>NC_031774.1:23479566-23682730 GCF_001522545.3 Parus major | reverse complement strand
GCAGCGCCGCGGGCCGGGCCGCGCGCTGCCCTCACGGCGCCTCGTCAGCGAGCGTGAGGCGGGGCGGGCTGATGGCGGCCCCACGGCTGGGGCACCCGACGGATGGGGGGAAATCACCCTCTGCTTTCTGCGCTGCTCCATTGCGGTGTTCTCCGCTAAGACGAGCAGCAAAGAAGGAGTGGGGTTGAGGTCGAAGAGAGAAAATCAGATCGCTTCAGAAGGAGGAGCGAAAGAGAGGGCGAACTTCACAGCTTTTCCCGATTTTTCAAGTAGAAAGGGGTGTATCTGTGGGCTAGGCGAGGCTCTGGCCCACACGCTTCACCAGCGCAGTCGGTGGCAGGTTTCAGGACTACAGCAGCCATCAGTAGATTCCAGCACAGCAAGTTCTGTTTTCCTTTGATTAAGAGATCGAGTGCAAAGGGCCAACCACCAGTCAATTTGGCGAAAAACCCCACAGAAACAAAAGAGAATTGAAGCAATCCATTTCTTTTGATGGTAAGGGTGAGGTGGCACAAATGTCATCCAAATTGCTGAGCATCTCAGAATTGCTTACAGGTCAAATGCAGTGTGAAGTCAATGAGAATATCCAACTGCCAGGGCATCTGGGTTGTGTCAGAAAGACTTGCTGCTCTCTGCTTTCTTAGAGCTAAAAGAAAATTCAGCAAGTTGTGGAGTTGAATGCTTCATTCTCCTCCCTCACAAGCTTGAGGAGGTGACAGATGTTTCCTCAGGGCCTGTTATTTTAGACATCTCCATGATTTATATATCTCTGCAAGCCTGGTGGGTGGAATTGCATGTCACAGACGAGCTGAAAATAACTTGTATATGCTGATATATATATTCTGATACCTATTGGCCCATGTAGAAAAACTCCAAATTGAATCACATGATCTGTGCCTGGCAGATGCGTTAAGATGTACTGATGGAGCAGTGGTGGGTTAAAGTGAAGTTGAAATGTTCAGTGAAGAGCACGGTCAAGGACTCTGGGATAACATGCACAGCAGAACCACCACAGCTTAGCCATCATGATGTTTTTGTTAAGATAGGCAGTCACATACAGAGGAAAAATTCATATTTAGATCAATATGCAGTTTTCTGTGGGATCATAGAACTGGACAGATTGCCTTTGGCTTCTGCATGAGACGTTCAGAAGATACCTGGAAAGGTGTTTGCAGAACTTTCCTTGGATATGTGTGTCCTTCTCACTAGAAGCAGTACTTGGGAAGTTCTGCTGTGGGACCTTGGGGTGTAAAGCTGTTAACACCTGGTCAAGTATTTTGGGATAGCCTGGCAGAAGAGGCAAATAAATATGCTACGTTCACGCATGCCCAGCACTCCAAAATCTTTTAGGTGGCACTGTGTATGGCACGTAGGCACGTACTGGCCTGAAAGCTCCGTGTTAAGGCTGAGTTGTAAGGGAATGTTCTCAGGTGAACTTCTCAAAATCAGAGATTTCTGCTTCCCTCCATGTGTAGAGCCCAGGGTGTTTCACCCAGCTGCCTAGTAAGCTTTCCCCTGAGTGCTGCCTGGCTTCCTTTGGGTACAGCTCAGAACCAGTGTTCTCTGGGAGACGATAATATTTTCCAAGGCTGGGCCATTCATCCATGCCAGCCTCTAGAGAATATGGAGAAGCTGTGCAGAAAAGGGCCTGGGCACACTTGTCCACACCCTGTAGCCCGCAGTAGACATTCACATCCTGCCAAGGTAAACTGTGTGAGCGGTGCGCCTGATTCACAGCCAGGTCTGCAGCAAAAGCAGTGAGTGAAGAGTGGCAGAACTTGAACTCCTTGGGAGGGGCTGAAGACAGAACTCACAACAGACGACCCAAATTCTTGGCGGGAGTGTGTATCTCACAGAGCTTCCTGCCAGAGTTTCAGCTGTACCACATGTCATCTCTGCACTTAAAGTCTTTTTTGTGTTGGGAGGGTTTTTTTTCTTGGGATTGGGGTTTTTTCCCCTTCAAACATCATCTTCAGGCATTTGTTTCAACTTACCTGAGTGGTTCCCAAACACTGGGCTTAAATTTACTATTGTCTAGTCCCCTTTGATCACCAACATGTGATGACTCAGATCTGGAGCCTAATCCACTGCTTTCACTTAGAAATTGTTCAGTTTACCTATCTAATTCCTCAGAGATTATCTGGATTCAGCATGTGCTCCTTTCCCTTTTGTCAAGGCCACATGACTTCCACTTTTCCCTTGCGTCTTCCTATTCCCCCTCCCGTGATTGTTTGTTATTCCTTCGCCTTCTTTTGAGTCTCTCTGCCACAAAGTATCACACAAAATGATACTTTTGGATGTATGGTGGAGGTGAAGGGGATGTTAATTCTGCTCTCAGAGGTTCCTTTAGAAAAAACATTCTTTAAACACCCACAAGACAAAAGGGTTTGATTTTTAAGCTGACAGACAAATAATTTGTCCACAGTCAAAATGTTTATGATGATAATGGTGCTGTGCCCTGAGGGAATTAATTCAACTATCACTTTCCTGCTCACAAATACCTCAGTCCAGCGATGTCCCATGTTGTATCCTAGTCTGAGACTCACAGACCCACTCTTGCAGGAGGGAAATGCTTGCATCTTTGGAAAACTTGGGTAAAATTTTAAGTGGCACAGCAGGAGTAGAACCCAAGGTCTTTTGCTGGTTTACTCTTACCCAACACAATTTAGACTCCTTTGTCCAAAACTTTGGATGATGTCAGTGGGATAAATGGTATACAATTGTCATTTTGTCTGTGAAGATGTTAGATCTGTTTGCTCTTGCAATGTCTTGCTGTGTGTGGCTGTATGGGAGTGTGGCAACAGCTCCCCTAATTTTCAGGCTATGACTGTAGTGGAAAAAATAACATAGAAATGTCATGTAACAGGTTTTTTTTTTTTTAATTGTGTTGTGGTTTGTTTGGGTTTTTTTTAACCACCTCCCAGTTCTCCTGTACTAGTTGCAGTTCAGGAAACTTTGTGTTTATTAAGCACTGTGTAAATTTGCAGCTCTCTATAAATGTAAAATCAATAGCAGTGATAACAGCAACAAAGTGCTCAGTCCAGCCCTGGTAATAACCCAAGAGTGCTAATTTCTTGATAAGGTCACTTGCTTCACACAGGCACCTCCTCTCCATGTGTGAAAACACAGGGTGCAGCACAGAAAATATTTGTGTTCCCTGACAAGACAGAAGACACTGAAAACATTTAATTTCCAGCAGGTGACAATGGTGGACAACAACCTGAAGGACTCTTACAATCTTTAGTAGAGGCCTTCATCCCTCCACTGAGTGCTGCAAACATGTTCTCTTCTAGGAAATCAAAATCTTAGCAAACATTTGTTACCCTTTTTAATCTCTTCTCCTAAGCAGATGAGGAAGGCAAATCTCCAGTAACCTTATGAAGTGAGCAAAATCGTATTTCTGGAGGATGAACAGAGTGACAAGACAAAGGCTTGTGTGGCTGACCCCTCTGAACTGTGGTCTCCATCAGTGATGCCACCACTCATAGCCTGGGCAGTTTCTGGGCTTCACTGAGTGTGTGTAGGGACCACACTCCCACCTTTTCCCAGGTGCTCTCATGGCAGTTCTGCCTAAACAGGCTACCCCACTTCTATCCAAACAGGTGGAAGGGCTTTGGGATTTTCATGGCTGGAACTTTACCACCAGTAGCAATAATTAAGTATTTATGGAAAAATTGCTAGAATACCCCTAATGACTGATTGTCCCCTCTACTTTCTACTGTGGTGACTCTCTTAATGGTGGAATTGCTGTAGACAGCTCTGGTTGGCTCCATGCAGTCTGCTCCACTTCCCTTTCAGGTCCCCTTTAAACCTGGTTTAAGGTTCCCAGGTGGCTTACAGCCTCTGTCATGATCTCCCCAGGGAGTTCTCTTCTAGAGAGCCCTCCTCCCTGTCTAACACTTTCAGTGAGCCTGGTGTCATTTTGCTCTGTGGTGAGTCCATAGTCACCTTTGGGCTTTTTCTTTGCCATACTGCTGCAGTAAATAAACCATCTGCACATCAGTACCCTTCTGTTTTCTTTTTCCCTGACATCTGCCTGCTAATGCATCCCTAGGTCCAGTGACCTTCGGCACAGGAAGAATCCCAAAGGTGGCAACTCCTGTTATTAAATAATAATCATAGAGTAATAATCACCAGAGGGCTGGCAGGGACTTTGGGAGATATCTGAAGCTATCCCCCCGCTTTCCAAGGTGGAGTCACCCAGGAGTAGAGCATGATGTGGGCGTTAAATGCTTCCAGCAATTGGGATGCCGCAGCCTCCCCAGCAGCCCCCTGCGGCCCAGGACACCGTCCTGGAGAAAAAGCACTTTCTCGAGCGCAAATCCTTACTCCTGCAAATAAGGCTGATTATTACTTCTCCTTCTTCTGGTGGATCTGGAGTAGAACTGATCCCTGTCTGCTTTATACAGCCTTTTATATAATAACAAAACAGCTTTTAGAGTAACTGAGAAAGAGGCGTTTGCTCACTTGCAAAGTCAGGAAATTCCCTGCCAATGGACATTCTTTGTCGGGGATCCTTTGCCAGCATAGGCTGAGTACTAAGCCCCACAATCTGCATTTTCCTTTTGAATGACTCCCACAAAATAAACCAAATATCACATCCAAGGAGATTTATTACATCCCTTCCAAGGGCAAAGCATTCCTCAGCTACATTCCACTTCTGTCTTTTGTGCTTAGGAAAGGGGAAAAAAATCGCTGTGATGCCTCTGGATCCCACCCCTCCAGGGCTTCTGTCGTTAATAAAGTCGAGCAGCTGGAGCCAGATTTGTCAGACTAGTCCTGAATGGCTGGCTCGCTCCTGCTGCAAAAACAGCACCATCAGAGCAGCGCTGGATTCCTGTTTCTGCTGGAAGACTAATAAGTCGTGGCACCACGTTTCCTCAGTAAAACCACCTTTTGTTGTTCCCAGTGACACCCTATCCCCGTGGCAGCAGCTTGCCAGAGTGGATCTTCTCGCTTCCTAGCTGCTTTGCCTTCTCCTGCCTCTGCATGATGCAAGAGTTTGCAATGCTTTTTGGGAGCTCAGATGTGCTCTCAGAGACTCTGCTTGAAGCAATTGCTCTCTCCAGGCTTTGCAGTGAAGCTTTTATCCAGATGTGTAAATGAGGATGTATATAGAGGGAGGGCAAGGAGATGAAACCTTTGTTGTGTTATCTGAGCTTAATTAAGCTTCTCCCCTAGGCAGTTGCTAATTGATTGACCCCAGGACTGTAAAAGGGAGCAACTTTACCAGAGCTCATTAAAAGAGCAGAGTTTGGAATTTGATTTTTTTTTTATTTTATAGATTAATACCTTTGACTGACATCCTGCTGACTGATTCATGAAACAAACTCTGTTCAGCAAATGTTGGTAGGTGGATTTGGCTTTTTAAATCCAAATGAGAGAAATGGTGAGTACACAGATGCCTGTTCATCCTCACTGTGTCCCTTGCCAGCATTTATAGGTATCACTTAACTGGAGCTCTGATACTGCTTTCTGCCCCAACCAAGGCTGTACTAACCAGCTTGTTGTCTCTTCCAGCAAGGTATCAAGTACATTTCAATTTCACAGGCTTCAAAAGTTTTTCACAAAATTGACAAAAATCCCATCCCCAAACCAGTTCACCCACCATAAAAAGCAGTCCCTGCAGGTGTGGGTGAAGCCAGCTGTGCAATGGCACAGGGCAACACCTCAGTGCAATGTAGTAAGTGGAGAAGGGGGAAGGTGTTGTGTCCAAGGGGAGCTGCAGGAAGAACAAAGGGAAAAGGATTGTCTTTTCCCAAACAGCTGGAACATGGACTATACCAAGCATTCAAAGATCATTTCCAATCTGATGGTGTTCACATCTGTTCTGCACAATCAAAATCCCATGCAGAACGGAAGTCACCCAAGTGAGAGCTGCCTTCTTTTTAAATACATCAAGGCACTGTTTGCAGGTCTCCTCTCCAAGTACTACTCTTGACTCTTTGTTGGTGAGGTTTGACACAAATGGAGCTCATCCTCTCAGGACTGAGACATAGCCAGTGTGCAGAAAAGGCTATAGAAAATATGGTATGCAGGACAGTGTGGAATAGATATGCACACCTGAAGATGTAAAGGATGAAGGAGACAATTACAAGCAGCCAGTGCCCAGGTGACAGGCAGCTATTAGAAGGCCAACTTTCACAACCAGCCCAGCTAAAGCTCCTTTTATCACTTTCATTCACTGCAGCTCTCATCAGCCTTAAAACCATTTCAGATGGGTTTTAAAGCTATTTATAGTGTGGAGGGGAAAATCCTATTGTGTAGCAAACTCAAAAAGTAGTGTGTGCACCCTGGTTGGGAGAAATTGCAGCACATTTGAAGTTTCTCCTGTCAGCTTATGAGTTGCTTCCCTTTTTTTCCTTGCAAAGACAGACCAGTGTCCTATACCCTCCAGGTCATCAACCTCAGAGAAGATGCTCATCTCTCCTGAAGAGATTTCATGCATTCTATGAAGGCTTCCAAAATTATATGGAACTGTCAGTTGAGCAGCAACATAATGACACCTGTCGTACATGAGTTTCACTGTGAACACATCTCTACAGTTATGATTACCTCTGTCCTAGGCTTCTTTGTCTCTAGAGTCTTCAGAGCCCTTCTGAGTTGCTTTTCTGTCTCTTCTGTTTGTAAAATGTTTAACATCTGTGAGCACATACAGGAAAGTTCCAAGTTTCACACCGTGTTTGAAAGTTGCTGGCTTGTTGGGTTTCTGGTTTAGGTAGTGGTTCCCAAGAATAAGTCCCTACTTGTGGCTATGAGGAAGAGGGACCTTTACTCTCTCAGTAGTGAAATTACATTTGTTGACAGGAAGAACTGACCTTCCAGGAGATGTTACTGAGGAAAGAGAGGAAGCCAAATGTCTTCTCCTTGGAGCACATGGACTTCCCCCTCCTGAGCGCACTTGTGACCCTCACAACTGTCTCCCCTACTGTTTGTTCAGTCTGCTTCTTTCTCTTTCTTCTTTTCCTCTCTCCCCAACCACACCCACTATTTAACCATTTAGATATAAAAATAAAAAATAAGAAAACCACCCAACCCACTAGACAGAGGGTTTGCTAAAGAAGGGTAATTTTAAAAGCAAGTCTTTGAGGTCAGTGTGTAATTGTACCATTGGGACTATGTGATCTGAGACAAAAATAATCCACTGGGTATCTGGTCAAGAAGGAGAGGATGGCAGCTTGCGGTGAGGGAAGAGTGACTTACATGGGATTGACCAGGCAGCAAAAGACCAGGCAAAACTACTTGCTGGCCCTGGAATTAATATTTGTGTAGAATACTGCAAAATACTCTGTCTGTGATGGGATCATTACAGCTGTTGCTCAGGTCATGGCCTCCCTTGGTCTGTGCCAGGAGGCACTGGGTACTTCCTGGAAATTTAATGGTCTTCCACAGAAATAAAGATATGAAGTATATTTATATATTAACTGGCTCATGAGGAACATTTCTGGTTTGATGTGGAGTTTAGGGTGCTGAGGTTTTTTTTAACAGCTCTCCATTTTCAAACCCTGTTTCAGGTACTTTATGAAAACCTGAATTCTGCAAAGGGTTTATAGGACTGTAATCCATGCCCTTGGGATAAAGAAGGATGTTTTCACCCCTATAAATATCAGTTCCTTTCTTTGCAGTTCCTTCTAAGTGACAACAGTAAGTTATGTGGGCCATTCATATAATGTATTTTACCAGTATTTCCTTTAGTGCATTTTAAAGGAAGAAGTGAGCCTGCTAGATGCCCAAATATCTCTGCTGTCTGGTAGCCTTGAGAGTACAATACAGGGTGTAGGAGGACCACATCATAGTGCTTTGTTTTGTTTATCTGGCAGAGACAGTGGCAGCCCCCATCACTTGGAAATGATGATGCTAATTCCCATACTGGGGCAAAACACCAACTGCTTACAGAGAATCATGATTTTCCTGGCTTCAGAGCTGGTTTGGTGACACCAAGCAGACTTTCATCTCTGTCAGTCCTGAGACTGAGTTATTTTCACACTATGCCAGATAAAAGCACCATAAAATCAGTTTTACTGTGAAAGTTAAATTTGAGAGAAGGGAGTATGCTTGTACATTGATGCCAGTGGCTGGGGGTATAGACCTTTACCTGAATTGATGCCACTTGTGTTTCTACTCCAAGGTGTCCAGCCATGAGCTCTCCAAGATTTCACTGCAGTTCAGTATTTTCCTTCCTCAAACCACTGTCTGTGCATGAAAGGATTTCTTTTTAATCAGAGGCCAGTGCTGTTTGCAGGGGTCTTTACTTTGTGACCTTCAATTCTGTTTTTAGGAGGAGACAGTGGGTTTCAGTACCTTCTTGCTGTGGCTGTCTCTGGGCCAGCCCTTCCCAGAACAGATGCCACTGATTCAGGAGGTCTTGCTGCCTCCCCTTTATTTAAGTGCTGGTTACACAGCTCCGCCAGGATCCATTGCCGTTGCAAACCACGTTCAAGGGATAAGCAGTTTAGGGTTTAGAGTCACTGTAGACCAGCCCTGGAGACCTCATGCAATTGTTTTTCATCCCTCTTACACCCACAGTTCTGCTAGATTAGAGTTACTGCAAAACCCAGACACTCTCTGACTTGAATTTGAGTTGGGAAAGACAAACACAAAAAAGAAATTTGTGTTGTAAATTAGATTTCTCAGATTTCAGTGATTTGTCATGGTAATGTGGCTCAATCTATGCAGTCATAGAAACATTTCACAAGCTCAAACTCTTCTGATGCTATTAACTTCCCTAGTGTGGCAGGGTGCAGTGACTGTAGGAGGTAAGGTTAATTTCAGATCATCTGCGGTAGAAAAAAGACATGGCACCCCACATGGGGAAGTATTAAACCTGCAAAATGAGGACTAAGCTAGAAAGCATTTCCCAGCCCTAGAGATCTATTTGGGAAGACTGGATTCTTGGCTTAATTGTTTTGTCCCCCTTTTTGAACCCTGTACAAGTCCAACAGGGTATATGCTGCCTCTTGGTGCAGCTCAGGTCAGTGGGACAGCACTCGAACATTTTCCTGTGTGCATTGTGCTTGCCCACAAGCCAAACCAAAAACTATAATTCAGAACTCACTCAATGGGGGTGATCTAAAAATAATGCAATTAAAACCAGTAAATGATGGTTTCCTAGGTTTGCCTGCCTATGTTGGAGCCAGTGGGGTGCATTTTCAGCCAGTCTCCTGCAACTGTCAGAAGTCACCTAAGAGCAGGGAAGGCAAGAGTTTTCCTTGTTTCCAGTACTTCAGGTGCCCAGGCTCTGAGAAAATTGCTAAATGTCCTGAGATACTTGGAGAAAAGAAGATCTTACAACTGTTCTCCCTGTTTGCCACACAAACCAGAATGTCTCGTTTCTCTAGTACATCTTTTCCTAGAAAAACTGGCTGCTCGTGGCTTGGATGGGTGGTCTCTTCCATGGGTAAAAAACGGGCTGCGTGGCCAGGCTCAGAGGGTTGTGGTGAATAGAGCCAAATCCATTTGGCAGCTGGCTGCTAGCAGTGCTCCCCAGGGCTCAATTTTGGGGCTGGTCCTGTTTAACATCTTTATTGATGACTTGGACATTGGGATTGATGGCACCCTCAGTAAATTTGCAGATGACACTAAGTTGTGTGGGAGTGTTGATCTGCTTGAGGGTAGGAAGGCTCTGCAGAGGAATCTGGACAGACTCATTCATTGGGCTGATGGCAACTGCATGAGGTTCAGTAAGGCAGAGTGCTGGGTCCTGCACTTGGGTCACAACAACCCCAAGCAGCACTGCAGGCTGGGGGAGGAGTGGCTGGAAAATTGCCCAGCAGAAAAGGACCTGGGAGTGCTGATCAGCAGTGGCTGAATGTGATCCAGTGTGTGCCCAGGTGGCTAACAAGGCCAACGGTGTCCTGGCTTGTGTCAAGAATAGTGTAGCCAGCAGGACCAGGGCAGTGATCTCCCCTCTGTACTCAGTACTGGTGAGGCCCCACCTTGAGTGCTGCATCCAGTTTTGGGCCCCTCACTTTAAAAAGGACACTGAGGTGCTGTCCAGGTAGAGGGACTGATCTCTTCTACCATGCCTGCAGTGAAAGAACCAGAGGAAATGGCCTTAAGTTGATATGGGAGATTCAGATTAAGTATTAGAAAAAAAAATTCATTGTTAGGGTGGTCAGACATTGGAATAGATTGTCCAGGAAGGTGGTGAAATCACCATCCCTGAAGGTGTTTAAGAGGCATCTGGATATGTGCTGGGTGATATGGTTTAGTGCCGGGTGATTATGGTTTAAGGGTTACCATGGTACTGCTGGGTGGATGTTAGGACTTGGTGATCTAAAACATCTCTTCCAGCTTTGATGATTGTGGCTGATCAGTGGATGTTAGGGATGCACAGGTGCAGAGCCACAGGCAGGGAGTTCTTGAACACTTCAAAGAGCCTCTTTCTTAGTGATGCTGCCTTTGGCCATGTTTCATGCTTCATGTTTTAGGCTGCTGCTATACTCAAGTTCTTGATGAATCAAAAGCTGTACAGGAAATGGCAGCACCAAAGGGACCTGCTTGGTATGCCAATGAGACACAGGTACTCTGGGACAGAGGACCCAGGCACTCTACTGCTTTGCTTTGCTGTGGCTAACCTATCTACCCCACAGCCAGCAGCAGAAACCACATCTCTCCCCACTTCTGTTTCCTTGCTGGGTATCTCTCTAGCAATCATGAGGGATTTGCTCAGTGGGGCTTACAGAAGGCAGCTGATAATTTTTATTTCTTTATTTCAGATCTCAATCCATGCATGAAGAGCATGGCACACTTGGCAGCAGCTGTATGAGACTTGTTGATTCAGGTGGTCCCTCCCCTCCTTTTTGCAAGTTGAGAAAGTTACTCTAGGGGCAACTGCATTCACCAGACTTCCCCCAAAGTAGTTCTTGCTCAGAAAGAGGGCTGTTGGCTGGCCCAGGTGAGCTCTCCTGAGGCTGGGGGAGAAGCAAGACCAGTTCCCAAGAACAACTGCATGCCCAAGTGGTGTGGACAGTGTCAGCCTCACCCAGCTTTCCTGCAGCCTGCCCCAGCTTCATGCACTGCTTGGGCAGGGAGAGGAGGGCAGGGGAGTTCGCTGCCGAGAGTGACAAGTCTGTGTGTGCCTGACAGCATCTGTTGCCATGGCAATGCGTATTTGAGCCTGAGCCGAGTTGCATCTTCCCTGAAGTTGTGAATTGAGCTTAGCTTTATTTATTTAAAACCAACCATAACAAGTGAAAGAAAGACAAGAGACACATTACAAATCCCTTTGCACAGGACGTAGCCAAATGAGTCAGAGGCACTGCAGGCTTTAATCAGCCCACCTGACGTCAAACCTCTCCATCAGAGGAAAGTGCCGCCTGGAAATGTCAACATGCCCAAATGGAAAGGCCAGAAGGTAAATCTTTTCCTGTGCTCACTCACTGAGAGGTAGAGAACAATTAAAATTCAGCCAGTTCCCTAGACACATCTTAATAGCACTCTGATTGAACATTTTTCTCCTCCTGGTCCTGTCCCATTCCTGCTGTTTGCTGTCTGGAGACAAGGCCTATTGGTTTGAAGGATCTTTCTAATGTAGCATCGAACCCCAGATCCTGCAAGAAAAAGGTGTTACCACCAGCAACAAAAAAGGGTTCTGTTGGAAAATTTTGTCACTGAAATGACCTCTCCCACGAACAATGAGTTTACCATGCCATGATAGTGGTTCTCAGTTTCACACATGTGAATGACCAGGGGTAAAAATAGCAACTTAGCTTGGACCTATGCCAGTTGTCAGCAGAAGGTTAAAATGAGGAAAAAAAGCAGCAGGTAAGACCATTTTTTTTGCCAGAGGTGTCAACCACCTGAGGGTAGGTCAACACCAACCCTGACAGATGCACTGCAGCAATAGGAAATGGACATGGGCTGTAATAGATGCATGACCTACTGGGAAAAACCCTCTTGCATCCTTTGGAACAAAACACATACTTTGGGGCCCTGTAATACACACAAGGTGAGCCCCCAGTTTTGAACACAAGAAGCCTATTCTTGAGTGTATACTTAAGCTAGGTGTGCAAAAGGGAGAGGGGTCAGCCAAGGACACCTATAGCTTTATGTGCCCCTTTGATAAACATCAAGCTAGGAAGCCTAGGAAAACCATCCATTCCAGCCCACTGGTGATTGCCAGGGTTGACATGCAGACATCAGGGAAAACAAGCACCCAGAGAGGGAGGAAGGAAGGAAGAATGTAAATGCAAACCACACCACTTAAAAGCAGGGCAGCATTCCAGTTCCTCCAAAGTGCTCCCCACACCCAGCAGTGTACAGCAGCCAACCTGGTGGGCTTCTGATCTTCCCAAATCACTTAACACTTCTCCCCCTTTTATTTTTGTCCTAAATATGTTTTGGTTTGGTGGCTGATCCTGGCTATGTGCCTGAGACATTACATTGGGGTTGCTTTTCTCTAGGAGATGTCTGTAATGAAAGTTTCTTCGACCGTTTTCTCTTCCCCTGTAGTGAAAGTCTGTAATTACCATTGAGGGGTGAGGCAGACAGCATTGAAACAATGTCATTTGAACGGGGGTGAGACATGCCTGAATTGCTGGGTTGTGCTTTTCACAGGATTTCTTATGGATCTGGACCTTGCTTTTAACCCTTGGCAGTACAGGGAACATCATCCTCCCACTCCCCTGACCAGGCTGTGTGTGCTGTATCTGCTTGGTTCTGACCAGGGCAGATTCTGTTGGATGTATCCAAGATGCAAGTGTCCAACTTCTCTACCATGCCTGAAGGGTCAAGTGGCACAAATCTGCATGGACTGCACTCTAGTCATTCATGTGAGTAACTGGGAGTTTGGAGTTGACTATGGCATATATAATGTGTCAAAGCAGAGTTGTTGCCGTCCCTTGCCCTGACTCATCCAGTCCTGATCGAGCAGTTCTTCAGCTGCCTCCTGTACCAAAGCCATTTGCTTCCCACTCCTTGATGCAAGGTATTTTCTTGGGGTAAAATTCAGTCAGAGTGTGCAGCTCTTCAACTTTCCTAGGGAGATTTGAATTGTAGGAAATGGTCAGGAAAAATGAGGCACTGCATCCCTCTAAGAATGACTTTACAGGTTGTCTCCAGCCCTGTGAAGTATGCCTGGGTCCCTTTTGCAAGCAGGTCTTGCAACCATGAAGGCTAAAAGCCTAGTAAATAAAAAGTAGTGCGTAGGAAGCAGAGGTGGCTACCCTCTTCTGCTGTCCTGCAGTTTCCCATTCACAGTGTCTTCAAATGCTAACAAACTGCTGGAAGGAGATGCAAACCACAGATACAAACCACAAACTCCCTCATACTGAAGCTGCTCTGCACCCAGTCAGCCTGAAAGTTGTCTGATTCCCCAGGGAGATTGCCAGCCTATGCTCTTTCTGAGGTATAGAGCAGGAGTGGGGGATTGTGACAAGGCAAAGGAACAATCTTAACTTGCCATGAAAAACTAAGGAATTACAAAGAGACTTTTCTTCCTACATCAGTTACTTCCAAAGTGGTGAGTTTTCAGTTCTCATATTTTGTTACAGTACCCATTTACTATTTGGGGGCTTTACTTTCTAACATACTGGCAGAAAGACACACAGCCACAAGCAGCTCAGCCACATTCCCAGGAGGCAAAAGGATTTCTGTGAAGGGATGTTCCTAGGGTCTGGTGTCTTGTATTAAAAAGACCTTTCCTTTTCCTAGGTCTTTCCTCCTTCCTTGTCTGTCACTTGCTCTTTGTTTGCAAGGCTGATTTAAATCTATCCAAGGGCCCCAAGTTTACCCCAGAAAGAATAATAATTGCAGTGCTGAGCTCTGTGGCTTCCCTTTCATTCCCCACATAGCATTAGGGTGCTCACTGAAACCACAACATTCATGGATCCTTGCCATATGAAAACATGCAATTAATATGTTCTTCACTTTCCTCTCTACTTCCTAAGCAAAATGGGGGGGAAAAAGCACAAGTTGGGTGTACATTTCCTTATGACACACGTGTGTGTCTGATCTCTGCAGGCTCCAGCGTGGCTCACACCTACCTGGATTTGGTGGTCACTGATGAAGTGAATCTGCTTGCAGGCAGACATTTGATTTTGTGTTCTGTGTAGCTGCACACAAAGCAACATGCAGAACACAATTATTCCCTCTTTCGCTTGTGGCAGCAGACCTATGAACATTCTGGTTTCACAGGTATTACCCCCTTCTTTGTTTTTAGCAGGGAGCTACAATGGATGTGATCTCTGTGCTGGCTCCCCTCCCTGTCCCACTGCTGCTTGCTGGTGGTGGAAACAGGTGTGCTGGGTACCTGGTTGGGAGTGTACGCAGCAGGAGGAAGGAAATGGAAAGCAGCTGAAGCCAGCTGGAGAGAGAAGTTTGTGTGCAAGAGAGTTTAAACCAGCCACTGGAAGGAAATCAAAAGGTAGACGGAGTTCCTGGGTGAGGCAGAGCTGTGAATTGGAGTGGAAAGAAAGGGTCCAGAAACTACAAGTCCTTCCTCAAAAGTTACCCTTTGCTAGAGAATGTTTTGCTGTATCACTCCCTATCTTGACTTTTTCCTGGGTTTTTAATTGTCCCATAAAAACCTAAGTGAAGAAATCACAGCCAAAGGGTTGGATACATAACTACTTGTGCCATCACACAGGACCCACCTCCTAAGAGTCCGTCTGGGGATTGTAGTACCTCTACTTTGAACTAGGCTGAAAGACCCATTTCCATCCTCACCTTGTTCTCAGTTCCTGCTTCAGGAGCAGAGGGGACCTACAATGCAGCAGTTTCTCCCTCTGTCCGTGGTGCACAGAACAGTGAGCAAAACCACACCAAAGCGATATACAGAGAAGTAATCAAATCCAGAGAAAAGACAAAGCAAAATGAAGGCAAGACTGTTGCAAAGAGCTACTGAAGGGGCCAAAGTAGAGAGCCTGCATGACTCCAGAAAATCTTCATGGCTAGGAAGACAGCTTGTGGCAGAAGCTGTCTATTCCATCCATATGAACACCAACACTGGAAAAATAAGCAGGACAAATGGTATCTTTCACAGACTTTAAGTAAAAGCTTGTCTTTGGTGGCAGTCCTAAAGAGCCAGCCGGACCTCCAAAGCAAAGCAGTTCTAACAGCATGAATCATTCCCATACTAGCCATCCAGGCTGCAAATGCTACGCAGATGACCCTTCTGTAACAACAGAGCCTGCATGCAGCAGACCAAAAATCACTGACATTTCACCCTACATTCCTCAAGAAACACTTGTCCTCAAAGAGTCTGTGAAACCTCCTGGCACAAACCTGGGTGGGGGAACCAAAAGCTTTAGCCTGACTTGTAGCAGAATGGTCTGGATTGCTGTCCACGTGTTCAAGCCCAGGGCCTGCTTACTTTGTCTTATGTGTCCTGCTCATAACAATGAAGGGTGAAGGCAAAGTAGTACAAGACACTTGCAGTTCTCACTGCATGGACATGAAGGCAAACAGTGAGAGCAGGACCAGGCAGGATGGAGCACAGGAGAGCATGAAAAGAAAGTAATTTCTTATGAGAAATGGACTGATGATTCACTTCTCAGCAGTGATAAATTTAGCTTGGTTGGTCATACATGTGTATTTGCAGTACCAAATATTGTGAGGCCAGGAAGACTTACCTGTTGTCAGTTTGACTTGTTCAGCCTGAACATACTTGATTGCTATTTCAATCTCCTGCTGTAATCAGATTGCAAATAAATCTAATTATAAAATCAGAGAAAACTGGGTTGAGAAGGAATTTGAATGATCATGTAATTCAGCCCCTGCCCCAAGGTTACTTCCTGCTCCACTGTATCTATGTCCAAAGGGATGGCTGCAGAACTTGGTTGAAAAGATGCTCTAGTAAGGATGATGCACCACTCAAGCGTTGCAAGTGCTGCAGTAGCCATGCCTTTGCTTCAGCAGTACTGCTCAGCCTGTCCTTTTCCCCCTTTGATGCAGGCACCCATGACCAGCTGTAGCAGCACATTTGAGTTTTTCTGAATTGTAATCACCTCCCCTCACTTATCAATAATTTACCTGTCTCTTCTGGAGCACAAAACTGCTTTCCTGAAGAAATAACTCTCCTTTTTGGCACCAGGGGACCAGCAAGCAACACTCTCTGACCACCTAGATGACATTTCCTTTGCATTTAGTGAACTGCATTCATGTCTGACATAAGCGAAGTGTTCATTTCAAAGCTCTACACAAATGCTAGGGATGGGGGTTCCCATCAGAGCTCTCCAAGATGGGACAGAGCAGCTTTCCTGTTCAACACCAAAATGCGATATTTATTATGATTCTTTCTTGCCTGCAAAGGTGCAGCAGTGATAGGCAGGGAAGCTGCATCTGGGCAGTTACACTCAGTACTAAAAACACTGAATAGAAGCAGGGTTTCAGACCAGGCTATTTAATTTTTTTCTGAGATATTTTAATCTCCAGAATGGATTTCACAGCTCCTATCTGACTGTGCCAAAGCATTTTGCCTTCAGAGCACAGACAAACAAGTGAGGTTTACTTTGCTTGACCTTTTCCGATGACACTGCCACCCATGCTGTGCAAACCGTAGCTGACACCATCTGAGCTTCCTCGGCCTGAGGATAAATACAGTGTGTGTCCTGAGAAGAGGCTTTCTTGTGTTAGCTTGGGCGAGGCACTGAACCAGAAACTCTTGGTTTCACGAGTGAGTCTTCATAGCTAGGGAAGCGATATCTGTATTTGGTTAGTGGCAGGAGGGGAAGCTGCCCCTGCTGTGGCTCTGGCTGTGCTCTGTGACCCTGGCTGTCACTCCATTGCTATGGCAGGATTCGGTCTGTCTACCCTTGCAGCTGAGAACCCTGCTGACTGGGATGTTAAAGGAAATCTTCCCCCTTACTTGGAGAGAGCTTTACTTCTTGCTGAAGGGTCTGGACATATTTCTTCTTCCCATCTTACTGTGGCAAAGGTTTTCATGTTCCCCCCTTTAAACCCACTGGCATCCACATTAACAAAGAGGTTACTTTACCATTCAGGAAGTAGGAACAGCATTATTTTCTCAGCACAACTCCATCCTGGCTGAATTTATGTTTCTGACCTTTTACCCAAAGGCTCTTTACACTTGACTGAAACATAAGGTAAAAGTAAATGTAACTGAAAGAGCTCATTGTGTGCGTAAGTATAAAGGCTTTTGTGTGCAGGATGTGGCTGCTGGTGCAACCAGTAGCCAAGGAGCACCTTGGGTTGTGCTGTTACTTCTGACAGCCATGGAGAATGGGGAGCAAGAGCCTGGATGGATGAAAACCCCATGCCCAGTTTAAGCACAGGCTCCAGACAGCTTCAAATCAGCACTTCTTTGCCTTCTCACCGCTGGCAACGTCTGGCCAAGTTTCCCCCAAGAGAGATGCACTGCTGTCTTTGGGTTTTTTCTGCCAGATGCCTGTAACCAAGAAAGCCCCTCCTTGGAGCTGGGACACTCAGTCTGTTCTCTGTGGAGCCGTGAAAACAGAGAGAGGTTAATAAAACATCAGGGTTTCTTCAACGGGATTATTATAAGTGGTTTTCCTGAGTGTTGGTTGGAGTAATGATCAGAGAAGACAGGGATCCATAATCCTGTTTATCTGAAACCATATAATCTTCCTGATGCTCTTTAATGGTGCCCAGCTCTTTAATTACAGAGCAGCCGCAAGTGCTGCTGCAGCCAGGCCTACCTGCAAGCCCACTGCGGGGAGCGGGGAAAAGGAGACCTCCCTGCCGGCTGCCCTTCAGGCTCCCATCCCGCGGAATGCCCATCTTTCCCGGCGTCGCTCCCCGAGGGATGCAGAAGAGCCACCAAAACCGGCCGGCTGCTGAAAGGAGGGTTTGTTCAGTTCGTCAAACTGACACGGCTCTGCCGGGGACCAGCACCGCCCTCGGGTCCCTGCGCAGAGCCGGGAGAAGCACGGGAGCCCCGGGCAGCCACCGGCCTCGCCCCGCCCGGCGCTGCGGGGGCTGCCCGGGAGGCGGGGGCGCTGCCTCGAGGGGGTGTCTGCGCGGGAAGTCCCGCCCCGGTGGCTCCCGGAGAGCGGCGGGGGCGTGCCGCGGCCGGCCCCTCGGCAGCGGGGCACTGACAGCCGCCCTGAGCGGCACCGGCGCGGCGCTCCGCTCCCGTGCCCACCCGGCGGTCGCTGCCGCCCCGCCGCCTATGGGCCGCCGCCGCCGGGGGGCGGGCGGGAGCGTGCGGCCGCAGTGAGCCCGGCCGGCCGAGCGCGGGGGGCGGCCGAGCCCCGGCGCCGCGGGCACCATGGACAGTATCCTGGAGCCTTTCCCCGCCGAGCGGCTCTTCCCCGCCGCCGGCACCGGTTTCCTCGACTTCGGCGACTTCAGCGAGGCGGACTTCCTCAGCAATGTGGTAAGGGACCGCCGGCAGCACCCTCGCTCCGGCGGGCCGGCCCCGGCAGCGGCGACGGGACACGGCGGCGGGCTCTGCTCGGTCCCCGCCCTGCCCCGCCTGCCCCGAGGTGCCCCGGAGATGCAGGGAGCCGGATTCCCGCTGTCGCACACGGCCAGCTCCCCGCTGGACTGGCCCGGCCGCTGTTACCCCGAGGAGAGCCCGCCGGGAAATCTCAGGGCTGCCCGACACTATGGTTTTGTGAGCCTGACGGCTGGGGAGAAGTACGCGGTGCCAGCCGGGGGCTGTACGTCCTGCCTGTCGTGTGTGAGCTCGGGCAGCACCGGAGGCACCGCCGGTTGCCGTCGGGAGAGCTTTGGGCTCAGCGCCTCCTCTCTCCTTTGCCTGTAACTTTTCCTCAGAGTGGCATTTGGGAGAGGAGGCATCTATCGCCTGGCGCTTTAGCTGGGCTGATTTACTTTGGAGAGAAGGGCGAGGGGGAAGAGTGACTCGGGAGGAAAATGTGTTGCCAGTCTCAGGGAACCAAAGGGGCATTGTTCACCTCTAGGGAAACTGCCCGGCCTCTCCCAGGAGTCAGGCGAGTTCTCAGTCCAGCAGCTATCCCTGAGAACACGCACAGACTCTGCTGTAGAGCCCGAGCTTTCCATGGGAGTTTCCATGGGATCCTGCAGCCCCTGTGCCAGGCAGGACCCAGCCCTGTGGCAGGAGAGGGAAGGTCCCCACCCCATAGGTGCTTTGGAGTGAGGGTATCCGGCGCTGGGCAGCAGGGCACTGCCTGAAGGAGAGGCTCCGCCAGCCTGTGAGCGGCTGCAGCCGTGGGACAGTGTGCCTGCCCCGGACAGAGATCTGAGCAATGGCTCGTTACTCCCCTTTCACAGTACTGGCACCTCCCGTGTTCCCGGTGTTAGCACTGTGAGCGTCCCGGAGGACTGTCCTTGCAGTGGGAGCAGGGAACAGGGAGGGTGAATCCACTGATGAATCCACTTCTGCTTTGCTACACAAAAGATGTCTAAAGCCTTTTATGTTGCCTCCTTTGTGAGGGAGACGGTAGAGCTGCAGAATATGCATAAATATTAAATGCACTGCACCAAGCAGAGGCACACAGGCTCTGGGAAAGAGATTATGGAGGCAGCCCCATCCCTCAGAGATCTTGCCAGCTGCTAATTTCCGAGATAGCTTTGTGCCTCAAGGGCTGATTCCATTGGGCTCTACCAGAGGCAAGAGTCCACAGTGTTCAGGCAGACCTTCCAATGACACATCACCCCAAGACTGAGCGCTTGCCTTTGCTGCTCATATCTGAGAGACCTGTTGCTAGGAGTTTTGTGCTTTCCCTAATTCTGAACACATCCAGCATGGATGAAGCTATGCTGATAAGAAGTGCTTTATGCCAAGACCATTTATTCCTTTACCAAAATGAAAATAGTATGTATTGCCACCTTTTACCAGGTGCAACATGGGCTGTGGTCAGAAGTCAGGGAACACCTAACCAGTATAGGTGGTACTTTTTTATAGTTAAACACAACTTCTGCTTGCAAGCAGACTCTGTGAAAAGGAAGCTTTTGTGTAAGAGTGCCATCTGGTGCCACCTGCCAGGACAGTGTGTTTAAAGTGTGTGGTGGCTGTGGGCAGGCTGGCTCTGTCCTGCCTCATTTAAATGGCTTTTCTGCTTGGAGAGCTGCTTCTGGAAGCAGCTTGCCCTTCTCTTCTCATTTAACTATGTTGCAGTGACTCAGGCATCGTTGTGCTCAGCTGACAGCAGAAAGGCGCTTTTTCTAAGGCTTCTTTTTTTTTTTTTTTTTTTTTTTTTTTCCTGTGGATTTTTTTCCCAACTGCCAGCACCACAAACTTCTGCTGGAGTGAGAGAGTCAAGCTGAAACCTTCTCTGCCTGCAGATGATACATATGAGAGATTCTGTAGCCACTTCTGGCCTACCAAATCTATTGGTGATACAAAAGCCAGAATATAAAATACATCACTCTCTTTGTTCTCACTCTGCATGACAATGGGGAGGATGGAAGAAATACACTTGGATTTTCTTACTAAATGCAGCAAATCTCCTGGGATCTTGCAATATGTGGAGAAGTTCTTTTGACATCACCGTGCACAATAGCTCACAAAGTTGCCAATGCCTTTGCTTCAAAGATGGGCAAATTTTTCCAGATATTATTCAGGAGGCATTTTTCTAAAAACGGGCCAGGAATTTCAGTCGTAAAATGTCAGTATGAAATTTTTGTGAGTAGGATTTCCTCTTTTCAGAAAGGAAGCAGAAAGAAAAGATGGATGAACCTTACTGCAGAGTCTGTGCTCCTTTGGGGCAAGAATTGCGTGTGTCTAAACTATTCTCTTTTCCACAACCTTGGCAGTCCTAATGAGTCATCTTGGTCTTTAAAAAATGGTTCTCTGTATTGTTCATCTGAAGCTGTGACAAAGAACTAATTAAAACACATCTGTAGATGCATCTTCAGAAAGGTCTGTGTGCTTGCAACAGAAAAAAAATTTTGTGTGGGGGCTGCTTTTCAGAGACATCTTCCCAGGCTGTAGGAATAGGTTGACAGAAACCTCATGAAATTCTACAAGAACAAACCCCGACTCATGTCCCTGGGATGGATGGATGGATGGATGGATGGATGGATGGATGGATGGATGGATGGATGGATGGACGGACCCACCAGGGGTCATGGAGGACTGGTGTGCCCCAGAAGCAAAGGCAGCTAGGAGCAGGAGTAATGTGGTAGATGATAGACCCAGGGAAGTGATTATCCCCTTTATCTTGAGAATAAAACTGTCTTGAATACAGTGTCCAGTTTTGGGCTGCCTGATAACAGAAAGACGTGGATAAATCTGAGTGCATCAAGGGGGCTGTCACCAAGGTAACTGGGAGATGGAGAATTTCTCCTGTGAGGACTAGCTAAGGGAGTTTGTCTTCCTCAGCTGGAGGAGAGGTAGCTCCAGGAGGGCCTAGCAGAAGCCTACCTGCCAGGCTCTTTCATAAGTACATGGCAGGAGGATGAGTGGTCATAAATTGGAACAGGAAGTTTTAGACTGGGTTTAAGGAATTGATGTATCACTGTGAGGATTTGGGGGGTTTATTTTTTGAAAATCTCACAGAGAGTGGTGTCTACTTGTTTATTGGAGGGGAAATCTCCAAAGGACACAAAATGTATCTCTTCACTTAGCTTCTGCTAACCAGCCTTACATAGGATGGCTAACAGCACTGTCAGTCTCTTTTTGCTTAAGAGACCACATACTGCTCTTGAACTTAGGCAAATTTACTCATCTTTTTCTCTCCCAGAAGGACCTACTATATTACGATAAGCTAATCCTTCATGCAGTGCCTGTTTATCAATTTCATCTGTGTCCTGCCCAGTCCAGCATTTATGATCATTTCTGCAAGCAACCATCTATTTGCTTATGGACTATTACAACTGCACTCAGAGAGCTGTTACTTTCTCATTCAGTTCTCATCAGTGCTGTGAAACTCTTCAAAAGACTTATCTCGAGTCAGATTCACCACTGTGCTTCACTGGGTTGTGACACTTGATGTCAGAAGGAAGCCAGAATAAACCAACCAAACAGGAGTCATGTGTTTCTTTTTAACTCAGTACCCCAGTGGGTTTGTTCCTTCCCTCTGCTTCTGTGTTTTATAGTGCAAAAAACACCTTCAAAGATGACTTTGGATATTTATGTAAACACAGCTTTATTTTGACTCTATGCTTTTCAAAGCATATACTTTACCTCCTTCAAGAGACATCAAGGCAAGAAAATAGCCCGCATGCTCACTGAGGTCTCCACTGTTAGAAGCTGCAGAATGGCTGTTCAGGCTGTCTCAGGAGTGCTAACCCAGCTCCTCTGGGGAATGCACACTAACGCACTCTTTCACTGTGTGATCCTGTAAGCCCAGGCAATGTGACAATTGGCATTTTCTGGAGCCTACAAAGGGGCAGCAGAATGGGAGAAGAGCTGCTTGTCTCAGTGAGTTTGCTCCTTGAGTGCAAACTGGGTGTTGGGCTTACTGTGTGCTCTTTCCTTTAATATTGTCCCAGCCTGCAGGAGGAGAGTGGCAGGACTGTACATAGTGAGCAGGCTGAGAGTGATGCTGGTGCAACTCAAAGGGGAAGTTTCCTCTGAAGATGAAGAGAGGCTATTCACCATGGATGACTTTCACAGGAAGCCTGCACACACTTTTACTCCTCTTATGCCTACTGCAGGGACATAAATAGCACTTAAGTGGTGCTTAGGTGTTGGACTGACCTTTGGTCTGAGTGAGTTTCATGCTCTGTAAACTCCTTCTCACCATCTCAGTGCACAGGGAGAATGGAGAGCTCAGGCAGATTTGGTCACCCACTTTGTATCCTTTGCATGGGAGGCTGGGTCTCCAGGACTGATGGCAATCTCTTGTGGAGACACATGCAGCAAGCATTTTGGCCCTCTATTCCTGTGCCTGGTAAAATTTGGTCAGTAACACATTTATGGTTAGTCTGCCAAGTACTGGATATGGAAAGGCAGTTTTCTTAAATTTTTTCTTGGAACTTGCCAGCCAGATTACTGTAGGATCTGCAGCATAGATACAGACAACTGCTGGGGCCATCAGACCTGGCCTGATGGAAATTAATCCAAACATAATAGTTCCTATAATTTTCTATTTGATTAGTCTCTTTGGATCCATCTCATGGTTTCTACACTTCGTGGTCCCGCTGCTCCTTACTATCTCTTGGTGGGACTTACACTTGCAGAAGTGCTACTAGCTGGACGAAACCAGAGCTGAACATGGGTCCATGGATCTCTGAGTCTGGGTCTCTGAGCATCATTGCCATAGAGTCACCACCAGGAAAAATGTTTCCCTTTTGGTAAAGAAGAGAGAAAGAGACTTAAACTTCATTTGGAAGACTCTAGGTGAATACTTTGTCCAGAGACTGTGGCTTATTTTTGTGTCCTATCTGCCAGGAAACTGGTAAACATTTGGGATACTCTTCCTAAATAAACACATTCATCTGTTGGGCAACTGCCTACATCTGCTGGGAACCCATTGTCCTAAATTATCATCTCAGCCAAAGTGGGAGAACCCATTAACTGTGCTCTTGGGCCAGAAGTAGGAGAGAGGCTGCAACTCAGAGCAGGAATGCAGGAAGGCATATGTCCAAAACAGGGTTAAACAGTGGAGACAGAGCCATCATCTTGGTGGGGAGAAGCAGGAAGGTCTTTGGTGAAGTGCTTGCAGAGTAAACAAAGGGAGGGTTTGGCAGGAGGTGGAAGCACATCTGTGCACACAGTCCACTCCTGCAGAGGGAGGGTGTCATCAGCACCAGCTGGGAGATGCTGGAGTTGTGTACTGCTCAGTCCATGTCTGCTAGGTGTTCCTCATCCCCTATGGCATAAGGCAGCTCTTTAATGCTACCACCACCACTTTCAGAGAGGGACAAACATGAGGTCTCATTTGTATAAATCACACTGAGAAAACCTCTAAGACTGGCCCACTGCACCTCCTCTTGGTATCAGTACAAGTGGACAAGCTTGTAGTGTGTGGTGGCTTCTGAATTTAATGAAGTGTGTTGTATTCATTGATGCAAAATGTCTTCTGCTGTTCAGAACCTCATCTGGTACTGCACTGGTCCCATCCTCTGCTGCTCTGGTCTCATCTATGGCTGGGGCTGTGCTGGTCCTATTGGTGCTGCACTGTTCTTGCTGAAGCCTGGAATGGAGCAGTCTCTGGTAAAGCAGGGATTAGGAAAGAAGAGCATTTCCTTAAAGAAGAAGCAATCCCTTAAAGGGGAAATTAGAACTAGGGATTTCATAGCCACACTTGTAGCTGCACTATTTAAAATATGGCCAGGCTGACACCTCTGTGACTTACTGCTGCATTTCCTCTGAGGAAAGTTATTCCTCTGCTTGCTCCCTTTTTCCCTCAGCATTTCTCCCTAGGTTTTAAGGTAGTATTTAATTAGCATTTAGTAATTACTTATTTACTATTTAAAGAATTCTCAGTGTTAAAGGAAAGAAATGAAAATACTTAACTCTCTGGAGCTGTCTTTTGGGATGGCCACATGGCAGATCCTCTGCACATAACTGCACATAAGGATTGTTCTTGATACAGCAATTTGATTCTCAAGACTTACTTGTTCCAGTGCATTTCGAGGAAGGGATGAGTCAACCCACTAAAGCTTATGCATCCTTGTCCTGTTGTGGGCAGCCCACTGTAAGAAACCAGATGGTTCACAAAAGCCAGTTGGTGACTCCTTGCTGCAGTTACATGAAAACAGGTAGAGCACCACCAATGAAGCAAACCATTATTGCTCTCCTAAGAAATGCCCAAAGCCTTTCTCTTGGCCTAATTTGGCTCAGAGATTTTACAAGGAAATTCCAGGTCTGTGCAGCAAGGTTCAATGCAGTCACCTGTGCTTCACAGGCAACCTTGTGGCCAGCATTGTTCTTCAGATCACATGTTTGCTGGAGGAGCCAAGTATGTTAGGTCCTCAGTTCCAAGTTCATGTTAGTCCTGGGGTTACTACATCCTACCAGTCTCAGCTTTTTGCCAGGGACTGTATTTACATATCTGAACTGCTGGGACTTCATGTCTTCACATGGGAGATGAGAAGTGAGAACAAAGGTAGAACCAAAGCCATCTTTCTCAGCTGACCCCCATGCTGGCACCATCTATTTCCTGCTGCAGCAGGTGACTTCTGTGCAAGCAACCTCAGTGTAGTCTGGTATCCTCTGACTGAAATAATTGATCCAGTTTTCAGCCTGGCACTAGGACAATGTGGGTGCTTGCATGGAGCTCTTCTCTTACTTTTTTCCTGTATCTGGAGCTCAACTAGCTTTGTAAATTGTTAGGTGTTTCATTGGGTTGGTGTCTGCATGTTTTGCAGCATTCCTCAGAGCAGAAATAGCTGAAAGGTGGTGAAGAGCCAAGGGCATGGCCAGAGTGGTAAGGGACTGCAAGTAGCATGCTGAAAGGTAGGCTGTGTCTTTCAACCCAGTTGTTTCCCATGTCTGTCGTGCACTGTTTACATCTATCTGACTTATTTTCAGCTGCTCAAAAACCCAAATTTTACTTCTGCTTTTCCTTTGCCTTCCTACTTCTGATTTCCTGGTTATATAATTCAAAGTTTTCTTTTCCTGTAGTTTCCTGAACTGACCCAAACACTCCAGCCTCCCACCCACCCCTTCTGACTTCTTTATCCACCTTCTTTTCTCTTTCTTGCTGTCTCTCCTTTGACTCTTATTTTCTTAAACTTTTACATGGCTATCTGCCTTTGAAATCATGTGGTGCTGCTCTGGTCTGGTTTGTGTCCAAGTGATAGATGTTTGACACTTACCTTGACACATTAATTAGCCAGAACAAGGTCCCATGAAGGTTAGAAGTGCACATATCCACATACTCTTCCACTCCTTTCTTTCTTGTTCTAGTTTATATTCTCACTTTCTAAGACTGAAGAAATTCCCCATACAGTACTGTGCAAGGCTATTCTCCCTGAAACTACTACATAATAGTACTGGAGTAATTAGTACCATCTTTAGAGCTCAAAGGTGATGCCTTGTGTGAGGTCATTTATTACGATCACTGTCCAGGCTGTTCCAGAGGAAACTCACCCCTGACTACCTTGGCAAAGTTGCTTTTGGCTTCTTTACACTGTGACTTTGTCTTGATTAGGAAAAATGTTCATTTAGGTCAGTCTGGCTGACCCGATTAGCAAAGCCTGCTCAAAATGCAGTTAGCATTTTTCCTAGAATAGATGTAAAACATAATGCTTTCAGCTGAGCAATTTGTGCCAGGAGTTCCCCTGCAACAGGAATGTCAGGGCTCCCTTGGGAGGAACCTGGCAGCTAAGGCTGGAGGAATACTGTAACTTGGGCCTGACACCAACTGTGTTAAACAGGAGGGAATTGGATGCTACATTGGTTGTGGACATTCCTACTGGATTGTCAGCATTCCTCCTGCAGGTGATCTTTCTTAGATCAATGTCCAAACAACATACTCCATGCTGGCTCCCCACCACAGTGTCATGGGGTCACTGGCTCCTGCTCTCGATGGCATGGCACATCCAGGGGGAGCACTGCAGCTCAAGAATAACCCATCTCTGCTGTTTGAGGCACAGGGGGTCTACCATGAGAACCTGCTTTGGCTCTGCAATATTTGCAGCCCTCTCACTACTTGGAGGAGGGCTTTCCCCTCCAGAAGGGGGAAGAGGTAGAGGGGGACCAGCATGAAGAGTAGGACCCAGTTCCAGAGCCTCAAGAGTTAATTGTTGCGTGTCAGAGCAGTTGATGTTAAATGAGTCTGCTAAATTCATGACAGTTGAAGGAAGGAGCTGGGCAGGTGCTTTTGGCTAAGCTCACTGCTGTCCCGGGGGGAGGGACTGCAATCCAGGCAGCTCAGGGAGGAGGAAACCAGCTCTGACATTTGTTGATGGAAGGTTTCTTTCAAAGACTTTTCAGTCTCTCAATCTGAGAGCTCTTTGCTCAGGGAGTGCTGGAAATGTGGCTCTTCTTTCCAAGCAAATGTGGCAGACTCTCAGAGTTGATGAGGTGCTGTTGAGCCACAAATACTGAATTGCCGATTGAATGATGTTGGGTTTATTTTTGTTGTGTTTCTCCTGTCTTTATGGACAGTGCTGGAGCGAGGTTGTTCATAATGGGAGAAATATAGTTTAGTCCTGGCTCTGCCAGTTTCTTAGATCCTCAGGGTGTCACTTGCAGTGATGCAGCTTTTGCTCACAGTAAAAAAATGGACATCCTCATTCTTACTGTAAAGAAGCAATGTCATCAGTGAGTGAAGCAGATTAACAAAAACTAAGACTGGAGTGGGGTTTTACTAGCAAGTATCTGCCAGGAAAGGTCCATAGGAGCTATTACTTTGCTTCCCTGGTTACAATATTTTTCAATGACTTTGCAGCTACACATGATATTTGCCACATTTTCAGTTTGGCTGATCTATTCTCCACTGATATCCCAACTATCCTTCACCCCTCTCATGTTCCTTATCCCTCTGGACTGCATGTGTCTCTATCTGACCTCAGATACTTCAAGCTAATCCAGAGTAATCTTTCTGTGTAAGTATGAATGACTGCATTGGTCAGCATCAGGATTTAAACTAAAGTACTTTTGGCCCATGCTGTTACTGGCTTTATCACTCTGGGTCTCACTGAAAACCAAACAATTTGTGCTTTATAAAAACAGTGAATAGGCTGTACTCATACCTCATCCTCCACTGTACAACCAGATCCTGGCTCAGGCACAATACCTAACTTCTCTGTCAGTTTGGTGCAACTTGTTGAGAGCACCCTGTTACAGTTTTGCCCCAAACTGCTGCATGGTCAGTGCTGGGCTGAGTTCTCAAACTCCCAAACTATTTCTCCGCTGGTTTGTAAATGCGAAGGCGGTAACAAGCAGAAAATACCAGAATGTCATGGCTTTATCCGTCCCTAGAAGGACATTCAAGACCCATGTCAGTCCCTTGTGCTGCTCAGTGCATGATTTTGCACTTTCCCTTTCTTTGGAGGTGCCTTTTCTTCATAGTAGCTCTGTCTGGCCTGCTGTAAAGTTAGGATCACCATCATCCATTGGGAGGAGTGATGCAGAGGTTGCTTTTCTATTCTCTTCTCTTTCTCCTGCTCTTCAGGTTTTGTCAAATATAATTGTCACCAGTCCAGCAGCTGGATTAGCAGTAATTAATGAGCAAATGGCCTGCAGCCCTTTTTCAGACCTGGCAAAGCACATACCTTTCACTTTTTTCTTACACGGTTTTGAGCTCTTTTTTATCATGCTGGGAGAGAGCAGAGTAGCAGCAGATGCTGCTCTGCTCAATACTGGGGAGTGAACAGAGGCTGCTGTGCTCCTTTCTTTGCTGCTAATTAGTACCAGGGTGGTAGGTAGAGGCTGCTAGCTAGGACAGCAAAACTGTTTTCTCCCTCCCCTTGTAGCTGCAGCCATAGTGAACAGTCAGTAGCAGCTGTAAGCAGCTGGGGTGAGCTGCAGCAGAGCAGGAGCAATGCTGATTTCTTAATTTTCCTGCATGCTTCAGGCTCCAGCCTTTGCAACCTCCTCTTTGTGACCTGGAGTTGAAGTCCCAGGTGAGGTGAAGGCACACATTACTGTGTCAAGCCCAGCAGCCACACGGTGTGGTAAGGTCACCCAGCAGGCTTAATACCTACAAGTAAGTGCCAGAGACCCATGTCCAGACTAGTTGCTCATCCACTGGTCGCAGATGCCTTTCTGATATTTGATGAAACTGAATTACACAGAGTTGTCCAAGGATTTATTTACTTCTTCTGGGAAAGAGTGAAGGACGCCAGAAAGAATGGAGCACAGGGAAAGAAAGAGGGAAGAAAAACCCAAGATGAGAGAGGTAGCTATGCAGTTAGCATTCCTGAGCCATCTGGACCTGTTGGCATGGCCCCATCTGGATGGGCTCACGTGTTCGTCCACAGCATGATGTAATCTTGATTGTCCAGCATTTGATTTTTCTCCTTGTGCTGGATGGCCTCATATCTAGTGCATGTCTGGAGCGGGCATTTTGATTTCCTGTTGCTATTTGTGGACTTTTCCTGGCCGATCCTCAAGCACAGCTGAGGCGGTTTGTATTCCTCAAGCAGCAGCAGCAATGCCACCCTGCCAGCAGGAGCAGAGGCCAGCTGCAGCCAGCCTGCCAGCCCGGGAGAGGCAGCCCTGCACAGGGAACCAGCTGTGGTTTGAGAGAGAGTGACACCTCTGTCTGGTGCTTGGACCATGGCAGCTGAGCTCCAGAGTCTGCTCAGCCTTCAACACCAGCACAGGGAGGGTTAGTGGGACCACTGCTCCCAGATGTTCATGGGCTTTCCTGCCCTGCTGGATCTTGCAGCAGAACGAGAGGAAGGAGAGTTTTACTTAGACCCAAGACCTATTACTCCCTTTGGGATGTGTGAGTAAAAAGCAACTGATGATCTCAGTCTGTCTTTACAAATACCAGCACCAGAGAACACCAGGCTTCTTGACTGCCCTGTGAAGCAGGTGGGCTTCCAACCACATAGGAAGGGAGGCTAGGAAGGTTCTGTTCTGACATTGCCAAGTACCCAGTCTTGTTAGTGGAAGGCCTGTTGTCCCCTTCCCTCCATCACTCAGTGCCATGTGTAGGAGGCAGTGCAGTCTAGTCACAAGGATTCACTCAGGTTGCCACCAGGTTCTGTGGGAGACTGCCATGTCTCACCAAGACTGCCATGCCTCACCAAGACCAGCCATCTCTTTTTTTCTTGTGTCCTTCCTAGCACATGAAATGAAAAAGTTTTGTACATCTGCCTCCATAAGAGCACACTGTTTGGAGGTCTTTAAGTCACAGGAGCCACACAGGAACAAAACAGCCTTCTTCTCTACGTAAAGTCAACGTGTAGAAGGGCAAACAGTCAAGCCATAGGTCTCCTCCTGCTTTTAGAATCAGAGCAATTCCCACCATCTCCTGCATGGCTGGGAAAGTCTGAGACACTTAGAGGATGAAGATGGGATTTCTCTACCATGTACAACTGCTGCAAGCAAACTTCAAACCCAGCAATATGAGGGCCTGCTTCAGATGATGCCATTCCCCACTCTGACTCAAAATGTGGGTAGCTGAGTGATGATACATTAGGCAACAGTCTGACCTGAGCATCCAGTACTCCCTCCCTTACAATGCCTCATCCTATCCACATGACTCCCTTAGCTTTGTTTCCTCCAGGGGCTTGGGAATGGGGAAATTGAGGGCAGTGAACCCCCAGGGAGCAAAATAATTTTCAGTGGAGAATCCTACTGCCTGGTTCAGAAATCATCCTGTTTGCACGCAAAGGGAGCAGGGCTTTGCTTTCATAATAACCCAGGCACAGCCTGTCCACCAGGGATGGACTCCCTGGAACCACAGAGCTGAGCTTTTCCACCCAGCTCAGCTCTGTTGAGTGAGAGAGTAGCTCTGGAAAATGATTGCCTCTTTTTAAACCCATTGGCAAAACTCTTGCATCTCTCCTGGGAACAGGCCAGGGATTCTGAGTCACTGCTTGAGTGGGTTGTGGCCAAGGTAGTCGTACCCAAGATATTAAGTGAGAGAGGAGAGACCCACCTAGGAGTGCCAGCAGAAAGAGAAATAGTCATGACCATAATTAATAATAATATAATGATGAAAAGATTCAGAAATGCACTGCCCACTCCAAAAATAAAGTTTGAGGACAACTCAAATGTTGTAAAGAAAAGAGAGGAAAGAGTCGAGAAAGACCGCCAAAGCCTGCATGTCAGCTGCAATGCAAGGAGTCCTGTCCAGCTGGCCTGGGTTCAAAGAGCTCCTATTGTCCAACAGCATTTCCAAGACACCATTCAAAACTTTCAGAAAATGAACCCAAGATGCAGGGTGAGATTTATCACACAATAAAGGCAAGCCAGATGTGTGCACCCTTTCGGAGAAAGACAGGAGGAAGGCGAAGGAAGAGTGAAGCAGAGGGTTTATCAAGCAGCAGAGGCATGAAAGAAGAGGTTGGCATGAAAAGGCCTGATGCTGTGAGGATCCAGGGAGGAGCAGGGGACTGGATCTATGCTGGGACACAAACTGGGCACTTGTGAAAGGTTTCCTTTATATTGAGAGCACCATACTTGGGAAAATTCATTTAGCATCAAGGTTAAGGGACAAAAAGGGAAAATCTCACTGATGTTTGTTTTTTTTTTTCTTTTGCTGCACATAGAACCATGATGGATACTACAAGGTTGCTTCTTGTCCTGCAAAATATATCTGCAAAATAAGGCCCTGTGTGAAAGAATGTCCAGAAGCCAAACCACTGTAGATTTTGTCTTGATTTTCTAAGGTTCACACGGTCTTCATTAATGCTTTGCAGCACTGGCCACCATGGCAGGGCTGTAACTTCTTTTGCCACAGGAATCGCTCACTTCCACCTGTGATTTGATTCTGTTAAAATCTATTTAACATAATCAAATAATAATAATAAAAGCAATTAATTACACAGAAAGCTAATTTAATCTTTGAATATGATGCTAATATGGAGTTACACGAGTACAACCTGCCATCACGAGATAACTCCTCAAGTTTTCCCTGCCTGCAGAACAACCTGGCAAGGTAGCCATGCCATACTACACTCCACAGATGAAAAGGTGACTTAGATTTGCTCTCAGGAAAATCTATGGTAGTAAGGACTTGTTCATCTAAGAGCAAAAATCCTGAGAAAACATTTTGGAGGCTTAAGCTAGAGAGTCCCTCTTTGCAGTGACTCATTTGTTTGGTGACTGTATTTCTCTTCTACAACAGTTGGTTGTTTTTTGTGGTTTTCTTTTTTGTTTGTTTGTTTTTGGTTTGTTTTTTTGGAAAGGTCTGGATATATGTGGAGCTTTTAAACTGAGCTCAGTTGTAGATGACAAATTTGAAGGAGGAGGCACTCAGCTCTCTAAGGAACCATATTTGATTACCAGAGTGGTTCCTCTAAGCCCTAAAGCACATGAGGCTATCCATCATCTTCCTTGTCCAGGGATATTCAGAAAATGGATTCCCAAATCCACCAGCTTCCACAGAGACCACCCCAATGCTGGGGTGCAGATGTCTGTTTGATTTCAGACACAGGAGCTTTCACAGCAGGAATTCAGGGCATAATAGGTTTCCTGGCTTCAAAGGAACATGGGATCTTTGCTTTTCCAAAGCTTCTGACATTACTTGCCTACATGATACCATGTATCTCCACATTTCAACTTCTTTTTACCAGCTAGAGGGTCCTTAGCTGCTGGGCCTTGTTGTGGAGAAGTCTGGCTTGAGGAAGGGATAGCTGGAGAGCCAGGTGTTGGAAAAGGGTTTACATAGGCTTAATTTTCTCCTTCAGCTGTGTTTTTCATCCCGTGGTTGAAGTGACTGCCTGATCTCTGACCGGTTGGATATCCATCCTTATCTTTGGAGATGCAAGGCTTTTACTCCTGGTTCACCAGCATCATCACATCTTCATTCTACCCAAGGATAGTGTTAATGCAGGCTACCCCAGCAGTGAGTGACAAATGGTCTGAGAGGTGTTACTGCTCTTTGCGGCCTAGGAAGGATTTGATTTCCCTGTTCTCCAGAGACTTTGGTTTTTGCAGCTCCACTGCTGAGGTGAAAATGGTACCCTCAGCACTGGAGCTGAAGTTTAATTTCCTATCTGCTGCTTAGGGCACAGATTTTCCACCGAGATATTGGCAGAAGGTCAGAAATCTGCATTCCAAGTTGAATTGCTTTGAAAACTGTCCTGGTGCAAGACCCTGTTCAGTCTGCTGCTTGTAAAACCCAACTCTTACCCAGCCTGGCCACTGAAGAGAGTCCCAGCTCTTGCTCTCTCAAGATTTTATGTGAAAATCCCTCACATCCTTGAGTCACAAATCAGCTGGCTCAGAGTCAGATGCTCTGTTAAGTGCCCTTTACAAAGGCCCAAGGAATGAAAGCCACCAGTAATGTTTGGTATTAGCTGCATGCCTCAGCTTTTGGACTTGAACAGAGTACAGCTCTTCCTCTTTCAAGGCCTGCTTTTCTTTATGGTCTCCAGGGACCTGCCAGGGGACAAAATGTGAATTATCTCTGATTTTGCTTTCTGAGCACTGAAGAGAAACAGTTTCAATGAGACAAATGAAGATGATTGTAAAGATAATTCAGACCTTTCCTCCTTTTCTGGTTATCTTCCAGAGCAGATTTCCTCTATCTCCAAGTGTGTCTTTCTTGTTTCTTTCTTGCAAGATGCAGGAAAAAAGGCACAAAATGGCATGGGGCTGACGAGCTGTGTAAGAGCAGAGAACTGCCAACTCTGGCAGCATCAACTCCTTACTGGCCACGGCCAGAAGCTTCAAAAAAAGATAGAAGAAATGGTGGAGTTGCATTTACTCCAATTTATTTTGGTTACTGAATAAAAATTCCCCTCACACTGACTGGTGAACAGTTGGAGCAGTTGCACCCCTCTAATATATTTCTAATTGTTCTGAACATACATGCTGCATTTCATGTCTTTTGGTGATAGTGTGACATGGTTTCACATCAGCATGGCAATATTGTTCACAGAGAGTCACACAGAATAAACCAGTATTTTCTTTCATTTGCCCTGCCTGCTGTGACACCGTGCATCTCTCACCATTAAGCAGAATTTTTCTCTAAACGGCCCAGGCAGACATGCCACACACAATTAAATCCACATAGGCTTTTCCAAGGTAGATTCACCTCTAGATTTGCAGGGCTGGGCTAAGGATACATCCCTCGGACGTGCAGACATGGCTATGGACACCCAGCTGCTGTGCCTCTGTGGGGATTGAGGAAGGGTGGATGGGCTCTGCAAGGACACACCTGGGTGGAGGTGGATCAGGTTAACATAGAAGATAGGGCCTTCCCAAAAATGACATAAGGACAAAAACACATAAGGACACAAAGTTCACGTGAGCTCCCACCCCCAGATGCTACAGCAGCTGAAAGCCCCATCATGGTGTGGAGTTAGGGAGTCACTGGGAGCCTGCCGCAAATGCAGCAGAGGCTGCTGTGTTCACACAAACAGGCAAAGCACCAGTTCAGCCAAATCAGCAGAGATCTGGGGACAGAGGTGACAATACAGCTTCTCTTTCTAAGGGCTACTGCTTGTGTGAAGTCTCTATCTGGAAACTGACCTTGGCTCGGGAAGGAGAGGAAGAGACCCCTGCCAGCTTGCCCAGGGATACCTGCATTCCCATGGAGAACAGCTCCTACGCATCGCTGTTTGAACACAGCCCAGCTGCCACCACAATGGCTTAGAAATAAGGACGGCTTTGTTTTGTAGCAAGCAGGTGTCTTCAGTTCTCCAAGGTCAAAAAAAGCCTAGCAGGACAAGCTTTTTATTTACCTTTCACAGACTCCTAGAAATTTGCCCCGAATCTTCTGCCAAATGAGGGTTAAGAGCAGCTGATCCAAAAGTTTCATCCTGAGAGAGTTGTGTCCAGTTCTGCGTATGGTTTAAGTCCCGCTCTAATTTTTTTTTATCAGAGTCAGCTGCAAGGCAGTTGTAAGCCAAAGGAAATTTGGGACATTTCATTGCATATGTAGCATACACACAGCAAAAGCATGCTGAAAAGCAGAGGCATTCCTTTTTATCGTCCAGGGTGCCACTGCTGGGAGGAGAGGTGCTCCTATCTCTGCAGATTCAGCTAGTCTCATGCCATAGGTAAACCATGTACTGTAGCTGCTTTCCACCCCAGGCCAGAGGAGCCTGTTTTGCCCAAGGGGAGGCTGCTATTTCCACCCTCCTCCCTAGCACATGCATATCTGCTCTGAACCTGGCACCCACAGGTGGTGGGAGGGAACGCAAGTGGCCACACCGCTGCAATGCCACTTGTCTTGTGAATCACCTCCGCCTGGGCTCTGTGCTGTTCCACGGTCGTTCCCCTTGCAGGGCACTCCCAATCTCTCCCACATCAGCACTGCCTGTGGTGCTGCGTGCCGGCTGCTAATCCCATTTGTGCTGAACACACTAGTGCCAGGTGTGGAGACACCAGTGTCCATGACTTTAGCAGCACTCAAAGTCCTCCGTTGGGGCTGCTGGGAAACCAAATCACAGGCTAGCAGATTTCAACTTTCCACATACCTTTTACTACTCCCTTCCTTTTATTCTTTCAGGGGCAGAAGCATTTAAGTTAGACTTAACTCGCCCTCTCCCCCTGCACCTGGTGCATCCCAGGATTCTCCCCAATGAACCGCAGGCTTGTGAACTCCGAGATGGATATTACACGGCTGCAATCTCGGAATTTCCACGCGGTCTGTGTTGTGCACATGCTTTTTAACAACATCACCCACTCCGTCAGCTGATGGCTTTGTCCCCCCTGCCGGGGTTGTAGGGCAGAAGGGGGTGAGACCACGAAGGCCAGGGAGGTTTCGGCACGCCGTGTGTGCCGGCGGGGCTGCGGAGATGTCCCCGGGCCGCTGTCCATGGCGGCATCCCGGGAGGAGCGGGACCGGCCCGCGCCGCTCCGTCCTAACCCTGCACTCCTCCCGCGCGCCGCGCCGCTGGCAGCCGCCTCCCATTGGCCGCCTCCCGGCGGCGCCGGCCAATGGGCGGCCGCGGCTGCGGGCCGTTGGAAGCTCGCCGCGGCGACCGTTAAACCGCCGTCCCCGCGCGCGGCCGCCCTGAGGGGCTGCGGCTCCCCGGCCGCGGCTGCCCCGCCGCTGCTGCGCCCGGCCCGGGCGCCGCGCCCACCGCCCTCCCCCGGCTGTGCCTTGAGCCGCCGACGGTCCCTCCTAGGTCCTGTGGCGCCTAGCGCTGGAAATTGTAAATCCAGGCCCTTGGCACGGATGCGCGGTGGAAGGAGGTTTCCAGAGCGAGTTGTGCCTGAGCCTTGCAGGGACAAGAGTAGGCTCAGGGGAGAGCTTATCGCTCTCTACAAGTACTTGAAAGGGGGTTGTAGCCAGGTGGGAGTCAGTCTCTTCTCCCAGGGAACTAGAGACAGGATGAGAGGATGTATTCTTAAACTGCAGGTTTAGGTTGAACATTAGCAAGGATTTATTCAGAAACGGGGTGATTAGACATTGGAATGGGCTGCCCAGAGAGGTAGTGGAGTCACCATCCCTGGAGGTGTTTAAAAGACTGGCTGTGACATTTGGTGCCATATTGCAGTTGATAGGGTGTTTAGTCATAGCTTAGACTTCTCCCACCTAAGTGTTTCTGTGATTCTATGATTCTACAGAAAGCAGAAAATTCTGGGCCTAGTTCCAGATCAGGTTCAGTCAAACCCTGCCAGCCCTGGGGTATCTGGAGTGTTTGGTCCACCATACATGCCGAGGTTGTGATGCTGAAAGTAGTCACAGGTGACCTGGGCATTGATGCAGTGCCTGGGAAAGACAGGGGTGCTGGTGCTTGGGATGCTGTCCTGCTGCTGGAGGGGAATGACAGTGGCGCTCACAGGCGGTTTGGCCTTTGGTGCTTTGGCCATGCCACACAGAGAAGTAGCAACAGCAAGAGGGTAGCAGGTCAGTGGCAGGTTTTTCAGGGACACCAGGGGCCTGGGCAGACCAGGCATGGAGCAGCAGGAACCTGTGATATGTGAGGTACAAGAGCAATATGGGTTCAGGATGGAGGAGCAGCAGAGAGGCTGCAGCCAAGGGGTGGTTGGGTGATCACTTCTGCCCCTTGGAGTGCACATGCACTGACTGGCTGTGTGGAGAAGTGTGCACAGTATCTGTCCATCCTGCCTGAATCTTATTAATGCTGTTGAGAACTTCACTTTCATAAGGTCTAAAATTCTCTGCGTTTTAAAGAGAGCAGAAGGACTGTCTGGAGTGTATGGGCTCTTCTTTCCTGGAATGTAAAGAAAACCTCGGCTGTGCAGCTGGAGTGCAGGGGGCTTCATTCCTTAGTGAAAGCAGAGAAGGGAAATGCAGATGTCACAGCTGGGACAAGAGATTTATCTTGGCAAGCAAAGAGGAAAAAATTTTCAAAAAGAAAAGAGAAAACTCAGAAGAATCCCCTCCCCATCTTTGCTGCTTGCCAGCATGAGCAGAACCTCCAACCTGCAAAGGCCTTTCGTCTCCTGGGCCTGGGCTGCCGCCCAGCTGGATTTAGCCCCTCGCTGCTTTCTCTTTGGAGCGAGACCGTTGTGGTGGGATGAGAGAGGCTGTGAGAACCAGGCTGATCCTGAAGTAAGACTGTGTCCAAACAACTCAGCTGGAGATGGGGAGGAGAAAGTCACAGTCAAAGAATGGAAGCATGAAAGAGAAGAGGAGGGACAAGATGTAGCCAGGATGAGTACTGAGAAGCGGATCCACAGGGAGGAAGTCATCACTCCTCAGCCATGGTGCCACTGGACTACAAGAATGCTACCTTAAGGCATCCCATGTGCAACCAGGCAGGGGAGAAGGTTTAGTGCCTCAGTCTCTGATGGGGCCTCCAGAGTTCTCACATCAGCTCTGGGTGGGGGTATATGTAGAGCTTGCATTTGGATATCTGGATGCCTTACATTAGCTCCCAAGATAACTGTTGTACAACAGGAAAGGGTGTTTGAATGAGAAGTGCACGCACGCACATACAGTGTGCTATTTAGACAACCCTAAGCATGAGGTCAGGATGAAAACATGTGGTGGAAATATGTTTGGAAAAGTCAGTGCCTATGTCGATCACCAGGAGTGGGAGGGAGCAGAAGCCAGGAGCTGACAGATTCTCACTCTCTCCCCATGGCTGTGGTGGCCTCAGCCTGAGCAGATTCTACTGTGGCACCAGAACAGATTAAGGCTCTCTCTAGGGCCTAGAGATGCAATGGTTCTTGCCTCCCCATACCTGTACACACTGGCTCATCCTCTTTGGGTGCTGCCTCCCCATCCTCCTAGAGTTTGAGGGGGACAGGCAGCCAGAAATCAGGCTTGGATCAGGAAATCCAGCACATCCTCGCCATTGCATTTCTGTCCCTTGGCTGCCCCCTCCCTGACCGCTCACTGGTAATACAGCTTTGGAAACACATCTCGTGCTATTTCTTGGCTTTGGAGCATAGTTAGAAGGAGAAGGAAGGAGGGTGTGAAGGGGAGGGGAAGATAACAGGAGCGAATAATGCAAAATGAGACTGTGCTGTGAGCTTTGTATCCCATCTGGAAACTGTTTTCCCTCAGTACACTGCACACCCACTCCCTCTAGGCCAGGATAGTAAGGGTCAAGTTTCCCTGTTGACTGGTCCCCCGTGCTAAAGCCAGACCCATCTGCATGAGCGATACTTGAAATATCTTAAAGGAGAATCTCAACAGAGTTTCCGAGTCCTTCATTGTCACTGTTAGAAATTCTTGTCCAATCCTCTGAGGAGCAGGAGCTGGCTGGTCTCAGCCCAGCTGGAGGGCACTCTCAAGGAGTTTTGGTCTTGAAGAAGCTGTGAGAGGATGAGGCTTTTGTGCGTATGTATCTCTGTCCATCCCACTTCTATTCACACCCAAATTTCCATGGACTCCTTCTTGGACCATCCCTGGTCTGCTGAGACCTTTGTTGCCATTGTGTTGGCAAAAGTCTCCCCAAAGCCCAGTCATGTCATTTTGTGGCAGCACATGAAGACTTTTAGCTGTGCTGGGCCCAGCCTGGGTGGGAATGGAGGGCTAGTGCACCCAGCACCTTCCATTCCAGCAAAAGGATAAAGCTACTATCTATTTGATCAGGTGACAAGGTGATAAACCTGCTTCTCTTCATTGCTCAGAAACTTGGACCACTGACCCTACCATGTGCTGCTGTGATATACACAGCCAAGTCACTGTATCCTAGTTCCCTGAAGCCTCTCTCACACATGCAAAGGAAGAGTACGGCTGAAGCTTTCTCTGTGTTTTGCAAGTTAAGTGCTCCCAAAATTAGGCTGGGTGGGACAAAATTTGCATATTCTGGGTTAAAAGGCTCAATCTAAACTAATTAGTAGCAGTTTTGATGGCATCTAGCCAAAATAAACTCTGGGTTGCTCCTCACTGTGTCTATCACAGTTGGATCTTGACAAGAGGACACTTTCTTCTTACCATGTGGTTGAATGCACAGCTGTCTTATACAAATTAGAAGTCTAAAATTAACAATACCTGTTGGCTTCAGGAGAGAACAGTCAACCCAAGAGCCCCAGTAGTCTTCCTGGGATGTGGTGACAGCTTCCTGCTGGTCCCATAATTTCCATTGTGGGTATAGCCAGCTACAAAGCCATGTTATTATTTTTGTTAGCTTTACCCTTCCTTCTGCTGCTTTCCTCTGCCTCTTGCCACCTTCTTTGAGTAAAACAGCAATCTCCAGCTTTATGTCAGCTCTAGGTGCCCTCCGTTCTTGAGGCTGTTGGATCCTTGGTGCCCCCTTTGATAATAACTAATTTGATAATAAATAATAACCATAATTACGGCAAATCTCATGGGCTACATCCCTTTTCTCCACTGTCTGTGTTTGGAGATGTTGGACTGCTATATGAGTGAGTGGTGAGAACTGAAACACCTTTGTGTTTCATCAGCAGAGGCTGCTTTGATGAGAAGACTTTGCCAGTATTTAGTTGTCATGAAGGATAGGACCCAGAAGGCCAGAGATGGGTAGATGCCCCAACATTTCTGGATTCCCATAGAGGGTTGCAAATTTCATTCTCCATGCATCACCCATGTTTTTCCTGTACTGTGCAGTAGGCCTCTGTCTCTTGGGAGAGAGTGGTCTCTTGGGCACCTGAACTCCTGCACCTCTGGGAAAACAGTGTTACCTTCATTGTCATTTCCAAACAGCGAGGTCTTCCAGCAGCAAATCTTCTGGGTGGTGTGTAAAAGAATCAGAAACCTGAAATTACTCCTGCCAGTGTTGGTGCCTGTGTTAAGGCTCTGAAACTCAGTCCCTTGCACTCATTACTCTTCTCTCACCCCTCAGCAGCTGCTGGGGTGATTTCTTTTAGTCTTGGAATAAAGCCAGAGGTACATCTCCAACTCTTCCTTCTAGGTAGTTTTGTCCAACAATGGAGAGATTGTTGACTGACCAAGGGATCATTGTTGTAAATGTGGGTGGGATGCCGCTAGAAGATGATCTGTGTGACTACTGCATGAATGCATTTACATGACTCTCTTCAATCCCACCTCTGCCTTTGTTAATGCACAGTTGTGAAAGAAATTTGAAGCATGTCACAGACAGCTCTCCCCACAACTGTCTATCCAGCTCTGCTTCTCTTCCATGGCTACACAGTGGTTCTAGTTTTGATGGTCACAACACTAAATATAATTTGAGCCTATGTCTGCTGTGTCGTGGTGCATTAGCAGCCAGCACTCTGAATCCCTTCACTTTTCTGTGGTTCTCACCCTCACCATAAGGCTATCGTGTTCACATCCTGTGTTTGCTTGTGTTGTTTAGAGAACACAAGACAAAGAACAGCTGTTACATGAGCAGGCACTTTCTGGGGTTAATACTCAGGACTCCAAACTCTTTATCCTTCTATGCTGTAGGATAGGACAAAACCTGGTTTTCCAGTGCTTTTTAGATAACTATCTAACCCAGTTCCATCTGCTGACTCAGCTCCCTCTGAAGTTACACTCCCCACAGATGGTAGGTGTTTTTCTGTTACTTGATTCAAGTGCAAAAATGCTCCTAGGCAACTTGGAAATGGCTGGGTAGATTTTACCAAACTATCCCGCCAACTCTGCTTCTGCTGTGGGAACAAGTGGAGAAAACTTTAGCCCAGACATTGCAGGGAGGGCCTCAACACTAGGATTTAGCACGAGTGTGCCTTCTCCACCCTACTTGCACATGAGTGTCTGGTCTCCAGGGAAGCCTTGGATGGTCGTTTGTGGGGCTGTCACTCTAGGCAGTCGGAGGACAAGTGGGAAGGAGGTGAATGGAGAGAAATCTCATGTCAGTCAATGCAGGTGGCAGGGACGCCACCCCCACTTCCAGCATGCTCTATAAGCATCTGAGGTTTTATATTAAGCAGCTGAAGGATGATGTTGGAGGGTGAAAGGCACCGACATATTGGAGTGCTGCCACTTACCATCTCCCTCCCCTACTTGGTGGGAAGTGTGGGTCTGTTCATCTGCTTCACTCCCCAGCCTCACCCCAAAGCTCTGACAGCCAGTGGAATGTTGACAGAGTGGTACTACACTCAGGTAAAACAAATATACCTTCCGGTAGGAGCAGGAACCTGCAGGCTCCAGCATCCGGGGTCCTCTGGCCACCTCCTGCCTCAGTTTTAGCGCTGGGGAAAGAAAGGAGTGCACACACCCAGTGCTTCTCTAGAAGCCAGGCTCTCTCCTGAGCTGAGCTGTCACACTGGAATTCATTGGCATTCATGTCTCCACTCTAGGACCTACGTGGTCTCTCCCACTCTCATTCATACCCTGTTGCTCTTGGTATTTCAGTATACTGCTTTCAATGCCTTTCTGCCCACCAAGATGCTTTTCTAGGCAGGGGGTGTGGGGACAGACCCAGTCTGACTCTGCTGAGCTCTCTCCAGTTCATTTAAGTTACACAGTTCTGTCTGTGTAATATAGTCTCTTGAATCTATCTGTCTTTTCTTTCCTCTCCCTGAGCCAGAAGCCTCAATCTGCCAACAAATGGGATAATTTTTCAGCTGGTGTTTGGCAGCCATCATTTTTCTCCCTGCCCAACCAATGCTTTGTTGTAGCAAATGGAAAAGTTAGTGATTTGACTTCTGAATAGGAGGATATGCCTCAAAGGAAACAGGTTCCCTGTAGCATCAGGAGCTCAGCTCTGCAGCAGCACTGGCCAGATTTACTGACTGTTACTGGAATGATTAGTGGAATGATTGTTTGTTGTTAACAGCCCATCTGTAGTGTTTAAACTTCATCGGGGAGCTAAATTTCACAGGCATTATCTGGCTGAAGTACAGCCTCATATGGTCCACAGAGGGGCTGTTAAATCCCAGAGGAAATTAAATACAACAGGGGGCCTTCCTGTTATGTTGATCCAACTGATCTTTTTTCTCTGATAGAAATCAGCAGCTGGGTTGATGTTCTCTGGGGCATCAATGTGCCTATTGCTGCTGGCAGAGAACATGAAAAAGTGTCTGTCACTAAGGACAGGTGCTGAGACCATGACTTTCTGCCACACGTACATTTTGTCATCGCAGGAATCTCTTTCCTGGTACTCTATTCATTTTGTTGTCACAGTGAGATGATGTCTGGAAGACACAGATAGATACTCACAAATGAAGGGGGAGATAGGATAATGTAGAAAAGTTTCATGCGTGTTTGTGGCATAGATAAACATGCAGTGATGCACAGCACCACATCTCTTTCTATCTTATCAAGGTGTTTTTGTCAGACTGATGCAGGTGAGGAATAGGAACCGGTTTTTTGCCTTGCAAAAAGGGCTGATGCTGAGGTTTGACTCTCAGTGCAGAGGAAGGCTCTCAGATCCCTCTTGGAGTTAACATTAATGCTCTTTCCCCCTTTGTCTTACCTCAGCATTTCTCAGAGAGCCTGGATCACTTCTCTGACAACATGGAGGATTTCTCCAATGACCTCTTCAGCAGTTTCTTCGATGACCCAGTACTGGCTGAGAAGAACCCTCTGCTGGACATGGACCTGGATCCACCCACTCCAGGCATCCAGGCAGAGCACAGCTATTCCCTCAGTGGAGATTCTGCTCCCCAGAGCCCCCTCGTGCCTGTCAAGACTGAAGATAATGCTAACGGTGAGCATGAGATGTGTGCACTCCACAGCTTTGGGCACATCTGTTAGCAGAGGCTCTGGCTGGCTTTCATATATAAGGACAAACTAGCTACTCCTTGGACTTGCACATGGCTAATCCGGGGAAGAATTTGATTTGCTGTTGTCAAATACAGCCCACATTTTTCCCTTCCATTTGTGCTCTGATAGTCACATTACTCCTTTGCCGGGCTTACTGTTATTTATGAGGATAATAATTGCCTGGGGCTTCGTGTGCTGCCAGCTTCTGGCAAGCAATAGGCAATGTCTTTTTAGGACCCTGCAAACTTGGGTGTGGATGCCCAAATCCAGCTCTGTTTTTGCATCAGGCAGCAGGGTTTTGGCTTGCACATAGGAAGCATGAGTCTCTGGCTGCAACCAGTGCTGGTATGTGTGGAAAGCTAAGTGGCTTCTTTACCAGCAGATTTTAGCAGGAGACAGAGAGAAACAGTTATTTCAAAACTTATTTTTAAAACAATTCATTTCAGGATAATTTATGATGGCTGGGTATTTTTAGAGTTGTCCTTGCAGAGAGTCCTGTAATTTGTGGGATTGTGTGGGTGTCCCAACAGCTGATGGACACCAGGCTGCCTGAAAAAGCAGTGGCACAGGCTCAGTACACACAGAAGACAGCTATTCCTTTGAGCAACAGTGAGACCTGGGACAGAGGCTTCCCTCTCATGACTAGGAATGATCCCAGCTTTCTGGTACAAACGCCAAGGCAGAAGGAGAGAAGGCTGGCCTCTGCTACCTCTTTGGTACTTGAAAAGGCACAACCATCTGCCACATTCCTTAGGGGCATCTCAGAGAGATGCTGGGAGAGAGGTTTATGGCAGGCCAAGCAGCTCTGCCTTAGTATCAAAAAAACTTTCAATTTGCATTTATTTTTCCTTAGTTTTAACCCCAGTACAATCTTGGAGGGGGCAGCTAACAAAAAAAAAAAAACCCAACCCAAACTGGCATGAACAAATAAACACAACTTTGTTTTGCCCCTGAAAACAGGAGAAAAAAAGAGGAGATAAGACTTGAGAATGAGAGAAGCCAAAAGAGTGCATTGGTAGAAAGTGAAATGAAGACTGCCTACATGAAGCTATCTCAAGGACTCCTCTCTGAGACACTTAGCACCACTTCTCCTTCTCTCCACTGTGTCTGCACATGCCCTTCCTTCATCTGTCATGTCTCAAAGGCAAGACTCTCTTGAATGGAGTATGACACTGATCCTTGGGCAGAGGCCAGCACAGGGTGTTCAGTGCACAACCCAGGAGAGCTGGGCCTGGCATTTGCTCTCTGAGAGTGCAGATCAGTTTAATAAGGGACTAAGGCCTAGCATTATGATGGCAGGTATAGAAGTACCCATGCACCCAGTCCTGCAGCTAGATAATTCAGGTCATCTTTCCAGGGCTTTTTTGGCTCATAATTGCATGTGAGTCATATTCTAGTGAAACCCTGAGTCAGGTCCAGTATTTGCAACACTGTGCAGTCCTTTTGGCACAGCTCCATCCAGTCTCAGTCCTTTTAGACATTCAGTTCCAATTAATTACCCAGAAATGTTTTTTCTTTAACATTAAGCAAGCTCTGCTCAGTCTGCAGAGCTCCTCAGGAATGCCCCTGCTCTGTCTAGGCTTGGAGCTGGCTGAGGCTTGCTTTTTATCAGCTTTCTCCCAGCTTTTCTACAGATCTCCAAAACTCTTCCAAATCCTGTCCCTTCCCACATGGTTCCCACTAACACAGGTCAGCTAGGGCAAGCCACTGGGTGCATTGTGACCCTGCTTATCAGTGGAGTCTGCTTTCCAGATGGCTTGTGCATACGGACTGGCTGTTTCATTTCTCAGTACCAGCCCTGAGTTTTGCAGGGTGTGATTTGATGCCAGGAGCAGGGGGAGCCAGGGTTGTGCAGAACAGCGGGCATTGGATCAACCTCGGGTTAGTGCCTGCCTTTCTGTATGGGTCCTGCTTTCTCACTGCTCTTTGCCTCACCTCCTCAACCCTGGGCAGCTACAGATATCTGTCAGCCATGTTTCTTCCCAATAGGTACAGAGTATCTAGAGCAAAGATGAGCATCTTGGCATGCCTCATCCACCAACATACAGTGAAATCTGCAGTGTTACAGTGTTACCTCTAAAACTGAAAAAAATCCTCTGAAAAATCCTCTCAGGCAGCAGAACAACCTAGACGTGTCCACACTAGATGCCTGTTCCTCAGTCCCTCATTGACCCTCTGATGGCTTATTTGTCTCTGATTCTGTAACCTAATCACTCCCCAGATGAATCTCCAAGGGTGGGAAAAAGAGCAGGGTCAGAATGTAGACAGGAAATGGGAGGACAGCACATACTTATTTGGGTGTCTGCTACTTGGCCTGTCTGGACTGACAGCACTGGGGGCTGCTCTCTCACTGAGTCAAGTCTGATGGGGAGAGCCCTTGGTGGTCTGCTCCCCCTTGTCTGGTAACTTGCTTCAGCAGCAGCCCTCACAGACAGAGGATACCTCACACATCTGAGAAAAGAGAAATGCAGATCTTTGCAACAGAAAGGATGAGGAGGAAAAGGCTTCAAATGACAGTAAGGAACTTCAGAGTAGCCAAATATTCCCACGGTGGGCATAACAAAACCATAGAAGAGTTTAAATGGGGAAGCTGTGAACTCTTTAGCACTTTTCAAAGGGGTAGGTTCAGGTGAATCATCTATCGGGAAAGACACAGGTTTAGTTGAATTTGCCTAGAGCAGTGGGATAGACTTGAAGATCTCTCAGGGTCCCTTATTTCTTTGAAAGGCAGAAGTCAGTCCAAATTTTCTGGACACAAACACTTATGTCTATGTGACACCTTGCCTCCTTCCATCAGAAGGGGTTTGTCTGCATATCAGGGTAACTAGGACATCACTGCCAGTTGTGGGTTTGATGTCCTTATCTGGACAGAGAAAACACAATCTACTCTGTGTCTGCTCAGTAGGCTCTGCATTGTCGCAGCTGTACAGTGCGCCCCTGCCTGAGATGCTGCCTGATGACATTAGCCCTGCTGCATTGTGGGAAGCTCTAGAAGGCAATCCAACAGCACTGAGAGCAGCACAGGCAGCTGAGACACACGCAGCACGGGAGCTGGGTCTGTGCTTGAAGGTATCCAGTCACAGAGGCAGCTGGAAGGAATGAACATCTGCTAGAGAGACATGTCTAGGCAGAAATAAGAGGTGCTAGACCAAAGACAGGAGAACAGCATATCCCATTGGCAAGGCCTACACGGTGTTACCATATATAGTTCTTATCTGGGTTTTAACACCACTCTGTCCAAGCAAAGGCCAGAGGCAGGATTCTGCCCTGGCCTCTCCTGAAGACAACAGAGGCTGAATAGGGCAAAAACAATGTTAACATGTCTTTAAGTTAGATCAAATGGCAGCTCCTATATGAACAGCTGCTTGTTTGTACTCTTCTTCATGCAGTTTTTTCTGGAGCAGAGGAAGACCTTTCTCCCTCTCTCCTCTTGCCAGCACATCTTCTGGACTGAGGCCTGCACTGCAGAACTGCTCTGGCAGCAGACAGCTAGGCAACGTCCCTGGGCCTGACTGAATGTGCTGCATGCAGAGAAGTTAGAGAGTGAGTCAGACTGTGGCCTTGTGGAGGCAACTGGAGCTCTCTCTGGTGACACGCTTAGCAATAATCTGTCCTGTGTCAAGCCAAATGTATTTTTACTTGTCAGATGAAAAGGGAAAGGGAAGAGATGAGGATTAGGAAGGAGGGTGCAGGCTGCAGGCCAGCTAGGAGTAGCCTTTTGGCAGGCTGAAGTATTTGAAGAGCAAAGAACGAAACTTTAGAGCAGAGCCCAGGCAGCTCTCCTAGCGGTCTTTTTCCCATCTGATCTGTAGTTTATCTGGGATCTCTACTTCCAGTGGCAAGCCAGGCTCACACCACAGATGCACACTGGACAGAGCAGGCAGGAGGCAAGGGGAGCATGCCCCCATGACTCCATTCAATTCTCTTCAGACACTCCCTTTCCCTCACTGCTGCTTCTTGTCCCTGCCAGCAATAGCAGCAGGGTACAGCTGTGGACAGCAGTCCCCTGAGCAGCCCAGGGTAGAGAAGAGAGTCTCAGAGGTGAGACTGAGTGGAGCAGCTGTGGAAGCAGCCTCACAAGCAGGTGCTGCAGTGGGCTTCCTTCCACAGAAATGGGCCTTCCTCCTCTTCTGTCATGCAGCAAAGCCCTGGTACTTGGCACAACATCATCAGGGGGCCAAAGTAGCACTGTCAGCCTTTCACTGTCATCATGCTTGCTCTCTCACCAGCTCTCTAGCACAGAGGTGGTGCTATTCTAGATAACATACCTGGCAGCTCTGTGATGCTGGCCATGCTGCCTAAGGAGTAGCAACACAGCATCCTCCTCTCACTGAGCCCTAAATATAAATAAGCTCCAGAGGATGAGACCTAGATATTGCTGGAGGAAAAACCCTGCAGCTGTCCTCCAGAGCTTGGGCTGTACACTCGGAGCACAGCAGAGACACAATTCCTCTATCTCTGTCCTGTCTGCTCTCCATGCACTGGGAGTTCATTCCCTTTTGTACTCTGTGTTGTGGGCCTGTCACACATGCTTGTGTGGTGACAGTGCTAAACTTGGAAAGGCAGCCTCCTCAGTGAGAGGAAGCTGTCTGCATGGCTTTTTTTTCCCTTGCCTTGTTCTTGCTGGAGTTTGACTCATGTTGTGCATGTTTCAGAGCTGGAGAATGGAGTGTGGTCACTGGGACCCAAGCTCTGCTCCATCATGGTGAAACAGGAACAGAACCTGCCTCTAGACCTGCCTGAGTCCCAGCTACCTGCCAGCTCCATACCAGTGCTGAACCTCAACCCTCTGCAGAGACTGCCACTCCCTGAGGAGGTGAGCCCATCTAAGATCTGTCGGGAGTCTGGGCTCTCACACAGCAGCACCCCTGGTGATGCAGACCCAGCCATGTGACTTCAGGGTCCTGGAAGGTGATTTAGCTACTGAACAGACCGAAGAAGGTGTTACAAAGCCCAAATACTGCATTATTTGTCATTCTCCTCTTGAAATGGCAGCACAGGAGGCTTTACAATCTCAGTTAAATATAAGCATGTTTCCTTGGCACAAAAGCCAAAAGCTTTAAGCTTGCACCTACTGGAGATCTGTGTCCTCCAATATGCCAGTATTTCTGTAGCCACTCTTGGCTTATTTTAATTTTTCAGAGAACAGTGTCAATTAATTTGATGCCAGTGACTCCACTATTCCTGCATATAGACCCCAGCTCTGCCACTGTCTTTTTCATGGCTTTGGACTTGTCACATGGCCTCTCACTCTTTGTAGCTGCTCACTGGAAATGTTGGTCCCACTTCACGTCCTGCTTGCTTTTTCCTATGAAGCAGCAGGATTTATTATTTCTGTGTAACAAGGGGACAACTCTTTTAGTCACATCTAAGTTCTTAAGAAGTCTCTTTGTCTGAAGGAGGTTCACTTATGCCACTGGTATGTGGGTGTGAGTTGAGGGCTTAGTTCAGCTGGCCTTGAGACCAGCTGTGTTGGATGAGAAGGTCTGACCAGTCTCACACAGACCTTGTCTATCTTGTAGCAGCTCAGCAGATAACAGTAGAGCATCACTGGGGTTCACTTCCTTTTTTCACTCATGTTGAACATCTTCCCATATAAACAGGCATCCAGAACAAATGGGTTCTTCCAGCCAAAACTGTGCACAAACTTCCTCTATTATTTACACAGCTTGAACTTGCTGTGCCCTCCAGTCTCTGCTGTGTATGCTCATCAGCCATACCATGGTGCTCTCAGCTGTGTTTACAGTCTGGAGGAGTTTGCAATGTGTCTGTTTAGTGTGAAAACTCCACCCTATGGTGGGCTGGGGGCTGGCAAGCCAGGAGGCTGAGGGGCAGCCTAATGCAGATGGGAGTAAATCTACTCTTTATTCAGCTCTCAGTCCCCTCCGACTGGAAACAGTGGCCTGGTGAAAATCACATGAACAGGACAGCAGGGTTGTTCTGTTTCTGTACAACCTTTATACTCCCATTTATAATGAAGGCAGATCAAAGAGGGACTTCCCGTGGTAACACAGGGGTTGGTTTAAATTACACTGTCTGGGTGTATCAGAGGAAGAATTGCCAAGGATAAAAGTCATCTCCCTTTTGGAGGTACTCAGCTCAGTGCATTGCTTGGCAGCACATCCATCTGCCAGTGCCACTTCCTCTGTAAATGTGTTTGCACTCTGTGTGCCCAGCAACTGAGACTTCAGGGGCTAATGTTTGAACTCTTGGTTTCCTCCATGGTGAGAGGCTCCTTTGGGGCAGAGCTGTGAGATGGGGCTGGATAGGCAGCAGGGGAGCAGTGGCTATGGACAGAACTGGTGGGAGCCTTCTGGGCAGGGGAGGTGGCAGTGGCCAAGAGCTCTTTCTGCTTTTCTTCCACAGATTCCTGTAGAAATGACTCCAGCACCTGTGATCAAAGCTGAACCCAAAGAGGTGAACCAGTTTCTAAATGTACCTACAGGTAAGAAGATAGAATTTCCTGGTCAACTATATTACTCAGCTATGGATTGTTATTATACAGGGCAGAAGGAGAACACCTAAAGGCAGAGCTGTGCATATAAGGTAGCACTGGGGCAGAGAACAATAGAGCACTGCACTGTTCTAACTCAGATCAGTGTCTGCATCAGAAGCCACACACAAAATTGTTCAGACAGGGACTCCCAGGCAAAACAGGCTCCTTCAGAGCTGGAAATATGCAAGAGTGCCTTTAAAATCCTCAGAGAGACTGTAGAGCTATCCAAAAATAACCATCTGAAAGTCAGGAAATTCAGGATCCAGTTTAATTTGAAAGAAACCCAAGCATCTGAAAATCTGCCGATGCACAAATGAAAGCACTAAGGGAACTCCCACTGCCGCAGAGAGACATTCCTTAGGCATATTCCCACCTCCATTAAGGCCCCTAGGGCTCTCCAGTACAAAGTGGGGACAGTTTTCAAGTGCTTGGAAACCAACTGAGTGACCAGAGCCCCGCTGGATCAAGTGTGCTGGCAAGTGTGTGAGCCCTGCAGTGCTTTTGGAAGAGCTTTTCTCTCACAGAGCTTCCTGTACTTGCAAACAGGCTATGGAGCAAAACATCATGGGTTTTTTACTTCATGTTGGTTGACACTGGAGTACCTTACTGCTTTGTAAATACCTTCTGTTCCTTGGCAAAGCCCTGCCAGCTGCTCTGCAGTTCCTAGTTTAGTACATTTGAGGTCAGTCTAACCTCTGTCTTGGGCAGCACTCAGTCAAGCCTTTTTCTCACTCACCCCATCTTGTGAAACTCATCACCCTCTCCTTTCAGCCCTGTGTTATGGCAGGGCCCTATGCCTATACCAACAGGCTGACATGAGAGACATTGACCCAATCTCCTTATTCCTCAGTAGATGACCTGGTGCAGATGCCTCCAACTCCACCCAGCAGCCATGGCAGTGACAGTGACGGATCTCAGAGTCCTCGGTCCCTGCCTCCCTCCAGTCCAGCCCGGCCTGCTGCTCGCTCTTCTACTGCAATCTCCTCCTCACCTCTCCTCACAGCACCACATGTAAGGAGCCAACAGGGCTGGGACACAGGGCTCCTTGCTGCTTAGAGGGGTTTGTAGGAATTCCAAGGCGTAGGTGGAGGTTCCTGCCCTTGCTAAGGTCTCCAAGATTAAATACTCTGTCAAGGCAATGTGATGTCTTAGCACAAGGATGTGGGGACAAGAAGTGCTCACAGGAGTGAGAAGAGGCACAGTGAATCTTGCACATCTACCAGCAGCTATCTTGTTTTAGCAGGTGCTGTCTTTCATCCATACTTTGGGAAGTGACCTATGCACTACGAGGACTTTCTGAGAAGGCTAATGAGAGAGGAATTCCCATAACCAGACCTTTTTAACTGTTGCCCAGAAGTTTTTTGCCAGGGTCCCGCAGTGCAGGTGTGTAGCCAGCCTCACAGTGAAGGAACAGATGCCCTCCCAAGGAAAAGAGGAAAGGAGTTGCTGAGCTGTGCCCCTAGGATCAAGTTGAGAGTAGGAAAGAGCACTGCCCTGCACCTGTTTGATGTCAATGGGCAGCAGTGTATTCTATTCTGATGCAGCCTCTGGCTGCTCCGCAAGTCTTTAAGGAAGATCACTGGAGTAGAACGCCTTGCTGACACTGATGGATGCTCTCTGTGTTTTTCAGAAGTTACAAGGAACCTCTGGCCCACTGCTCTTGACTGAAGAGGAGAAGCGCACCTTGATTGCAGAGGGTTACCCCATTCCTACCAAGCTGCCCCTCACCAAAGCAGAGGAGAAAGCACTGAAGAGGGTCAGGAGGAAAATCAAGAACAAGGTGACTGCAAAATATGTAATCATGCAGTTCCCATGATTCCAGAGCATCCTCAGCTGACCAATGCTATAGTTACCCTCACCTTCTCAGCTGCACTGCAGCTCAAAAAAGGTGGGATTGTGTCTTTGGTACATTAGCACAAGCCTCCCAACCCACAAAAATGGTGCCAAGGGGCATCTCTGCTTGCATGCTCTGCATACAGCCATACCTGGGAACTGTGGCTTCCTGCTCAGCTCCTGGGAGTGTGTGGAGTGGGAAGGGTCCACAGATCAGACAAACTGGTCTGGTCAGGCCTTGTTGCAAGGACAAGGAAACCAAAGCCATTGCATGGTGCAGGATGGGTGATGCAGAGTGTTCACTAGCCAGGCAGAGGCTGTGAGACTTTAGACTGGGATTAGAAAGCATCCTGTGGGAAAAATGGTGAGACTGAACTAATCACCCAGTGACTCAGAAGTGGCCTGGGGTAGAATCAGCCCAAATGGCCACAACATATACCCATGTGAGTCAGAGGAGTGGAATGAAACCCTAAAGATGCTCTCAGCATCGAGGGCATAATGCAACAAATGGTTGCAGGCTCCAAGCCAAGGAAGGCTGCATCCTACAGCATCCATCCTCCCCAGTTTTGGCCTATAGATCATCAGGGATGGCAGACTGGAAGGCAGCTCCTCATTTGCCTTTAGTGCAAGGAAACAGACAAGATGCATGAGCCACAAAGAAATGTCCAGAGGCTTATGATACTGACTCCCCTCTGCCCCCCTCACAGATCTCTGCTCAGGAGAGCCGCAGGAAGAAGAAAGAGTATGTGGAATGTCTAGAGAAAAAGTAAGTTTCTTCTTCTCAGTCTTACTTTGAAAACAGGAATCCTGTCCATGCACAGGCCCCCTTTCTAGTGTTTTGTCTCTGAATTGCTAAAAAAAATACAATTCCTTGCAAGGCTGGCTGCCCAGGAGTTTGGTTTGGGATTCTGCCCCTACTCTCCTCCCTCCTAGAAATCCTCTTGTGGGATAAAGATTGGTCAGGAAATTTTGTGTTTCCAGCTACTTAATTTGGCTGGTCCCCTGAAAAACACAAGCCATTTTGGCTGCCAACAAGGTGGGATTTTGGGTTTCCCCACTAGAAGTTGCTTCTATTTTGTCTGTCCCATAGGTGGCAAGCTGTCTGAGGGCACTGATCATGGCTTTTTCGCCCTCTCTTCCCATGAAGGTGGACACACAAACACTTGACAGTGAGAAAAACCTTGCCTTGCAGTTATTCCCCACTCTCCCCCACTTCCACTCTCTGCATTAGCTTTGTTTTTCTCCTTGCAGCCTTGCTTTTCTCCTATGCATGGTAGGCATAAGCCTAAGGTGATGTCATGTGACAGTGACTGGGTAGAAAATAACTCCTGTACTAGCAACCCCTAATGTGCATCCCCAGGCAAAGAAGAATGCTGGAATCCAGGCACAAATTCATGTTTCTGTATAATTACCATCTTCTTCCCAGTTACTAACACCATCTGAGATCAGCAAATGGAAAAAAAACAACCCCCAAACCCAACTTTAATTAACTCTTTTCCCTGATGCTATTTATCTTCTCTAGTTGCACAGAAATGCTCAGTTAAAGCAGATGATTCAAGGCACCTCAGTGTGCATGGGTATGTCCAGGCATCAGAGCACATCACCTCCAGCTAGTGTCCCATATGGGGACCTTGAAGCCAGGGCTGGGGAGTTGGCTGACCTCGCTCAAGGGGCAGGTCCAGGGCGTTTGGTGCTGGGGCCTCCTCCTCCCCAGATGTGGCTGTGGTGCCTGCATGTACTCAGCAGTTTGTTACACTAGAGCATTGCTATGACAGATGGCTTTCAAACAATGCCAGGTTTAAATGTGAACCAAAAGCAGCATTCAGTGATTTTTTATTTTTTTTTTAGTAGAATATGTCTTTGGTCAGCTTGGCTTACTAAAAACTGGTCTGTCAAAACCTGTACTTGGGTCCTTCCCCATTCAGTTAGACACTTTTGCTGGAAGCCCAGTTTCTGCACGGAACGTCTGGTCCAAAAGCTGTGCTGCAAACCTCCAGCAGGATTAGGCTGTGCCTCTGGTTTGCCTTTCTCCCAACCTGGAGGCACTCCCCTTCCCTTGTCCCAGCTGCAGCCCAGCCACTTTCCCGTCGGAAGCCGCGGGAAGGAGCCTGCAGGTTCTCTGCTGCCCTCAAGTGCCTGCAGTCGGAGCTGGCGCAGCGTTTGCCCAGAGCGGCCTGGACTTCATAGCTAGGGTGCAGAGCCCAGGGCAGGTTCTCAGGGAAGGGTTGGACTTTGTCCCCCTCTTCCTTTTTCATTCTTCTTAGGGGGGTTTGGAAGTGATGGAAATGTCTACACGACTTTGGGTCTGTCCTGACTTGACCTGCCTGTAACCGGGTGCTCCTGTCTCTCCCAAGGCTCAGAAGACCCTGAACTGGGAAATGTCCCATGTAGCTGTCTACGTGCAGTCTCATCCCTGCCACATTGGGACTGGCTGCAATCAGATGGGCCAAGTAACATTTGATTTCAGGACCATATCTGCAGGTGACGGACGAAGCCACTGAGCCTCCATACCTCATGAAAAACAGGGACTGCATTGTCTTAATCTCTCTGGCCCTTGTGACTAACTGGCTATGGGTTTTATTCCCATAGGGTAGAGACATACACAACAGAAAATAATGAACTCTGGAAAAAAGTGGAGACCTTAGAAAATGCAAACAGGTAAGAGGAGCTAGACTTGACCCTCTGTGGGTAGGGCAGGGTGGGTAGGATGGGAAGTCAGGAGCACTGAAGCAGGGAGACAAGAAGAGAAAAGCAGGCTCCCCCAGCTCCTGGACGGGTGTTGCTTGGCGAGGTGCTGGGTTTCAGCCCGTGACAGCAACAAGGCAGCTGGGTTTGGTTAGCAAGCCTGGAATGTTTGTGTTGGGACGCCAGGACACTCCGCAGCGAGGAGAGGGAGGGAAGGCATGTTTCCCATATCTCTTTGTCCTTCTCCCTGCAATCCTTTGGGCTCATGCTGCCTTCTCCATTCCCCTCCAGGGCTCTGTCTGTCTCTAGGGCAGATGCATTAAGGGAGGCTCCTCACACCAGCCTTTCACTGGCTCTGCTTTTTGGCTCTTCAGAGAAATACAAGGCCCTGGGCATATTGTGGCTGTTTCAGGTTTCTCTTGAGAAAGCTGAACAGACTTGGTGAATACAGGGAAAGCCCGTTCTTCTAATAAAAGTAGAGATCCCAACTTCCAGTAAATCCAGGGCAATTCCTTGTGCATGTGGTGTTCTAGCCCTTTCTCAGTCTCTTTTGGGCAAAGCAAGCCCAAAGAATCTCTGTCTTATCCGCTGCTACTGCTCACCTGAAAGGAGCAAGCTTGCTCTCACAGCCCCAAAGTTCTCTCACCCAAGGCTCTGGGTTTCCTAATTCTAATTCTGGTGAGCACTTGTGTTTCTAATATGCAGAGCTGGCCAACAAATCACCAGGGGAATTTGGTTCCTTGGAAGCAAATAATGAAGACTTCCACCCTGCAGTGGGGTAGGCAGCTGGAGCTACAGGAGAGCCTAGCTCTGCCCCCTCTTATTGGGCACAACAGGTGTGAGCAAGGGCAGGGTGAACTGCAGGGGATACTTGTCTCTATAGCTCCATTTATATAAGCTCGAATTGAAGGGAGAGCCACAGCCAGAGAGCCAGTTCCTCACCCACTCCTCTGCTGCCATGACAGCTCATGGAGTACTCCTAGAGGCTCCACTGCACACCTTCCTCCCATCCATGACACGAGTGCAGTGGCCTTGGCTTCCAGGCCTGAAATGATGCTGGGACAGGGGGTTGCCAGGCATGGTCTGGCTGAGGTGTGTGAGAACTAGAGGTCTCCTGTCTGCCAGAGATACAGCTGCCCAGCTGCTCTCATGCATGGGGCACATCTTGCCCCCCAGCCTTTCTGGGAATGTGGGCGGCCCTGCTGCTGAAAAAGTGTGAGCTCCACCCAGAAAAATCAGGACGCTGGCCTAAAAGCCAAAAGATTTTTATTTTTCTTTCCTAAAATACATATTGTATTATTTCTAATTTGGTTTGGTTTTTGAGCACTGCCAGTGGGACACTCTGTGCTTCTCTCCACATGTACAGAGAGCAAAACAGGATTTGGAAAGGGATAAAGCTGGGATTCTCCTGCAATCTCCTGGTTCCAGGACCTGGCATTTTATAAAAGCTCAAACATACTTGTATAGAACAGTCAGTGCTCCCAGAGGGAAAGTCAGCAATACTCTCCACTTCAATAATATGCAACTCTTGGGAACTGTGTGCTCTGTAGTCTCCCTCATCCCAGATTCCTTCACCAGCTCACTGAAGGGTTCAGTAGCTCTTGTTAACACCTACCACTGTTTTGTGTTATGTGTGCAGATGCCCATGAACAGTTAAATGGGGCAGAGAGACCTTAGCATGTGTTCCAACCAGGGCAGTCAGAGAATGAATTAATTGCTGAACTCAAGATTTGGCTTTGCCTACATCCCTCTGCAGAATTTGCCAAGACTGAAGAAGCTCAAGGGGATCACAACTGTTTCTTATTTCTCTCTCCACCACAGTTTGGGCACAGGTCGAGCTTCAGAGTATGTGTCTCTGAGTGAAGTGGGAACAGGCAAGCCTGTGCTGAAGGCTTGATCTGTCTACAAAGCTCAGCCTCCATGCCAGGGCTTGGTTTTCATGGTACTCTGGCTTGCCACTGGTCTGGGAATTGACTGGCTGGGCTTTCAGGCACCCAGGAGTCCTAAATGAATGGGTCATTCATAATAGTGGGTAGGTGCAGTGAAGATGGTGGTGGACCCACTGATAAGACCCTTTTTTTTTCTTGTTTCCCAAGCCTGTTTGGTCAGAGAACTTAAGCAATATACAGCAAAGGGGAGATACTTGTTTTCACAAGAAGGGAAAATCAAGGTACAATATGAACTGGGTAGTGGTATTCTTGGCTCACTTACTGGCTTCTACCTCCTTATTAAGTTTTGATATGCATTGTTTCCTATCACAGGACTCTGCTCCAGCAGTTACAGAAGCTTCAGGCTCTGGTAGCTGGGAAAGTCTCCAGACCTTATAAAATGGCTTCCACGCAGACTGGGACCTGTCTAATGGTATAAGCTTCATTTCCATCTTCCTTATTGGCCATGCTTCTCCAGACAGCTTTGTTGATTGCCTGTCTCTGCCCTCTTCCCTGCTGCCCAGCTCTGTTGTCAGTTACATCTGCTCTTTCCTTTTGTGTTATAGTCACCAGAGCTGGGCCCTGTGTCATACATACATCAGTTGTTTATGCAACATTAGAATAATTCCTGCATTTTCACTGCCTTCTTCTTTGGGCAAAAAAGCACTTTGTTTGCTTTTCATTAGCTATTAGCCATTCAGCAAAAATCTTCAATGAGCTTCCATCGTAATGGGCAGAGTTTTCTTTTGCTGAGCTGGTAATGCTTAATGTTTAACTCAGCAGGGCAGATGAACACTCCAAGTATTCATCCCAGTGGGCATTACCTTTTGTTTATCAGCAAGAAATGGCATCTGTTCTTGCTATGCCTGCACACAGGCTTTGTTAAATCCAGCTGGAATTCTCTTTGTCCTTTGACTAAGCATAATAATTTGGGGTTGTCTGTTGTTTTGGTAATCCCTGTTTGCCTCATAGTGGAGGATCATGGTTAGTAAAAATTGGCTTCATTGAGGAGTTTTAGGGCATGCCAGTGTGTAGCCATAAAGAGCCAATTGCTTATTCTTCATCTCATTTTTTTTTTCTGCTGGGGGAAAGTTTCTGAGCCATAGTAAAAATATAATATTCACCCCTGTGATGTCTTTGCAGGGTTGTCACAGTAGCTGCTCATGACAAATTTGTCAGAATTAGTTATCTATATCTGGTTATCACTTCTGTACTGTTAGCAGTCACAAAATGCAAACAGATGGTGAGGTACTTGCCCCACTTTCTCAGCACCATCAGTGTCCTGAGGGATTGTTTTTTGGTCCTGGTTCAATGAGTTTCCTTGGATCCAGAGCCCCTGCTCTGTCATGTCAAGCACTTCCTCCTTTCAAAATCTGCTCAGCCTTTTGCTACTCTTTGCTGCCCCCATGTCAGACCAGATTTTAATGTCTGTCTCTTTTTCCCCTGCTCTCGGTCTTCATTCCCAAGTTCTTTCCACATTTTTGGGTGTGACCCAGCTGAGCCCAGTGACTCATTGCTCCTTAATGCAGCAGCTCATCAGAGCATTCCTGGCTCCAACAATTCTTCAGTGCTACTACCTGGAATAAACAAGTTTAGAAGAGGTGCTTTCCCCTGTGCTACAGGCTGATGTAATATCTAATTTAGCTTCCCAACAATGCCTTATGTCTCCTTGCTGCTCCCTTTGTTGCAGGCATCCCAGCCCACACACCTACTCTCTCAGACTTCCTAGCTTTGAAGTATTTCAAGAATTTGTAATTTGCTTTTCTATCTTTGACCAGTTCCTTTCATAAGCCTCTGAGTTCTCATTTTCCATTTTAAACTATGGCATTCCTTATCATGACAGATATGTAGAATCATTGTGTCTTGCAGCATGGGAGTGGAGCAGGCTACCCTTCTTCTTTAGCCCTGTGTCATTGCCGCTGGATATTTGTACTGCCACTTCTTGAAGGCCTCCAGTGGTGAGCAGTCCTCAGCCTCCTCAAGCAAACCATTCTAGTGTTATGTTATCTTTCCCAGATAAAGCTTTCTTGTTATCTCATCTTAATCTTCCTTGCAGCAGCTTAAGCCTATTAGAACTTCTTCTGCCCATTGTAAGCAAGATCTGTTTATTCTCCCTTTGTGCAGCTGCATTTTACATATTTGAAAACTCCTGTTTTTGAGCAACCCCTTTCAGTCTGGTCTGCTAAATCACCATGATTTCTTCAGCCTTCCCTCGAAGGCTGAGTTACTGAATCACTGCTTGTTCCCAGAGCTGTCTTCCAGACTTTCTCCAATGACCCTGCATCTTTTTGGAAGTACAGGGCCCAAAGCTGGGCATAGCATTCCACCTGAAGGCCAATACAAATCCAGCCAGAAAGCCTGTTCATAATGCCTGGGCTGAGATTTGCCCGTTGGAAAGTGACACTGACCTGGATCCATCTTACGGACCAGTTTAACTCGCAGAGCCTCTTCTGTAGAACAGCTGAAATATGTAGCCACTGATATATTTCCCCTGTTAATCACTCCTGCCACCTCAGAGCTTTCAGCAGGTCTCCACATTTGTCTGTATAGATCTTCCCACTGTTCTCTTGGACCACTTCTTCCCATGGTCAAGATCATTCCAAATTTGAATACTGACCAAAAGCCAGTCTGCTTGTAGTCTCTCCCATCTGCAGATTTGATACAGTCCATCATCTAAATCAAGCTTAAAAATGATGAATCTTGCCAGATCTGTAACAGATCTCTCTGCTGCTCCATCTGCTACTTCCTCACAGTTTGATAGTGAACCCTTTGATGAATACACTCTCAGTATGTCTTTTTTTTATTATTAATTTTGCCTCCACCTTTCCAAATTGTTTTGCACTAGTTTTCTCTAGCTTAATTTCCCTTAATTTTAAGAGGTCAAATAATGAGATGGTCAGAAGCTGTGACATAAATGTTACTTAGAATCAAGCCAACAGTTACTGTTACGAAGTGTTGTAGAATTTCAATTAGAAGTGAATCAGAGCATCAGAGTTAACCTGAAACAAAACAGAGTAAAAACAGTGCTGTTTTGCAAAACCCCAGCTGAAATCCATGTTAAAGCAAGATGTTAAGTATACTGCTCTTTCTCAGCCCCAAAAGCCTGTTTTGTTTTAGAAGGAAAGAACAGACTTTACAGGGCTGTCTTCCTTTTCTCCAAGTTGTGTGTTTGGCTGCAATAATTCCAAGCAACATCCATTCAGAATTTATTTTTTCCTTGTTTTTGTCAAATAAGGACTCTAAATTCTTCATGTGCCCAATATGACATACTTAAACAGCATCTATGCTGCCTTCATTTAATGTCCTTACTTTAAAACCAGCCATGAAGAGTCTGGAAAATTAAAATCCTTCTTTACATAACATACTATCCGCATGTTACTATTTCATCTTCCACATCTCCTGGAATCCACTGGTGGTCAAAACTACCTTGATGTACCAGCTTCAGTGCATTACTTAGGCACAGGTATTCCAAAATAGGTGATTTCTGAAAAGCAATCTGCTGGCCGTCCCCACAGGCATCCACCCAGGTCAAATTTGCTAGTTTATACATAGGTAGTAGAAATCACCAACAGATGCATCGCTTCTTTGGCTGTTCAGTCTGAGCACTGAGCTGGCAGCAGGTAGTTACAGACGATGCATGGTGCATGAGTGTTCAATAATTTGGCTCTGTACCATTCCCCATGTGTGCCTTCTTGCTGTGTACTGGCAGTTCCCTAAGCTCTATAGAGTCCCTTACGTTCACTCTGAAGCTTTACTGTTATGGCAGAATTTCCAGATAGCTCCGGACCTACCTGAGGGGGATTTCAGGGGAGATTTCACGTACCTTTCTTCTGTTATCACTGCCTAGTAGCTCTGGCTGGTCTGCCTGACAGCAGAAGGCACTGACACATGGTCCTGCATATCTACATGTCAAGCATAAATTTAACCCTTTCCTAGAATTCTGCATCTTTACTATCAGGTATTAGAACCTGATATAGAACTGCAGTTCTGCTGTCATTTCTGTCCTTGCATGGATAGTAGCTTCACTTTTCTCTGTGTGTAGTACCTCACAGATTTCTCACAGTGGGCTTGTTTTCTTTACAGCCCGCAACAACTCCTGCTAAGCCAATGGCCAGGTTCCCTTTGGTCAAGGCAGAGTTTGTCCCTTCTGTTGAGTCCCCCTTTTTTTCAGCTTGTTTCTCAGCTGTGCCTTCCACCGTCTCTCCTCAGTAGGATAGGCAAGTTCTCACAATTGAACCAGAAATACTTCAGATAAAGCAACAAGAGGAAGTTTCTGACTTCCCTTCTTGAATTTGCAATAGAGATTAGCACAGCAAGCCCCTTCCCTGCCTTGGCACCACAGGTACCCTGTTGTCAGTCTGACTAGATCTTACACAGCCTCGTGTTGTTGTGCTGTGGGAGGAGTGCTTCTTCATGGCCAGTGGCACTGACTCTGTTCTGATCTCCTTTCTAGGTGCTGGCACTCTGCTTCGTTCTGATCCTGGGATCCCTGATGCCCTGTCTCCCTGAATTCTCTTCAGTATCACAGACAGTGAAAGCAACACCAGCACCAGACATTTACACAACTAGTAAGAGTGAGTCTAACGCAGTTCCTCCATTTCAGCTTGTCAAACTATTTCCAGCTCTTCTCTCGACACTCCCTGGTCTGGCATAGCATCCTCACCTCTGTGCCTACCACATATGCTGGGACTGTGGCAAGGGAAGGCTCCTAATCTGTTGGTGGTACAAACTCCATAACAGCTCCTTGTTGGGCCTGTTGTCATTCTGTGCTAATCATTGTCCCAAAACATGACAAGTATCAAAGGAAGGAACATGAAGGAAAATTTCCAGGGCAGACTGCTTGTCTTCTGAAAAGGCTGAGTGTCCAGGGGGGCATTTGCTTCATAAAGCTGGGGAGGAGGGTATCCTACACAGTTACACATGGATAAGGCTGGGTGAGAATGTGCTGAAACCATCATGACCCACACCCATTTTAAGATACCTTGTTCTCATTTTTAACCAATGCTCTCCTTTTTTCCAGTTCAGTCACGGAGCCTTCTTTTCTATGATGAGGGTGCTGGCTCCTTAGAAGAGAGCTATAGCTCCTTTCTAACCATGGACCATCCTGAGGGGTGGGAGGCCAAAAAAAGGCAGTCTGAGGAGGGAAGACCTCATCTGGCCAGGACACACGAGACGGCTAAATATTTGAGCAAAACCCAGGGGGGTCCTGACCAGAACCAAACTGACCCAACTCTCAGCCACCTCAAAGAGCAGTTCCGTGAGAGGTAAGCAGGTGGGGCCACCTTCTGAGCCCAAAACACAGCATGGTGTCTGGGGGTAAGCAGCAGGCATGTCCATCCCCTCTGCTGCAAGCTAAGGACAGCTGAGCTGCCCGGGACAGGCAGTCAGCTAAGAGCAGCAGCTGGTGGAGGACAGTGCTGGCAGGGAGCATAAGAACAGGTTCATTTTCTAGAGCAAAATTTGTCCATAAAGCAGTGTCCCACTTGCATAAAAATGTAGAGGGCTGGATGACTCACGTGGTCCCAGGTTTGTGTTCCATTGAGTGCCCTGGGGAAGGAGTTCATCCTGGTCAGAGCAAACTAACTGGGCACACAGAGAGGTGAATTTGCATAGGAGGCTATGATGAACCTTGACTGATATTTGTCTTTTCTTTTCCTCAGGGAGACAAGCTCCAGTGAGACAACTGAATTCTTGTAGCAGCTGCTGGACCTCAAGGCCTCATCTGTCTGATTGCAGGATTCCCTCCTCACTAAGCAACTGAGGGGACTTGGCAGGAGAGGACACTGCATTTAGACACTCCCAAACTGGCCTTGGGTTCAGCTTCTTCCCTTCCCTATCGTCCCCATTAGTGCTGATCTCTCTGAGGGGAGTCACAGGACTGCCAGAACCAGCAATAAGTGTATGGAGAATCCCTGAGACTCCCTCTTCTCTGGCCTTACCTCCTGCTTAAATGAGCACTACCCTATGGATGTGGGCTCATCTTGGAGAGGAGGGAGATCAGGGGAAGCCCACAAACTATTCAGCTCACTCCCCAAAGCCTCCAGACCAAGGGGGCTGTCCCCACATGTGTACCCCTTGGCTACATCAGATGCACCTGAAGGAGAGAGAAAGTGCTGGATTTACTGTCCTGCCTGAGGGTTTTAGGAATGGGTGATGCTGGTGCTGGAGAGATGGCTCTGGAGAGTTTGAGCTCATTCCTTGCCCTCCTTATGTTAGTATATTTCTACTTCCATTGAGAGAAAACCTAGTTCTTCCTTGCTCTAGTTTTCTCTTGATGGACATGCCTACGTAACTTCAACACCAACTATCTGCAAAGATCTGCACACAAACGGAGTGGGGGAGAGAAATCCCAGACAGATAAGTCACCATAAAAATTAGCCAGCAGCTTCTGGGTAACCAGAACTCTAAAAGAGAACAACTTTCCCTCACAACCCACTTCTCCCCACCCTTAGCACCCCTGTTTTGGCAGGGGTGGTATTTTTCTTTCTGTTCCCAGCTTGGGCCCTATAGTGCAGTGCTAACCAAGTCAGTGGTCTTCTAATTTTCCATTCTACAGGCTTCCCGCTTTGAGAGTGAGTGAGAAAAACACATTCCCATAACCCAACCCCCATCCCAGCTCTCCATTCCTGATTCTGCTTAATGCCTAATGGGGTCTTCCTAGGAACCACCAAGGAGAGGTCTACAACCCATTGGAGAGCTGTCAGATTAGCCATCAGTCCCCTCACATCCTCTGTGTGCACAATAGTGTTGTGAAAGCCACTGAGGACATACTGGCATTTCTGGAGACAGGTACATCTGTCAGGAAAGAGGTGGTTTGTTGGAATTAGCCAGGGTCACCAAAGACAGTTTTATACCTCTTCTTTCTAAATGCTGACAGCAAAGGTAGCAAACTCTTGCCATACCACCTCTCAGGTCAGAATTGCCAAGTTTGGTGTTGAAGTGACATCATCTCAAGCTTATGCCATCCTCTTTAGCACCCAGACACCCATTTCTGACCCTTCTTCCTCTCCAGCAAAAGTCCTGCAAAAAGGCAGAAGTGTCTCCTCACTCCATTCCCTCAGCTGCCTTTGATGGAAGGACAATGTGGGACACGAGTGTCAGAGATCTGGGACATGGCAGGTTGCCCCATGTGTAACATGGGAATCCCTGTGCACTCTGCCAGATCTCACAGCAGGCCCCTCTTCTGCTTGTTTCTCATCAAGCACCCTGGACTCACTCTGCACTGCCCCAGCCTCTCCTCTTCCCCCAGCCTGGGAGTGGGGAAGGCACCCTGTAGAGGAAGGATGGGATGGCTCTTGTTCAAGGACTGGGAGAGGTGAGGAAAGAGCCCCCACATCTTTCTTTTCTCCCTATTGAAAATTGGTTTTGCCCCTCCAAAGAAAATTTGGACACAGTTGGCTGCAATCGTGCCAGTGGGGTGATGAAGAGGAAAGCTTTCAGCATTGCTCTGCTCTCCCCACAGCACCCACTGGTCACCAGATACCACTGCATTCACCATCCTCCACCTCCACCCCAGCACAAAGAACCACTGCCGGGTCCAAGCACACCCTCCTCCACCCCAACACTTCCACTGAGCATGTTCCCATGCCTCCCACTCCCACCGTTGTACAGAGATCAAGAGCAGAACTCGTTTGTACATAATGAAACTTATTTTGTATTATTGCCGATCCCTTAAGATATTGTATTTTGGAGACTCTCAGATCCTATTTTCAGTATTGTATTTTATTAAGAATTAGTGCGGGCTTGGCATCTATGGACTTCTTTCCTGTAGCAGCTCACTTTCTACTTATACTCCAGCAGCTGCTTCTTCCCTCTTAGTTTTCTTGTGGTTTTTGTTTTGTTTTGTTTTCAAGCCATCCTTTCTCCTCCTTCTATCACTTGCTCTGCATTTGCTTTATGAAGCAAAATAAAAATAAAATAAAAAGATGCAGCATCAGCCCTGGGTTGACAGGTGCTTTCATTGAGGCATGGTTGTCATGCCAGCCCACATGCACAGCCCCTCACCTCCTGCTCCCTCTCCCATTCCCTGGCCACGTGCAAAATTGGTTCACTACTGGGACTTCGTGCTCCATGTCAGGGGCTAAAAAAAAAAAAAAATTGGTGTGTTTTATTTCCAGCAGCACTGTCATTGTCATTTCTTCTGCAGTTCTGAACAAGTCAGAACTCTTCTGCCTCAGTTTCTTCTCCCCCCTCGAAATACCACTATCATCCTCTTGGAAGGGGGAAGGTCATAGAAGAAAGTATGAGGAGCAAAGAGCTTCTTCAACTAAGAGGCTGTGCAGGGGTCTGTACAACAAAGACATAGCTCATAGCATGATGGTCCTGTCCTGTCTGAAAAAAATACCTAAATCTTTTCATTAACTGTAAAAGCAGAGCAACTGCACTCAAATGGGCAATGACCTGGGTCCTGGCTGTCTGTCAGCCTGTACCTCTGACAGTCCATTTACATCTTCGAAAACTGAAAGGTTTTGTCCTGATTTTGTGTGAAACACAAAGCAACAAGGGGTCTAGAAAACGAATTTTCATTTTCTAGCAAGCTTCAAGTGGATTCATTAGTATTTGGCCATTGAAGCAATTCCTTGCAGTCAGCCCTTCCTGTCTGGAAGGCAGCCCAAGCAGGAGCTCCTTTCAGAGATTCTATAAGGTGTCTATCTCCCACCTCTGGCTGGGCTGGTACAGCAGGACTGTGCCACAGCAGAATGTGAGGCTTGGGGCTTACAAAGGTCTCTTTCTGCAGATTATAATTATTTTTTTTTTTTGTGGAGAGGAGTAAAGCTGTTGCCTTGCTGTTTTGACTGAGCTAGCCATTGGACAGGATCTGGGAGAGACAGGAACTCACTCTTCTGAGCCAGGTCTGTAATGCCAATAGGGAGTTTGATGTGCACATGGCAGGTTAATCTGACATGGTTTTGCAGACCCATGCAGAGCTCCCTTCCCCTGCCCACCCACCAAGGCAGGGAAATGCCTGACCTTGCCCTGCAGTTTCTTCCTGGGCCAGAACTAGTTTTCAGTTGAGAATCTGATGTTTTCCCTGCAGCACCCCATCCAAAAGCAGCCTGCTAACCTTACATCTGTATGATGCACCTTCCCCCATTATGGGGTGGGACTGCTACCTGCACTCATCAGATTTCATCCAAAGGACAGCCTCAGCCCTGCTTTGCTCAGCCCTGTGAAACTTCACACAGCTCTTTGGGAATTGCCTTCCAGGGAGATTTTGGTCTTCACCCGTCATGCACACTCTAAAACAGGTGCAAGAGGGAAGCTTTTAGAAGGATGAATCCTCTGGCTCCTTTAATGCAGCCAGACCAATCAGAACCCTTCCATCAGGAGAAAATTTCCCTTCATCTTGACAAATCCTCCTAATTTTGCAGTCTACCAGATATCGCTGAGCTGCTTAAAGCAGGCACATTAGGATCTTTTGATCCCTGCTATGCCTCCCAAAATGCACCAGCCAATCACACCTACCAATTTGGCTACAGCAACTAATTGGAGCAGATTGAGAGAATTAGCAAAGCAAGAGTCACCTTCTTTACAAGTCACCTTCAGCCTCACTCAGTTGTGCTTGGCCTGCTCCAAGTGCCCCAGTTGAGCTCTGCCACAACAAGCTGGGTTTCTGCCCAATCGGGGTCACATTTCTCAGAAGCCTCTGCACTGTCAATTCATACAAGCCCTGAACAAAAAAATGCTAACAGCACATGAACTTTGTCTTTCAGAGACAAACTATTTCCAATTGTTCTGTTACCAGGCCAATTAAAAACAACAGAAAAAGAGAAAATACTTAGGTTTTGTGGTTTGCCGCTGCCAAGAGGGTCACTGGCAAGCAGTGTGTGGCAGAAGCCTGGTGGGTGTGTTTTATTTGTTACAGAAGGACACATGGTGTTAGGGCACTCGGGAGAGTATCCATGCTCTCCAGGACTGGCATGATCTCTCTTGCTGTTCCCTTTTGGGGGTATGCTAGCAGCTGTCTCACATGTCCATCATGGGATAAACAGGCTTTGGTCCTGATACCAGGCAAGAAGCCTGGGCTTTTGGACACCTTCTGTGGAAAATGGGGCAGTTGCACCCCCTCACACCCCCCAGGTGCTGGGGGCTTGTTACACCTGGATGGACACTGACTTGGCCTGCCTCAACAAATCTGTGTTGATTTTCTAATCTGGTGGCTGAAATGGGGCTTAGAGTGAGCAGGTTGTTCTTGTGCCCAGGGAAGGTGACTGTACCTTCTCAGAGTTTAACTCACTAGAAACGCTGCTTCCTAGAAAGCTCATGTCCTGCCTATGCCTGCAAAAACAAAGATGGGGTCTGTATGGTAAATACCATTATGCCTTTGCACTGTCCCACATGCCCACACAGGAGCAAATCCCTACCCAGGGCACAGAAGAGGTACACTCCTTCCTGTCCCCCGTGTACACAGGTAAGCACCAGGTAAGCAGGTGACCTGGATCAGCTGAAGGGTGCCAGGAGGACAGGACTGACCCAATCCTACTGTCCAGCCCCATCATCCTCAGGCAGCATCTGCCTGCTCTTCCCGAGTCCTCAGGGAGCTCTAAGTGAAGGTGACCCCATTCATGACAGAAACACAAAATATCCAGCAGAGTCAGGTGGGAAGAGAGAGATGCAGAGGCCTGTGCAAGCCATTACATCCCCTCATGCAGGCACATCCTGTGATGTCTCCTCTTCCAAACAAAATCTGGCCTGCCCAGCCTGTGTGTCAGCTATACAATCTGGCATGCGGGAAGAAAGGTAGAAATCCTCTGCTGGCAGCTCCTCCCCACAGAGAGGGTTTCTGTGGAGCAAGATCAGGTCCCTTGGGAATGCAGGAGGCACCAACTGTCCAGCCCTTTACTCTGACTTGACCAAAAGCGCTGTTAGTTCAGGGCTCTGCTGTGCCTGGCTCAGGGGTCTCCTGTGTCTGCTTCCCACATTGAAGCTCCTTTCCTATGGCATTGACACACCCAACAGTGAGAAATTCTCTCCCTTACTTCCTAACTGGAAGTCTGGACCCTGCTCTCACCCAGCTTCCTATTTGTATCAATCCCTGACCAGCCACCCACTTCCTCAGCCTGATGGCCACAAATTTCTTTAACCATAAGACACATATTTCTCAAAGTTCCCTGGGAGCAAGAGGGGACCAGCATTCTGCATCCCCAGTAACACCTCTGGGCAGCCCATTTTTGTCCTGCCCTAACAGCCCAGCTGGCACAGGTGAAGGTGGCTCTCATAGTCCATGGCAACAGAGGCTCCCTAGGCCAGGAAGAGCCCAGGCCAGAAAGAGAAGCATCTCACTGTGGGTGGTTAGAAGAACAGGTGCCACTGGGCCCCCACCACTGCTTCTTCCTTTGCACAGCCTGCTCCCAGCCCTGTGAGCAGCAGGACATGGAGTGGGGCCATGCACCCATGCAGGGAGTACTGGCAAGCTCCCAAGCAGGTCTCTGTCCCCACAAGTGAAGGTAAATCTGCTTCCCCAGGGCCAGCTGTGCTTGTGCACAGCACTGCTGGGGGAGGGCTCACCCAGCAGCACTCCAGCTTTCAAGGAGAACAAAACCCCTGTGGGGGCTGGAGGGGCTGAGTCACACAGCGAGGAGGGTGTGGGGCTCCCTTGCCAGTCACGATTCCATGGAGGAGTGGGCTTGGGGGCTGCTGTGCCCTTGAGAGAAACAAATCCCCCAGGAGGCACAGCCAGAGAGAGATGTCATTGTGACTTTTAGGGCCAGACAAAGGTTTGGTAACTTGAACTGGAGGTGCCAGTGGGCTGTGGTTACCAGGAAAAGCCACAGCACTTCCTCAGCCCCTGCTGTTTCCCAGGTTGGGGTCAAAAGTGGCATGGGAGTGTGCTGCACCCTGCAGCAGAGGTGCCACAGGGCCATATGGAGGTGATGGAGAGTGCTGCCACAAGGGATGAGATGCTCCTGATGACTCCCAAGGTCACACAACAGTCAGAGCTGGTTGAGAACAGGTTCCTACTCCCGCCATACCAGACTTTCATGGGAAAACACTGGGATTACAGGCGACTGCAATGTGCTCTTCGTGCAATACATGATTGTAGGACCTTGCCATGATGCAGGGGATGGCTTTTATAGACACAAAGTTTGAATTTTCCAGGGCCTAGCAGGTAAAGGCACAGCATGTGCATCTGGGACAGACAAATCAGGCACATATGGGAGCTTTGTAGGGATCTCTTACCCCAGCTGACAGGTAGCACCAAGGTGGGCTGGGACTCGGGTTACAAAGTCCAGCCACTGCCTGGGACAAATAAATGCTGCAACTTTTCTGATGGATGTGAGCAGAGAACAAAAGATCATTTCTACCTCTGGATGCCAAGACTGGAGAAAAATTTACTTGAATGAGGAAAAATCAGGGATAATGCAGCCTCCTAAGTGGCGACGAGCTGAGTGAGCCAGCTGGAAGGACAGAGGCCATACTACAGCAGTATCTCTGCTCAGATGGGTACCACTGTCCACAGCTGGGGACCCTGTCCCTGGACAGATGTCAGGGCACAACAGCAGGTACTTTGCTCTGCTGGGGCTGCTGCTGCCATGCAGTTTTCCAGGGTACCTGACTTTACCTGACAGCAGGTCTGGTTAAGACAAGTGGCCGAGACCCAGCTCCCTGAGCAGCCCTTGCAGGCAGGCAGGTGCCAGCTGGACTGCAGGCAGAGAGGGGCAGCTGAGTTGTCACCCTCCTCTGCCTTCCCAGACTCGGAAGAGTTAAGTGCCAGTTTCAAGTGTCTCTAAGGTGACACCAGGCTGCCTGCTGGATGCAGCTCCCCGCAGCCCCCTCCCCATGCGCACAGCACACACTCATGCTCACTTTCTGCCTTGTCTTTTGAGAGCTGCTCCAGGTTTTGTGCACAGGCACTTTCCTCACTGCCTACCTTTCCCTGCTGCTCCTGCTCAGCTGCTGCTGCCGGGGACACTGACGGAACTGCCTGGCTCCAGAGGGACCTCACAGAAGGCAATCCAAGCTATTTTTCGCTCACTTGCAAGCATCTCTATCCGTGGACTGTGCTTCTCCAGCAACCGCTGTGTTCCCCACTCCCTCCCCACTGCTCTCACAGTGCCAGCACCTCCGAGGAGCAGCTCCAGCATCTCCGGGTGTGTGCCAGATATTCCTCCGCTTCGGAGTGGCAGGGCAATAGAGACAGCAGGAGGCTGAGCTGCTGCATCTGAGCTACTCAAGCTGCTATCAAGAGACCAATAAATACCACTGCAAAAAGTTGGACACTGTTTTTTCTCGTGTTTGTGCTCCCTCAGGGAGTTAAGCCTTGCTGGGACTGTCCCACAGCCCCGGGGAGGCAAAGCGGAGCAGCACTGTGGGAACCTGTGGGACAAGATTGGGCTGCCCAAGAAGTTCTGGGGGAAGAGTGGGACTCCTCGCCTAGAGAGACACATCACTCCAGCATGGCTGAAGGTCCTGGGAGCTGGAGAGACTTCTCCCCTGCCAGGAGTGATGGTGAGGTGGCCAGGGGAGCCACAGCAAGCCTCTGGGGAGCAGCGGATACAGAGAGCACTGGGCGAGCACAACGCGTGGGCCTTCGCAGCATGGATCCAGCTTGGGAGGAGATGAGAGGGGCAGTGGCCGTGGCGGAGGTGGAGGAGCAGTTCCTGCACTTGGCCATCAGAAAGCAGGTCTCCTACAGGTAGGAACACCTGGGTCCCCAAGTGTCAGGGTTGCACTGGGGCACTGGAGTGGCCTGTCCCTGAGGAATCTCCCTCCCTTGGGGTTAGGGTTGGCTCTTTCCACCAGCCACCAGCACATTCCCACCAGAAACCATCTCAGCATAGAAACAAGGCAAATAGCTAGTCCAGTCTTTCCCACTGCATGCAACAACCCCCTCTAGAGTAGCAGTCTCATTATCACCTTTGCAGACCCCCCTTATTTTCCTTCTGTCCAACTCCCCATTCCCATCCTGGGGCTATGATGCCTCCTAGGCAGTGGTCTGGGCCTTTTGGGGATACCTTGCAGCAAGAGATCTTTCCTGACTGGTGTGAGTCTTCCATTGCAACTCCTGTGCTTACCCATCCCTGCTATCACCAAGCCAAGCTGGCAGAGGTGAAGAGTGGTTCTCATAGCTCTCACAGGGGTTATGGGAGCCACTGTCTGGTAATACTCAGGTGAGCTCCTATTCCCAATTCCAACCATAATGTCCGAAATCATACTTGGGTCAGCATCTCCAGGACTTCAGCTCTATTCTTCTGTCACAACAAATAAGGTCTGGTGTCCCACCCTGTCCTTTCTTTCTCTAGAAGTGTGTTTAAGCCCTTCTAGGATTTACTACCCCCAACTTTTGCAGAATGGCACTCAGGTGTAAGTGAGGGGAAATCCTTTGACCCTGCACTAGCCCAGACTAAACATTGAGCATTGCAGGACTGACCCTGGGACTGAGAGGAGGGGAGGAAGCAGGAGCTGCCTTCTTACCATATTCCAGAGCTGGCTTAGCACAGATGTCTGTGTCCTTCTGAGCTCCATGTCACCATGTCACGCGCCACATAGTGGCATGTGGCAAGTGCCACATAGTTTACAAGCAGATGGAAAACTGACATGGAGGATCTTGATGCCATGCCCACTGCCATGGCAGACAGAGGCTGGATGAGCTCTCCTGCCTCAGGGTCTTGGGGACCCTGGGGTGCAGAGCTCTGCCAGACTGAAGATTTTGGGCAGGAGCTGTCAGTCACTCCCCATCTGCAGCCCTTTTTCTCCCCTTACAAGGGCTTCAGTGCAAGCTGTGAGCAAATTGCTCTCTAATACTGCAGTAATGGGAACTAATGGGAAACCTTATTAGTGCCTGCAGAGCAGGAGGGGCCCCGAGGCTGACTCATCCCCAGCACTTGTTATTCGTGTGGTGGGTGGCAAGCAGGAGCCGGGGTGGCAGAGACCTCCTCAGGTGCCCTGTGTCCCTGAGACTTGCCATGAGCTGGGGCAACACTCAGCCCTCCTGGCCCTCCTTCTGTACCCAAGGCTGCTCACTGAGGCACCAGGCAGAGCTAGGAGGGTCTCCGCCCTGATGGTACAGAGGATGAGGAATTACTGTACCAAGCAGAGCAGGATCTTCTCCTTTTAGCTGTCTTCTCCAGATGTGCATTAACAGATTAGCCAGCTACAATTTTCCAGCCTCCCCAGGGGAAGAAGGGACCATATTGCAACCTAAATTATCAGCCTGAATTTGTTCCAGAATTATCTAAGGTTGCTAGGGATTTTATACACCCTGCCCTTCCCACCCCAGCCACCCTAAGCAGGTGGCTCAGTTGACATGCTCTAGCCTGTGCTGCCCTTACAGAAGGCCCCTCTGTCCTACACAGCCCTCATAAGGGGTCCCTTTGCAAAGGACTTTGCCCTGTGCAATGCAGAAGAGAGGATCCTGAGAGGCTGGAGGGAATGCCACAGTAACCTGCAGGCCAGCAGCAAAGGAAGAAATGGTGCTTGGGATGAGCTGTTCTCTCCACCTTGTGTTTTGCACAGCCAAACCAAGGGAAGGAGAAATGGAAGTGTCTGGGGGTGGAAATCTGCTTGTATCTGCTTTTTACCTATGACACCCATGTAGTTTTGGGTCTGGCTACTTCCTCAGGCAGGTCAGGTGGTGATGGAGCTTTTACCCAAAGGTGGGCTAACCTTCCATCATGTGCCCCTCCTGTAGCATGGGAAGTCCTAGGGGACTGACAGAAATCCCTTTGCTGTGCTGTCTAGCTGTGGAGACACGAACCCTGGTACCGAGTTTGGAAGACCTCATCCATGGCCTGTGGGCATCACAGTTATCCTCAATGTCAGCAGAAGGTTGGAGGCCCCAGTCCCCTTGCTGCCAACCTGCCTGCTCCTGCTGGGACCCATTAGTCATCACGAGGGGCAGGCGGCATAAGCTGCTATATAAAGGTTTTGAAATGAGCAGAAATGATATTAATCCCATGGAAATAAAGTTCCTTCCATAAATAGCTGCCACGGTGTATGGAGGCGCCTTGGGCGGGTGGAAGAGAGCTCAGCACTCAGGTTATATTTAGGGCTTTGAGTAGCAGTTTCGTGCCAAACTTATTAATGATGCTGGCTTGTGCACCAGATTTGCACATTCTGGGACAATTTTCCCAGTAGGGAGGTGCCTCTGCAATGCCAGAAAGACCCAATGCCCTTTGTCACCACAGCAAACCTGGAGCAAATAGCAGTGTTGTGTGCCTCAATCCCCAGACTGGCACTTTGGCCAAGAGGAGTCAAAAGTCAGCCCCTGCTTGCCTTGAGTGTCTCCAACAAGGTTTTGTGGTGGGGCAGGAAGCTCCAGTGGCAATAGGGCAAGCTAGAGGCTGGCAGAACTTTGCTGTAGGGAAAGCCGACCTGGAGCCAGAGAGGTCTGGGGCAGGCGGTGGCAGTTCACAGCAGCACCCTTCAACCTCTCCTGAGCAGCTGTGGGCTCCCTCTCAGTTTCATCATTGCTTTCAGGGTGATGCTTGCAGCAGTAGCCTTTGTCACTGCCACTGCTCCCAGCAACCCAGCCCGGAGGGTTGTTTACCCAGAAAGGAAACCACAAGCACACAAAGCTCCTATATGAGCTCTCTCATGGGGCGGGGGACATGCCAGGTGTCAGACTCATACCCTTCGCTCTCGGTCACGTCCGGAGGTAGCGCCTGGACCAGCCCATGCACCAGAGGGCTCCACACAGCCATCTCTGGCAGCGGAAAGAGGGGGTCCTGTGTCCCTCCGTGCCCCCAAGCCAGCTCCCGTCCCTGCTAGGGAGATGTGAGGCACCTCGGCTGCTCAGCACGGTCCCCGGCTGGCAGATAGGACACAGCTAATACAACTCACAGGCTGTTCTGTGCCAAGGAGCTAAATATAACCCGCAGAGTGGAGCAGAGGGGGCTGCTTTGTAATGTAAATAACAAGGGAGCTTGGTCATAGAGCAGGCAGGCCAGAGGGGAGAACTGGCAGGAGCTGCTGGAGAGAGGGAGGTAGGAGCCCTGAGGGGCCCAGGGGAAGATGGTTGCAACTCCCTGCTGTCTTCTCTTCCTTTTGCCTTCAGATCTGGACTCTGGATGTTTGTGAAGTCCCAAAACAGCCTAGGCAGAGCAGGGGCTGAGGAAGAAGGAAAGGAGAGCCTCCACTGTCAGCAGGGAGAAAGGGACAGAGAGGGGATCTCCTTCCTCCGAGTCCTGGCTGCTGGCCTTTTAATCGTGTTAGCCCTGCTCTGCAGAGCAGCATAATCAAATTCCCATTCGTTTCCAGTAAGCCAAGCCTGCTCCACTCTGACAGAGACATCTGTCTCCACATCCCTCTGTGCACCAAGGGAGAGGAGATGAGTGGCACATCCAGAGGAAAGTGCTAGAAATTAGTAGGTGGCTCCTCACAGACTTTGGTTGGAGGTGACAAGAGTCCCAACTATCCCCTGCCCCGACTATTTCCAGAAGCAGGGACAAGCTCTGCCGGTCCCCACTGTCAGACACAGGCTGTAGTGCATGGCACAGGGGTGGGATGGATTTAGAGCTGGCATCACCCTGTGCTTGGAGCACAGTGCTCGTGTGTGTTCACTCTCATTCTGGCTCTCATTCTGGATGTTCCTATGTGCAAGGCAGTGGTGAACTGTATACGCACTGTGTGTAACAAGAGACAGAAACATCCAAAGAAGCAGTTTTGGAGAAACACTGTTTTTGTAGGTACAGCCCAGCTGTGTTCATAGCTGCATACCTGCAGCATGCCAGGGAGGGATGGCTTAACGCAGCTGCAAGCCCCATCTCAAACCAGACACACTCTCTGGTTTAAACTGACCCAAGACCCTGCTCCTGCCAGAGGGGATGCTCCTGCCCTTCCTCCTGCTGTGGTTTTTCCACATCAGGCAAGCCAGGTCAGCTGTCTGAGGCAGCAGAACACATCCTCCCTCCCCTGTTTGTCCCCACAACCACAGCCTCAGCCTTGCGTGTGGTGTAGGTGTGCAGGGGGACCACGGGGTGTGGCTCCCTGAGCAGGCCAGCAGGGAGGTTGTTAGGGGCACTAACCAGTATTAGGGTCAATGCCAACCTGCATCCAAACACTGCTGGGTGGGGAGAGCTGGGATGCCTGAAACAAGAGCCATCCCTTCCTCTGACCACTCCTTCCCTTATCTGATCCCAGTTCACAAAGCATCCCACAGGCAGGTATCCTGCTGAGTTTGGCTGAAGCAGGCAGCTTAATCCTTTCAGTACCAGGGTGCTGCGCAAGCCAGCACAAAAACAAGGGTGCCAATTCATCATCCAGCACAGTGATCCCTATCCCTCTCCTGTGCTGCCTACAGAGAAGCCTGTGCAGCAGGGTCTGTCTTTTCTGGTCTCCTAACCAAGAACAGCCAGGACTGGGATTTCTAGGGGTTCCTCCATAGTTTTGCACCAAGGCCAAGGGACAGAACTGTGAAAGGACACATGGACACAGCATACAGAGGAAGGTAAAGGACCCAGGGCAGGGTGTATTACTTCTCCAACAGCCCCACCAAGCCCCAGTACTCTTGATACTCCTGGGTAAGAGGACTAGACATCAACACCACAAGACAGAGCATGAAACATGAAAGGGAAATGTCTGCAGGCAGGGAGAAAATGCAACCAACCCATCATGGCATGCAAAGCAGCGGGGATGACGAACCCTTTCCACAATAATAAAACTCTCTCCTCCCTGATCTGTGAGCTGGAGTTAGGCATCCAGGACTTGCCTTTTCCTCTCTCTGCACAGCAATTAATGCAGTGGGTTGTGTTCAGTTTCAGAGCTTGCCTGGTGAGATCAAGGTCCATCAATTTTTTTTTTCCCTTTTGATGATGGAGTTTAAAGCAAGACCATGTGCCCCTTTAGAAATGCCATCTGTGCAAGCTGCCAGGATCAGCTTTGCTTGGTTGTTTTTCTCTGGCCCATAGAGGCTGACCACAGACCCTCTTGGTGATATGAAGCTTTCCTGGAGGCAGAGCACACCAAGTAGCATCTGGTTGTGAAGAGCTGGGGTTTTTGGAGGTGGGGACAGGCCGGGCCTGCAGGTTTAGGCTGTGTCACCCCAGACTGGGGGATAGATCATGAATATCAGGCAGTTTCTCCATTTTTTGGAGGATAGCCGGGAGCCTCCTAGATGCTTCTACTTTTCACACTGCTCATTCCTGGTTTACCAAAGAGTTTTTTCAATGAACTCCAGTGCAGATTGAGCAGATGCTGGAGGTTGTTTTCAATTGTTGTTCCCTGCCACACAGGGAGGACATAAACACCCAGGAGTTGTGAGTGCTGTGGTGCCCTGCAGGGTAAGGATGTGCATGGCCCAGGGTGCGTGGCAGGAGGACAACCCCACCGCCACGGCCTGGTGTACATGGCGGTGCTTGGGGCAGCTTTGGGGGGCTGTCTCAAGTCTGGGGGCATTCAAAGAACCACCCAGCAAGGGAGGTGCGGCTCCTCGGCGCTCAGCCAGCGTGCCAGGACGTGCTCCTGCTTGCCGAGGGTGCGCACGAGGCTTCCCCGGAGACCCGGCAGAGGAGGTGGCCAGCGCCGTGGGAAGAAGGTCGCGCAGCCGGCTGCGATGACAGCCGCCCTCACACTTCCAGGAAGTGCAGAGAGAGGAACCAGGTGGAGGGTGCAAACAAAGCCGGGGCCCCGGCCGGGCGGCGGAGCACTGCCAGGGACCTGCCCTCGGGATGACTCCGGAAAGCGGCTGCTGGGGGAGGAAGAGCGAGAGTGAACCCCGGGCTGGCTGAGCACATCAGCTCATGCTGCGGCAGATGTGGCGGCACCGCTCCTGGGACGTTCCCCAGAGCCCTCCGGGGGACGTAGATATAAGGTACCCACCGAGCTGGACTCTGCCACCTTCCTCTTACTGTTGGGGGGCTAAGGTGCTGTGGCGAGTGCTGACAGCCCACGATTCGAGGGCTGGGGGAAAGGCTTCCTGTGCTTGCCCAGGGCCTCGCCCGCAATCCCCTCCTCTTCTCATAGCGCCTGGGCTTGCGCAGCACAGCCTCCCAGCCAGGATGCCAGAGGGCCGCGCCAGCGCTTTCGATGCCCAGCCTGCGAGCACAGCGGGCCAGCCCGGCTCTGCCTGGGCTGTCGGTCTCTGGGAAGCCGCCAAGTGTGTCCCCATCCCCAGCAGCCCTCTTGGAATGGGCTGGTCTCTGAGGTTGCCCGTGGGACCTGCCCCAGGTTGTTAGGGGTTGGCAGGAGCACCGTGCAGCGGGCAGCCAGGGTCCTGTCCTGGCAGCCCCTGTAGCCCCGGCTTTCAGCCTGGCTCCGCACCCTTGGGAAGCGGGGAAGCTGCCGTTGCGGCCGGCACATTTTCCATGCAAAGGAGGGCTGGGAGAGCTGCTCTTTGCCTGGACTGGCAGCCACGCCGAGCAGGCCAGCCCCAGCCGCTGCCCGCAGAGCCAGCGCTGTCGCTGGGCTCAGGGAGAAGCGGGACAGGCGCTCGCCGGGCTGGGTAAGAGTCTCGGTGCTGGCCTCGGCGACAAGGCCGGCGGTGGCTCCCGGTCCCCGGAGAGGGCGGTGGCGACGGCAGGACTGTTGGCTCCGTCCTCTCCGTCCGGCGGCGAACAATGGGAGGCGGAGGCAGGGGGAGGCTCCGCTTCTGCCGCCGAGCCTCTTCCGAGCGCGGGGCGGCGGCGGGGCTGACACGCGGCTTCCTGAGGCGGCGGCGCCGGGCGCGGGGCCACGGGACGGGCCCCGCCGCCAGCCCCGATCCCCGCGCTCGGCAGGCGGCGCTGGCGGCGCTGCCGCCGGTGCCCCGGTGAGCGGCCGTACTTCCTGCCCGCCTGCCCGTGGCCCCGGTGGGGCGGGAGCCCGGGCCGGCCGCGCCCCCCGCCCGCCCCCGGTGCCCTCCCCTGGCTCGGAACCGCGGTGGCGGCGGCGCCGAGCCCTGAGCTCGGCCATGCAGGCGGCTCAGTCCCCGCCGTCCGGCGGTTCGCCCCCCGCCGCCTCCTCCGATACCGCCGCCGCCACAGCCGATTCCTCCGGGGCGTCAGGCGGCGCCGAGCCCGAGTGGGGACCGCCGCTGCCGCCGCCTCCGCTGGGCCGCCGCCACAGCAAGCGCTTCACTGGCCTCAAGCTCTTCGGACGCAGGTGAGCACCGGGCGGGGCGGACGGCGGGTCCTGCCGGGCGGGCGAGCTCCGGGTGGTGCCTGCGCCGCCGCCCCGGCACCTGGCGGCGGAGCGGGGCCGGAGGGAGCTAGGCTCCCGGGGAAGGGCTGGCTGTGCGCGGCTGGAGCATCCGGAACAGAGGCGGCGGAGCACCGGCCCCCAAAGCACCTCCTGCCGCCGGGCCGTCACCAGGCCCGGTCGAGGGGCTGACCCCGGCTGAGCGCAGCCGCAGGGGGATGCCGGACAGGCTGTGGGGATGGAGCGGGCTGAGTTTGCTTTTCCCTCCTTTCAAGCTCTTGGCACGAGTGATGGGAAGTTGGAGAGCATTGCCCTCCTTGCGCGCGCTGTGGTCCCCGTGGAATCGGAGTCTCGTCTCTGGGGGACTCGTTTCCACCCGCCCAGGGCTGCCGGTCTCCATCCCCGCACGCCCGTCCCCTGCTTCGCCTGCGACACTGGCAGTCCTGCCGCGCCGGGGGATGGCTGCGCTCGTCCCGCGCTGCCGGCTGGGATCCCCGCTTCACATGCATCCGTCCCAGAGCCAGCTGGGCTCCTTGTGCCTCCCATAGCCTCTCTCTTGGCCTCGTGGGGATTTGGACCATGTAAATCAAGTACCTCTAAGTACCAGAGCCTGGTACCTCTGCCATCCGGAGGTCTTTGAAAACACTGAATAACTGAGGGCTGAAGGAACTTCTGGACATTACCTGGTATACACTGCTGTCTCAAAGCAGGGTCGAATTTGATCAGGCTACTGATGTTGAGTTTTAAATGTTGCCAGGGTGTAGAGAGCACATGGACACCCACTGCTGTGCTTCAGGTACTTGGGAATTTTTTTCCTGTAATAACTGTTCTGTATCCCTTGTTGCAACCTGTGCCTGGTCCCTCTCAGGTTGTCACCGTGCACGTCTGGGCAGCATCTGACCCAGTCTTCTCTGTACTTTCCCATCAGGTTGCTGAAGATAGTAACAGTGTTCCCTCTCAAACTTTTCTGCAGGCCAAACCATTATCTTATCCTTGGTAACTGTTGCCCTCAGCCATGTTGGTGGCTCCCTGACAAACTTTCTACATCTTATGAGTATTTTTGGCATATGGGAGCAGTTGAAGCAGGATGCAATGCCACCAGGACTGCAGGAGAAAGGCTCCAATTTCAACCTCCACCTCCAAGCCGGACCTGGGAGTGGATGGTTTGCAAGGTCACTCCACCACAGAGCAGTGTTCTCTGCTTTGGTTTCAGAGCTGCTGACAATGGCTGCCTTGAGATCCTGGCAGTCTCTGGCCTGTTGCCAATACTGTGTGGCATCTCTCTCTGAGTCCTGGGGCTTCAGGCTGCTGTTACTGCAATGTAGATCAGAGCTAAGGGGAAGTTTTCCACATGTGAACAACCTTTGGCAGTGTAGACACATGGGGAGAGGCAAAGTGGAATGGCAGGAGGAGGCTAGTGGGCCCACCAGGACAGCTGGAAGTGGCTGCTAGGTTGTTTAGTGCATTCGCACCCTTCTGCTGCTGAGGAAGGGACCCAGGTCCCTCTGGCTCAGGGTGATGAATCCAGCACACAGAGCTGCAGGATAGGGAGGAGAGATTCCCATGGACCTCTGAGACTGAAGGAGCTGCCACGCACACCAGTGGGAGGTAAACTCAGTGGGAAGTCATGCAGGATAATTGGCTGCATGCCACTGAATTCATGCCCACCTGAGCATTGGAGCAGGGGATGGCATGAAGTTTCTTCATGTCCTCTGAGGGAATTATGAGGGAAGGCTGTGCTACGCTTCCTTTTGTCAAGAAGTACAGCTGGCCTCTACCCACCAAATGCTTTCCAGCAGCCATCGGTGAGGAAATTTGCACCCACTTCTATTCTGAGCTTTACCAGAGCCACATGTGGCTGGGAAACAGGTCTAGAGGAAGCTTAGGTAATGGGGAGGAATTTGCTCACTGCCTTGAGTGGGTCTCTGGAGAGCCCTGGCTTCGAGGAGAGAGGTCTCCTGAGGTGGACACCCAGTGTACACTCTGCCTGTAGAAACACTGGGAAGCGTGGCCACGTGAGGCAGGGGTCTGCAAAATGACTAGAGAGCCTGTCCTGTCCCCAAGGCAGGTGGGCCCTCAGGGGATTTGAGGCGACAGAAAGGTGAGCCCCCAAGCTCTGCCCTCTGACGGTACAATACATTAGTCCCGTGTTTTGCAAGCAGGCTTATTTCTGTACCTTATAATTGCCTTACAGGAGGGTGGAGTAATTGGCTCTAGAGTAGACAGAGACAAGTGCACAATACATGCATCCAGGCCGTGGATGGGTAATTCTTTTAATTGGGCTGATAAAGAGATTGGGGCTGATCAGATAAGAGGTGGTGGTTAGGATTAAATTGCCTTTCTAGCTGCCCTGTTTCTTGTGCTATGAGTGAATTGCACAGTTCACCCTTTCCAGGGAGGAATTGGGGAAGGAGTGTAAGTGCTGGTGACAATGCCTGTTTCTTGCTCACCCCCGTGTCAGTGAAGTGGGATGCTGAAATGGATCTTCCCTCTGAGCTTCAGAGCTTCTGTACCAAATCCCACTTCAAAGGAAGTATGTTGGCTGGTGTGATAGCATAAGCAGGGACCATAGCCACCAGTGGGGCAGCTGGCAGATGGTAGTCCAGCAGAGCATGAGACCAAGGTTTTAGCTGTGACTCTTTGGCAAGTCTTGTGCTGGAGCCTGCAGGTGAGCTAGGGCTGCCTGCCACTGCTCCAGGAAAGGTCTGTGGGTGGCACAACCTGTGGGTAAACGGCACTCAAGAAACTGAGCCGAGCACCCGCCTACATCTTTCTGGGACATCACTTGTCACTGTCTTTCTTGCAGCTTGATGCTTACACCCATGTGAAAGCTGAGAACGATGTGCCACTGGGACAGCAGCCCAGCCTTCCCCATCTCTGCTGTGTGGGGGATGCCCTCGAAGCCGCTGGCCCTTGGACCCACTTTGCCCTGTGCAGGTGCAGTAGAGAGGCTGCCAGTGGGGTAAGCCCCAGGTGCCCTGGGGTAATCACTACCAGATGGTAGTGAGGAGCCTGAAGTTTGTGCTCTGCAGGCTGGCAGGCTGAGAGCAGTGTTTCCCTCGGGACAAGCTTTTCCACAAGGCACCTTGCTGCCAGCTAGCTGTTGAGCAATCATCTTCCTACTTCTCCTCCATGCATGCAGATTTTGTATGCCACTAGCACTGAAACCCTCCAGCCTCTGCTCCCCATCATGCTCAGAGGTGACAGGTGGGTAGCTTTAGCTGGGCCTGGGCCAGTGTCACCTGTGGGAATCCCCAGCTGTCCCCTGCAGTGACACTTGGGTTTGCTTGCAGGACAGATGGGATGTGCTGAGAGAATTGTTTCTGCTGCTGAATTTGCTCTGTACTCTCTGCTCAGGGCCTGACCTTCTGTGGGGCTGCTCAGGGACTTGTTTTCCGAACAGGGGAAAAATAAAGCACTGGGCATGCTGAGCAGCCATACCTGTTGGCAGCCAATGCAGCCTCACATTGGAGCCAGACTGGGATAGCTGCCAGCTCACAGTGGGGCTGTGAGATAGGGCAGGGAAGGATCAGCATGGGGGGGTCTAACTGCTTCCAGAGACTGAGGTCTTCTGTGGTGTGGTGTTCTGCCTGCCACCTGACTTGCCTCTCCAGGCCCAGGCACCCACTGGCAGCTCCCCTGCACTCCCAAGATCAGAGCAGAGGCTGCCACAGTGACATGTGCCTGCTCAGAGAAGGTGTCAGGACCTTTAATTATAGCATCATACAATGGTTTAGGTTGGAAGGGACTTTAAAGATCATCCGGTTCCAACCCCCCCCCCGCCCCCGCCATGGGCAGGGATGCCTCCTGCTAATCTTCTTAGGAGTTGGAGCATCCTTTCCAGGAAACCCTGTAATCTCCTCAAGGGGCTGAAAGGAGGGAGGCTGATGGACTGCTTTCCTCCTTTGAACAAAAACAATAGGAGGAGAGTCAGGCACAGGGAGCGGACACAGGTCTTTGCAAGGATACAGTGTTGAGAGGGGAGAGGCAGAGCTGTGGGTGGTGCAAACAGGGAGAGTTTGAGAGCTGTTTGTGGGAGTCTTCTTGGGGACTAAGGAGATGTCCTTAAGGGGAGGCCAGCCTTCTGCAATGGGTGATGCTCTCACGAAAGGCAACCTGAGCTCTGGAAGGTAGTGGGAGACACAGTGTAGGATTTCCTTCACTTATCATTGTGCAGTGCCTGGGGAGCAGACAGTCTCACACTTGGCAAAGCCTCTGAATTTAACTTGCAGTTCTGGCCTCAGTGGAGCTCTGTTTTCTTTTTCCCAGGTGACTATGTGAGCTGAAGCTCCTGAGTTACCTCACAGCCATGCATTCACTTGCTTGCTGGTTCTTTTGAACCAGTGCTGACTTTGATATGCTGAGTTCAAGAGTAGAGCAAGGACTGCAGGCTGACTCCTTGACCCTTGGGCTTACAGACAATCTTTTTTGGAAGAGATAGGGTACTGGCAGGAGGTGAATGGCTTCTGCTGGAGACTTTTTCAAGTAGAGACTCTGGTGCAGATCTGGCTTGGGAGCATGAGCTAGATGTGGAAATAGGGGAAACCTGTCTTGCTGGTTCTTGAATTGGCACTAGAATAATGGCTCTCTCTTTGCAATCCTGAGTTCAAGAGCTTTCTCTAGGCCAGCTCTCCAGTAATACAAAAGTATACTCTGTGTTTCTGTTGCAACTTGCAGATCCAGCAGCAGCTGCAGTCTGTGTTTGGGAGCTGGGAGGCTTTCTTCTTCTCCCCATCAGGACGCCAGGTGGAGGGTGAAGCTCTGCCAATGGAAGCAGTGAGGCTGCACTGGCCAGGCCGGTGCCTGCAGGGATGGAGTCCTGTCCACACCGGACATATGTGTTAGACCCAATGCTGTTCTCCTCCTACCTGCAGTTTAGGGCTTGATCCCTTAGGCTGCTAATTTTGTACTTAACTGTGAGCTCTGCCCGCAGGGGAAGCTCTTCCTCATTGTGCCATGATGAGGAGCTGAGAGGATGTCTTCCCACTCCATGCTGTCCCAGACAGTAGGAGTTAATGGGCCTCCTGTCTCAGCCCTGGCTGCTGGGCAGGCTGTGCTGTCTGGGTTAGGCTGTCAGTTCCAGTTTCTACCTGTGACCATTGCTCCTGTGCCTGGAAGTAGCCTAGCTCAGCTTTGTCCAACTGATGTTTGTCAGCCCTTCCCAGTGGTTCAGGGCCTAGGGAAATGAGCTAAGCATGCCCTATCTCAGACAAGCCCTGCCCAGCTGTGACAACTGGAGACCTGTCTCTGGGGGGACTGCAGGATGCTGCCCAAGCTGTGGGTGCAGGCTGGCAGGTACATGACACTGGTGGGAAAGCCCCACTCTGGGAGCAGACAGAGGTCTGGCTTGGAGGTGGTCCCACCATTTGGCTGCTGCTCCTTGTTGGTGGGAGATTCCTTTGGTGTGTCTCATGGGCTACTGCTGGCTCCCTGACATTATTGCAGGATGCCAGCTTGTGGCAAGCTCTAGTCCCAGCCCCATGTGGGGGCACCCAGCCAGAGTGTGAAAATCCCACCCAGCACCAATGAGCAAGAGCCTAGTGTTTGCTCTTTCCCAGCTCCACTCATCCTGTCTCCCTTTCCCTGCTTCCCAGCAGCATCTTGCCTCTTTGCAGGGCAGGAGCAGCCCTGGCTTCAGCACATGCTATAGCTTTGAAGAATGTCATGTGTCTCAGCTGGCTGGCCCAGGAAGTCAGGGCAACTAACACAGAGCGTTCTTGCAAAAGGTTTTCCCCTTGTTTTGGTGCAGCTTGGCTTCCACAGGAAACGTGTGTGCCAAACAGCCTGTCCCTTGCTTGCCATTGTCAGCCCAGGTGTGGATCCAGAGCCAGAGGGCAGGGGGGCTCCCTGCTGCCTGCTCCCCAGTGGGATGAGGATAGAGAATCAAGGGGCAGAAGTACTTAAGATGGCTTGGAGCCTCCTCCTGAGCTCCCAGCCTCTAGCCGTGGCCTGTAGCCATCCAGGAGAGGGAGCGGGGGGCCATGCAGATGGCCACGTGCCATCCCCTCTGTGTGAAAGTTCCCACTTGGTCCGATTATCTGTACATCATCCTGCCTTGCCACCCTGGCTCTGGCCAGGAGCCTCTCAGATCCAGGGCTAAGCCTCTTACTGCCCAAGCTTGAGGTCACCACACAAGAGGACATGGCGTGGGGCACTCTGGCAGCTGCCACTGCTGAAGTGTGGCAGGGGGTGGGGTGGGTGTTTTCTTCACAGATTTTGCACCCATGTGAGGCTGCCAGATGGCAGGATTATGAAGCTACAGGGCTCCTGTCCTGTGAGAGCTGCTGAGATGCATGGGAGGAGGTATCCTGCTCCCCAGTACAGCTTCTGGTGGAGTTGCACATTGGCATGGGGCCAGGAGATGTTCCCGAAGAGGCTACTGCTGAGGATCCCCCACCCGAGCTCAAACGTTACCCACCCACAAGTTTGAACATTGTTTGAATGAGTGAGGAAGCAGATGTGGTGGGGGTGGGCGTCAGAGGCGTCCCAAGAATGACACTTCCCAGCTGTACTGGGTCACCAAGAGCTTTGCTACCCAGCCCCTGGCTGGTGGGAGTTAGGGCTGCTAAGGGTTGGTGCCCATGCACAGGGGCCAGTGGGTTGGGAACAGGTGAACTGCTCTGCCCTGCCCAAACAATGCTCCTCCATGCAAGGCTTGGAGAGTGCCTTCATGATTTGTTTGAAATTCAAATCCATGCCTGGACCCAGTAGTCGAGGTGAAAGAAAGCAGCCAGGAACCAGGCCAGCACAGGGAAGGAGGAAGGGAAGCCGCCTCTTTCTGTGCCAGCCTGGTGCTGGTCCCTGAGTGTGCCCTCTTGCAGCTGGCTGGGTTGTGCTGGAGGTGACTCTGTACTGGGCTGGGTTAGTATTGCAGACACAGGAGTGTGACGATCATGTTTGCTGAATGGCTCTTCAGGGAAAAATGGTGTTGCTGACTTCAGCTTCATGGGCATGTTGTCTGCATTGACCTCCATGGCTGACAGCATGGGTGGTGGCACGGTGCCACTGGAACCCCTGGGATCTGCAAGTGCCAAGGCCAGGGAGAGTATGTGTGGTGGAGAGATGGCACTGGGGCAGGGGGTGACAGTGCTGTGTGCTGGGCAGCCAGGCGTGTTCATGGCTTGCTGACCACTCTCTTTGTGTCCCTAGACTCCACCTGCCCCACAAAGGTGTCTTCCCTTGTCTCCAGGGCAGTCAGCCCGGCCGATGGGGATCCAGGAGGATAAAGCACTGGCCAGCGGTGTATAAGTATGTGGTATTTTTATTGGCTTGCACAGGCTGCGCAGTCCCAGCAGCTGCTGCAGTGTTTCTTTTCAAGAGTTCTCCTCCCTCCCACCCACATCTCACCCACCTCACCCGATTGTGTCTTTACTAATAACCAAGGCCACTGAAAGCCAGGCTGCTTGCCTCATGCCTGTGTCACTAACTTTGTTCTAAAGAGCAGCTTGCTGCTGGACTTTGATCAGCTAACACGGCAGCTTCTGTTTTGCTGGAGTTTGAATTGAAGGTCAGTTGAGCTCTTCCTCCTCTGTCCTAGCCAGTGTGGGCATGAGCACCTAGACCCAGTGCATGCTGAGTGCTTGGAAGACCTAAGGTGACAGCACTGAGGGTGGTTTAGCTAAATGACTAAATTAAATAATAATAAATAATAAAATTTAGCTGAAGCAGTCTGAAGTTCAGTAAGGCTATGACTGCCAGAAATGGTGGAAGAACGGGGCCTGGGACATATCACATCACCATTGCTGGGACATAGTTGCTGTGTGGGAGCCAGTTCCTAGGATAAACACAGTGTTGGGGCTAGCCAATACCTCACTCACAAGTGCCCCTGAGGAGATGTGGAGGTAGTGACAAGTCCCAGGTTCCATTCCCAGGCTCTCTATGCCTTGGTCTTTGTAGTGCAACACATCAGCCTGGTCATGATTTGGCTGCACATGTGTGAGTGCCACAGTGGAAAAGCCTTACTGCTCTTCCTGGCTTCTGTTTCTGTTCTCTTTCCTTTCTTTCTGTTTCTGCCTGCACAGTTTCTCTGCATGGCATCCTGGGCCTTTCTGAGTTTGCCACTCAGTCTCTTGTTTGTCTAATGTTGTAGATATAAAAATCTTATGTCCCAGGGATGCTTGGGAGTCCTGTGCTTGGAGGTGTTGGGAGCAAGAGGCTCCCAACAGTGAGTGAGGCTGGTTAGTACTCTGCAGAGGGGAGGCAGATGGGTTTTGGAGAGGTCCAAAGAGCTGTGGGTTGAACACCAGAGGGCACGGTCGCTCTTTGGAGCTCTTGTGTTCTGCTGTGCGACTCCAGCCCTTTCCCTGCAGCTGATTTCAATTTCAGCTGGGTGTTGTGACATGTCCCTTCTGCAGGGCTGCTGGCCTTGACTCATTGCTCCTGGTTTTGCTTTCCTCCCTTCTTTGAGAAAGGGTTTGGCAAAGCATCTGCGTAGAGCTTTTTTTATGCTGCTGTGGCTGAAGTGGCTGGTGAGCTTGATGGCTTAAACTGGTCAGCTGCTGCTGTGGGCTGGCTGATGCTCAGAGGCAAGCCTCCAGCCAAGGCAGCTGTCAGCCAGCACCCCACTGCACCGGCTTGCGTGTCCTGGTACCACTCAGAGCCTCACAGTGGCACCCACCCAACTGCACCTGGAGCCTGGGTCACTCCTCCCACACCACAAGTCTCTGGAGCACCCAGTGTCTCTGTGGGCATGGGAGGAGGAGCAGAGAAACTCAGGAAGCAGAGCAAGGCAGCTCTATGTTAGTGGTCTGTGCTAAAGTGTTAGTCCATTCTAGGAAGGGGGACAGCGGTCTGCTCTCTGCACAGGCATCATCCTCTCTGAAGGATGATGGAAGAAAAAAGCCCATCAATGATTCTGGCAGATGTGGGGATGTTAAAATGAAAGAAGAAAAGGAAGCACACAGGACCAGATATGCTGAGGGCATTTAGAACAAAAAGGGTGAAGGAGAAAAAAAACCCAACTTCTCCTGCCCTTCCATTTGTTGCAGTGGGACAAGCTGACATTCAGCAAAGCCAAGAAATAATAGATTTAACGTTGTTAAAAGGAGTTACTTGAATTTTGATGTGAGGTGCTGGAGAAAGAGACTTAGTCACTTGCGGCCATGAGGTGAAAAAGTGAAACCAAAGGTTAGACATGATATCAGTAACAGGGTCACAGTTAAACTAACAAATGCCACTTGTGTGACAAGTCAGCATGTGCTTTGCTTAGTCACAGGGTCATGATGAAGGCTTGGGAGGTGTCTTTCCTGTCTCAGGCTTTGTGGTGTAGAGAGATCACTGGAGACTGAGTTTCTCAGGGATGCTGAGCAGTTCTCCCCCTTGCAGACACCTGCAGGGGCTGCCACTTGTGGTGTGGTTTCAGGTGCGTGGGACCAGGATCTCCTCACATGGAAAGTCTTGCTCAGGGCTGTGTGGGCCTGGGGAGCCTCTCAGCCTGGAGCAGTGGTTTCTGCTTGAACACAGACCGAAACCTGTGACAGCAGCACTGGGAGCCACTGGTCTCCATCACAACCCATTCACCTGTCTGCATGTTAACAGGCTGACGGCTTACTAAGTCATGGGGGAAGGAGAATGGCAGCAGGGTGTTTGCACGACTCAACTTGAGGAGAGGGTTCTTAGGCTTTCTGCTCCTGCTGCCTCCAGGGACTTGGAAAATTAGTAATCTTAGTGGTCAGATTGACTTGGAAGGGATTTTGGGGCCACCTGGAATCCACTGTGGTCACCCCTCCAGGCTGTTTACATTTGTAAGTCCAGGTCCTGCCAGCCCAGGAAGGAGATAGGATTGTGGTGACTGTGAGGAGCAGCAATTGTTATCAGCAGGAGTCTCTGCTATGCATAGACCTCAGGGGACAGGTTGAGCAACGTAGGCATGGGGCAGTTGGAGACAAGCTGTAAGCTTGAACCCTCCCTGGAAGTGTTCAAGGCCAGGTTGGATAGGACTCCGAGCAACCTGGTCTAGTGGAAGGTGTTCTGACTATGGTAGTGGGCTTGAAACAAGATGCCTTTTAAAGTCTCTTCCAATCCTAATCATTCTGTGATTCTGTGCTAAGCTTCTACGACTAACAGAATGAGAGGACACAGCCTTAAGCTGCGCCAATGGAAATTTAGGTTGGACATTAGGAAAAAGTTCTTCACGGAAAGAATGATAAAGTACTGGAATGGTCTGCCTGGGGAGGTGGTGGAGTCACCATCCCTGGATGTGTTTAAAAAAAGGCTGGATATGGCATTCAGTGCCATAGTTCAGTTGAGGTATTAGGGCATAGATTGGACTTGATGATCTTGAAGGTCTCTTCCAACCTAGTCATTCTGTGTGATTCTGTGTGTGATTCTTTGGCTGGAGGTGGGGCTAGTGAGGAACCACACATATCTCTTACCAGGCTACTTTGCTCTGAATGATTGACTAGTTGCAGCACATTTTTAATTTTCTCTTTGATAAAATATCCTACCAGTCCTGGTAAGTGAGTCTTAAAAATGATGGACTGGGACCTGTTCCTAGAGGCCCTTCTGCAGCTGGCAGCATGGCTGCCCTGGGGCTGTGACAATGCTGGGACCTGCTTGACTGCTAGTGGCAGCTGGCTCTTTCCCAGCACTGGGAAGGGAATTCCAAAGGATGTGTAGATACCCTGTGTAGGGAGGGAGGCAGAACCTTCCATCCTTCACCAGCTGCCAGTTTTGAGGACTGACCAGGATGAACACCTCCTGCCTGCCCAGGGTATCTCCCTTTCCCCTCTGGTGATGTGAGAAAAGGGCTGAACACAATCTTCAGCAGCTTTGGCAATAGATAGGTTTGCTCACGTGTCCTCCCCACCCCTCTCTCCCACTGATTCACAAAGGCCACTTGCTCTTTCTGCCATGGTGGAAATGACAGCAATGGTGGTAGCTCAGCCTTTGGGCCTGGCTACTCTCTGGTAGTTCCTGTGAACTGCTTTCAAGACACCCATCAGGGAAGGCAGCTGGCCGCCTTCGCCACACTGGCTGCAGCCTCTGTGACATTTTGTTATGCTTGTGTTACTGTAGTCCCACTCCAGGCCCCAAGGAGCACTGGGCACAGTCCAAACATACACACATTCCTACACACACAGGAGAAGAGTTCCCTGTCTAATTTTAGCCATGACATGCAGGCAAGGGGAAGGGGCGGCAGGAGAGGGCAGGGTGTGAAAGGACGAGGTCTCAGCTGCAGCTGCCCGCACTGACTCACTCGCTATGGCCTGTGTGGCCATCGGCTCTCATCGCCGGGGTAAACGACTGAAATAACAATAGCTGGTGACGCACATCGTGGAGTGAGCTGGCCCTTGGTGTGACCTTCCCTCCCCTCTCTGCAAAGACCAAAGAGGAGATGGGTTTTGTGGCCCCATAAGGAAGATGGGTTGTGTTTGTCTGTGAGCAGATCCCTAGGGGCAGCTGGGGAACCCAAATAGCGGTGAAGCATGACGGGGAAGTCCCCAGCTGGCCGTGACAGGTCCCATGGAGGGTTTCCACAACGAAGACAAAAAGCTCCTGAGACATCTGTGGAGCCTGCCTGGACCAAAGACTAACTCAGAAGCAAGATACCTCCTGAGCATGAAGACGTGGCTGGCAGCTTGACTCCCATCAGCCACACAAACCCCTTTATCGCAGTTCCAAGGAGGCAGGAGAGAATCGCCACTTAGGCACGTTCCTCCCCGTGTTCTGCTGCCGCTGCCAGGGGAGCTGCTCCATCCCTGAGCTGCAGCTGAGTGCTCGGGGAGCAGCTGGCGCCGTGGGGACCCCTCTCTTTCCGGGCCCGCTGTGGTGCGTGTGCTGGGGGCGAGCCGGCCTCGGGACTGCTCGGAGAGGAAGTGCAGTTGGTTATTTTAACAGCGCTGTCAGGCTTTGCAGCGTGGGGAGGAGCGCAGGGAGAAGCCAAGCACTCTCTCCAAACTAGGACTTGGTAGGGGAGGGCTGGCCCGCTGCTGCGGCGCAGCCGCTGCCACCCACTCGGCACCTGCAGGACTCCTGCACCACTTCGGATCAGGTCACGGGGGCTTTTTCCCACTATCTCCCCTCTTCTTATCCTGCTCGTCCCTCTCCCTCACGTTTGCTGCTTTTGTTTGTGCTGGGTGGGGGATGGGAGGGGACCTGGGGGAAGAGGCAGCCCTTAGTTTGTAGGTATGGCATTTGGTTCCAGACCACTGTGAAGGGCAAGGGGAGCAGACCCCAGAGTCATCCCCAACACCCTCAACTTTGCTTCTGTTGAGCGCTGTTTGCTGGCACAGCCTGGAGCAAGCTGATCCACAGCAGTCCCCAGGGTTCAGGCAAGGGGTCTGTAAAACACAGCGCCATGGCACTCAGTGGTGCCTGGCTGGTGTTTCTGTGGGGTTTCCTTGCCAGTGGTGTGGTGCCAGACACTCGTTCTGCTGCTTTTGTCCTGCCAGTCCATGTGGCATGGGGGTGGCAGCAAAAAATCTGCAGGTAGCAGAGGACAGGGAAACAGCCTATGCCTTGCCAGGACCCTTAGTCCCCAGTCAATTTGCTTTGGGATAGCTTAGGAAAGCAGGACAGATTTGTGGCCTCCTGGCATACCCTCTGGTGCTGGTGGCACTGTGATTACCTGCTTATGCCAGGAGCAGTGGGATTCCTTCCTGATTCCTGCTGCGGGCTGGAGGGAGGCATATGAGTCCCATCTTTGTGATCAGCGATCAGTGCCTGTTGTACGAGTGCCTGACGTTTTCTTGACTTTGCTTTGGGAGGTGCAGAGACTTGCTAGCCCTGGGATCCACTGCCTGTGTTCTGTATCTGCCACACTGCAGCTTTGTTGTTACACAGGGTTCACTGCCTCCTCTCTGAGGCTGCTGCCCTGGGCAGACACTGTGTATTGCCCTGCCTGGGGCAGCACTGGGGCCAGTAGCAATTTCTGTGCCAGGATTTTGGCTTTGTGTGCTGGGGAAAAACTATGAGGCTGCTCTGGGAGTTTGGATCAAACAGCTGAGCTGTGGGACTGGCCACCCTTTAAATAGTGTGTCCCTCCTTGTGAGGAGCAGAGCTGTGCATACTGAAGGAGGGGACCATCACTGATAATGGGAATCTACAAAAGAAACCACGGTCTGGGTACCTAAACCAACAGAACACCCTGCTGAGGCCCCCGCTGCTTAGCTTCGTGCATGTCAGTCTGGAAAGGAAGCTCAGAGAGAGAGAGAGAGAAAAAAAAAGAAACTCTCCAAGTCCTTCCCAGCCTGCATCGCTGTTCCTACTGATGGGACCAAAATAGAAACTGTGTGGCCAGCCTCGCCCCCGACCCTTGCTCAGCCTCAGCCCCAGCACCATCACTGATGGTAGTGGCTCACCCTCTGCGTTTCAGCCCTGGTTAATTCATTGCTCAAGGCTGTCTGTCTTTCTGTTTGGCTCCTCAGCCAAATGCAGCAACAGATTGTTTACATCAGTGCTGTCAGGTTTCTTGATTGCCAGGAGGCAGATTATTTACTGTAGTGGCATATAAACTTCATAACATTATGATGGTGGAAAGTTGTCAAGGGATATAAATGCCCAGAGTCAGCCCAGGAGGCTCCAAGGAGATGGTTTTGGTTTAAATTAAGATAAAACACTATCTTCCATGGATTTTGGGAAGGAAATCACATTGTTGTAATGGGAACATTACTCTGAATGTTAGAGCTGGCAAACTCTTCACTTTATGAAGCCTCTGTGGAGGATCTGAGCTACTCTGGCAGATGTGCCTTAAAACAGATCTCACGCTTGCCCTGAGAAGGTGGTGAAAAGGAGATGGCATCATGCAGAGCTTTGGGTGAGGTGGGATGGAGCTGCCATGAGAAGGGTGTTGGGAAAATGCTAGGAACTGTATAAAAAGTCTTAGTCCCTTCTGCTCCCAGCCCCTGTTCTTCCCAGAAAATCAAATGTGAGTATTTTCTTGTGAGGGGCCAGGCATGAAGGTGAGATGGCTTTTGCCTTGCTTTGGTTGAGGCATGGCCAAGTGGTGTCCTTCCACCTGGCTTTGCCACTTGGAGAAGCCTACCCTGACAAACTGTCAAACTTTGATTTCTTTTGTTCTTTTTTGTTTCATTTCTTTGCCTTGCTACAATCCCCCCACCTCAAGGCAGCTGCTGGTTCCTGGTGCTGCATCTGTCACCCTGACATGCTCATCACAGAAATCATCTTAGAGGCTGTATCTCCTCCCTGTGGTGTCCCCAGCTCCTGAGCACACCCCAGTACAAGAAGGGTACAGAGACGCTACTCTGACGTAGCTAGCTGTCCTTTGTGAAGCAGTGCTGTCCTGGGGCCTCCAGGCTGGCCACCCAGAGTGCCAGTGACACTGACAGTCTTCTGAGCAACTTGGCAAATGTGTTTAGATATTGCCAGGGGTGCCTTGCTGTCATATCCATGCCCAGTAGCCCTGAGAGGGACCTCTATGCAGCACGTGCAGGGACCTCAGGAACCACAGGGCTGGGAGGAGGTCCTCTGCAGCTGCATGCATCTGACCACCAGCTGGTTTCTAAGCACTTGCCTTGCTTTCTCACTTGCAGAGAGGTCTGAATTAATCTTGATCAGGCCCAGGACTCACTGAGCGATAAGCTGAGATACGTCGCCTTCTGAGTGCCCTGCTAGGATCAGAAAACTGGCTTCTGCAGCCTGGAGGGGCAACCTTACGGTTGCAGCAGTAATCCCCTCCTCTTCAGGGTGACAGTGCAACTGAGGGTGTCCTTGTCCTTGGCCTGGGAATACCATGCTTCTGCAGTTCAGAAGCCTGGAAGTAGCCCATGTAGGTGGTGGCACTTGTTGCAGTAGATCACATGTATGAATCTTAAAATAGATGAACATAGCCCATAGCTCACCCCTCACGGTGCTTTGAAAGGCTCATGGTTTGGATGGAGCCTCCCTACCCCTGTGCTGGGGATAGCCCCATCTCCTTGCTCACACTGGACCAAATGTAGGAGAGCTTCTGACTGTTTTATTTGTGTGACGGTAGGAGAGATGACAGCTGGAATGGAAATTCTGAGTAGAAACAAAGTGCAGTTTGGAAACTTGCTGATCACTGCACACCTCGCTGCAACCAAACCCTTAGGGGCTGCACCACATCTTGACCAGCATTTTCCCTTCCCCATCTGGCATGGGGGCACCTTCCTCAGCTGACCTCATCTGTGCAGGTTGTTCTTGCAAGGTCAGAGAAGCTTGGCTGGGGAGCCCCAGGGAGAGGAGAGGTCGGTGATGATGCGTGGGAAGCAGGACGGGAGAGCGGGGACAGGATCTCAGCAGGGGTGGTGTGAGGACAGCAGTGTACATGGGAAGATTGAATATCAGAGCACTGAAAGGGCAGTGTGGGATGTACAAGTTTGTGATGGGAACAGATGCTGAAGGCAACCAGTGGTGTGCCAGCAGGGTGGGAATGAGCAGCATTTCTCGGGACAGGCTCCTGGGTCCCTCAGTCTCTCCAGTGCCGAGGCAGGCAGGCAGCAGGGAGGCAGAAGCCCAGGAGATCTTGCTGTCACACAGGAGTGGCTATTAATAACACACTTTCCTTGTGGCTGATTTGTTCCAGTCAAGTGTCTTTGCCAGAGAAGACAGCACGTAAACTGAAATGGGCTCCTGCTCACACTCTGCCAACTCCAGTGCCACAGCAGCTCCCCAGCACCCACAGCTAGCCAGGATGTAGGAATCCAGCCAGCTGCCATCAGGACAGGTGCTCGTCATGGAACAGGGCGAAGCTCTCAGACTTGTTTCCCTTGTAGTCCTGTGGCTGGAAAAAATGCTTTCCAGTCGACTAGTTGGAGGTTTGCTGAAAGGTCAGGAGGAGCTGATGGTGTTATTATGTCCAGACTTCTTTGTGGCTCAAGGCTTGTACATTAAGTGCCAACAACATCCTGCAGTAGAGTCCACTTGCCTCCTTTGGTGCCAGGAAAAGTGTGCCAGATTTGTCACTGTATGAAAGCAACCTGAGATCTCTCTTGCTTCTGAGCCGTGGCAGGAATAGACCAGGCTGCTGGAAGGACAAAGGGAATAATAATGTGGAGGGAGGGCCAAGAGGGTGTATGGCACAAGATCCCTCTGCCTATCGCAGAGAGCTTGTTAAGTATGGTACATGGGAGTTTGCTCAAGGGTAGTGAAGCAAAGCAGGATAGTTGAGCTGAAAATCCAGATCCTCTTCCTGATGTGGGCAAAGATTATGTCATTGGGGACACTGCATGTTTAGCCCTAAGAGTCAGCCTGTCCGGTTTTGGAACCACCACCACCAAATGAGGGATAGCTGCTGGATATCTGGAGAGGTATCTCCTTAACAGCTGATGCACAAGCTCTATGTCCACTGCAGTTACAAGATGCAAGTTTTTTCCTCTTCAATCTGCTGCGTTTTCCAAGGGCGTTCATTTTGGGACATGCTTCTGCTTCAGCAGCATCTCTGCACTGAGGCCAGGCAGGGTGTTTAGGATGCTTTGAGAAGTCTGGTAATAAAAAACACCCTACCTTTCAAGAGCTCTGATTGCAGATCATGAGCAGACCAGAGCTGCTGTCTCGTTAGGTACTCACACAAGGAGTGTGAAATGATAGTGTGTATCTGCTCATAAGTAGAGTTGATATCCCAGTACATGCAGCAGTACTTACTGCCTTTCCTTTGCACCCTGCAAATGCCAGGCTGCCTCCATCCAGCCTCCTTACCTAACTCAGCCAAGTAAGGCAATCTACAGAGCAGCCACAGGTGCTGACTCCTCTCCATCTCTGTGACAAACAATGGAGGTGCTAGTAATGTGCTGCTGTTAGGCTTCCAGGGCTTAGCTCTTTCCAGGCTCCTCTCTGCCTAGTGCATGGTTCCCCAGCTGCTCTGCACACAGCTCTGCTAATGTGTACCAACCATGGGCAGCCCCGGCAGTTTGTCCATCTGCTCCACCACCAGCAGCTCTCACACCTGCAATACACCATTTGGAGCTCAGGGTGGAAGCGAAATGCAAGAGGTGGGGATATGTACAGCATATCTGAGCTGCCACATGCTGCTGTCGTGGGCTGTCAAATGGCAATCTTGTAATAACCTTCACCACTGGTGGTCAGAGCTTGATTCCATGTGCTGTTTACAGACAGCCCTGAAGATAAAAAGGTCTGCAGTCAGCTAGTGCTCAAACATAAATGTCAAACCAAGGTTGTTCTAGCAGATTTCCTCACGAGACTGGTGCAAAAAGGAAGGAAGCTGTGTTAAGAGGTCTTCCTGCCCACAGTAAGTGGTACAGCAGCTTTGTGCTGGTGGAATATCCGGGGCAGGAGGGAACAGCCATTCAGCTCATTTGAGGTGCCCTTGGTCAGTATGTCTCCCCCAGGAACTAAAGCTGGATGAAAAGGGTCTGTTGAAGTCTGCCACATCCCGTGTGTTTTAAAATATGTTTTTATTTGTTCAGACAGTTTTTAATACCTGTTGGTGATGATGCTCATTGGCAGCCATCTGAACATGATCCAGCGTGTGCCAAGTGGCCACAAAAGCCAACAGCATCCTGGCCTGTATCAGTAATAGTGTGGCCAGCAGGACTAGAAGGTGACTGTTTGCCTGTACTCTACCTTGTTGAGTCTCTAGTCTAAATATCTACTAATAATAGGTATTTAAAATACTCTATGCCCTTGAGGTGGGTAGGGGAGATGCCTTGCACAGCATGGAAATCATTGAGAGTGGTGGTGGTGGTGGTGGCTTGTGTCTGCTTGGCAGGCTGCCATGATCGAGTCCCCTGCCTTGGGAGCAGTTGAAGAGAAGTTTGCTTCTACCAAATTGTGGGGTTTGGTATTTGTTTTGGTTTTTTTTTTTTAAGTTGGCCTTGAATAAATTCTCTAGCAGCAGAAGAGAGGTGGCAGCTGGAGGGTGGGAAATGAAGCACTGTCTCTGCAGGAGGGGAGAACTGGAGCTAGCCAGACTCAGCTCCTTCCACTCAGGCCTTTGCGTGGTGAGCCACTGCCACTGAAAATGTTGCAGCACCTTCCACCTGTGGTTTTCAACAGACTGCTGCAGTGTCTAGGGAGCCTGTCAAGCTTTGAGGGCTGGGCAGGGAAAGCATGAGCTTTCCATAAAGCTCTTTCTCCCATGAGACAGAAGACTTGCTCAGGACAGATGGGATGATCTTCCTAAATCTCCTCTGCCCTGCTCCAGCCTCTCCCAGCTTCCAGCTCTCCCAAATGGCTTCTACCAAATTTTCCTGCCCTGGTTTTACTGGCCTGGTTAATTTTCTTCTGTAGGACTCACAACGGCTTAATTTAAATATGCTACAAATTTTGTGGGACTGGTGCTTAGCCAGAGTGGTTCCTGTGGGGAAATTAGGGGTGGATCAGCATCAGGAGAGTGGTGGGGGTAATTAAGGTGCCAGGGCTGATTGGCACCTCGGGGTGCACAGGGGCTCTGCTTAGTGGAGAGCAGGGAATGCAGAGGGTCCCAGCTAGGTGGTGACACCTGCCCTGCCATTGCAGCCCTCTGGGCTAGGCTGTGAGACTTGTGGAGCACTAAAGCTGTGGGGAGCAATACCCTAATACACGCCTCGGGTAGCATTGGCGTGTCTCCCACTCCTTGCTTCACCCCTCTGTCCCCTGCTTCCCCCTGTCCCCCTGCCCTGACAGCCACAGCGTTAGCTGGGACTCACAGGGGAGCCTACTTAATTCCCGGTCTCTGTGTTAACAGCCACCATCCGGATGCAATGGAAACCTTTTTTAGGCGGCACTTCGGGCGGAAAGGGCTGCGGCGCACCAGCGTGGTGGCTGTGCCCACGGGCAAGGCCAGGCGTCGCTCCCAGGTGGGGCTGCCCTCCACCTCGCTAGCCCAGTGCCGCCGTGGCTCAGGCGCCCCGGCAGCATCCCTCTCCTGCCTGGGCTTGGTCCGGCGTCCTGGCACCCGTCGCCGCTCCAGCACCACGCCGCCCTGCCTCAGCCCCAGGTTTGCCGTGCAGAAGAAGCGCGGGGGCCAGGCACAAGCCATTGATGCCCAGCTGCTGGGTCCCACTGTCCTCCTGGCCAGCCTCATTCCCACGGGACAGGAGGGGGACAGGGCTCACTGCACCGACAGCTCCAGATCTGAGTCTCCAGAAGACGGTGGTGCAGGATCTGAGCAGGGCCAGCATGAGCATTGTGCTGAGGAGACGTGGCTGGCCATGCTGCCCCAGCTGCGGCCGCTGCAGGCAGGGCTGCTGTCGCGGGGCCCCCGCTGCCTGCGGCGCGCCTCCTCCCACCGCCTGCCCACCGAGGTCATGTACGGCCGGGCCGCCTACGGCCTGCCAGGCCGCTACCGCCGCCTCAGCCAGCGCCGGCGCTCCAGCGACGCCCCTCAGCCTGGGCTGCTCCCCTGTGGGCGCCCACGGCTGCTGGCCCAGCGCTGTGCCCGAGCGGCTGGAACCGGGTGCCCCTCTGCCACCCTCGTCGAGGGTTTGGGACCGGAGCCCACGTGCCACACCACCCCGGACGGCTGGAGCCCCCGGCTGCTGTATGTATGGTGGTAGTGTGCAAGCAGGCCTTGGGGAGGGGAGGGGTGGGGTGCACACTCAGGTTCGGTGGGGAAAGAGGGAAGAGACTTAGTGCCATTGTACCTGGCTGCCATTGACGTCTTGCAGTGCTGCTGGCATACCTTGAGCATCTTCCACTTGGGCCAGGGCAGCCACTGATGCTCTTGGTGCAGTCCTTGGGGCTTGTGGGTGTCCTCTCCTGTCAGGCTTGGACCAGAGGAATGCAGTAGGCCTGGTTACTGGCTGGAGATGCACACTTTCTCCTGCTGGCTGGATTTCCTGCTCCTTTCTTCTACCATAGCACATCTGGGAGAAGCTCACTAGCCCCAAACAAACAGCTGCTTTTATTCTGGCCAGTTGTACTGGTGTCTGGAAACAGCCCAGGTTCTGTGATGCCTTGGTATGGGAGAGATGCAGGGGGACTGTTGGACAGGGGCTCTAGATTGCTCCTGCAAAGGCAATCTCATGACCACAGCTTGGTGGGCATTCCCAGGTTGTTTTACAATGGAACTCTTGTCCCTGAGGGCATAAACCAAGCAGGCCCAGGCTGTGCCTTTTGTTGGGTGCAGGGTGTCTGGCTGAGCTGTCAACAACATGGCCAGTCCTTCTTCATCCCACAGGACTGTCTCACAGGAACAGGTACTTCTCAGCCAGCCGGGGTGGAAATTTACCTCGTTGCCAGCCACTTTGTCCTGAGAAGGCCTTTCTGCTCCAACCTCCCATTGCATTTTAGAAGCAGGTTCTGCTTTGCATATATATTTAATAGCCAGCCCTTCTGTGTCTTCCAGGAAAGCAATTGCCAAATCCAGTCTCCAGCACATGGTAGCCCAACCAAACCCAGCACTAGCCATGAGGAACGACTCGGAGAGGCAGATACGCAGCACTGTGGATTGGAGCGTGAGTTGTACTGTGTTTTGCTGGGCATTGCATGGAATGGGCTCTTCGCCAAGAAGCAGCAGGCTCTTCCCTGGGTTGAGGCTTCCCAGGTGACTGACTTTGACACATTTATGGCCTCTGCCATTGCCACCAGCTGGTGCCAGCATCTGTGCTCCTGGCAGCACTACTTGATGCTGCGAGAGAGAGGCTATGAAGGCACAGGTGGTTCCTGGAGGGATGGCATAACTACTCCACTGCCAGCTTTTCTGCTTCTTACAGCCAAGATCTGTTGGCTGGGGCCAAGCAAGAGGAGTAAGCCCCTGCTCCTTCACAGGCAAAGACCTGCAGGTTTTAAGCTGTACCTTCAGGTTGTAGAACAGAAGCTGGTTCAGGAGAGCCCCCTGCACTGTTTGCCCTGCTCCCTCCTCTCGGGGTGATGAAAGCAGCCCCCTCCCCTGTGCAGGACACTACAAGTGGTTTGTGGGTCTTGAAGCTGGTTTCCTGGGGCCCTCTTGTTTACAAGAGGTGGGTCATGGCAGCAGCTTTGTGAGGTTTCCTGTCTCCAGATGTCCCTGGCCGTTGTGTGCATCTTGTCTCCTGGCCTCCACCTAGCTCCTACCTCCCACCCCCAGCATTGTCCAGTATCTTGTCCCTTGCACAAAGCATTTTAGGGGCTCAGGTGCCTCTCTGGGGGTGCTCTCAGAGCTTGTGTTGTCTTGTGTCTTTCAGGAGGCTGCGGTCTATGGGGAGCACATCTGGTTTGAGACCAATGTCTCTGGGGACTTCTGCTACGTTGGGGAACAAAACTGCATGGCAAAGCTTCTGGTGAGTCACCTGGGCCACCTGTCTCACCAGCGATGGCCACAAACCCGGCTGTGCCGTCACCTTATGGGGAGACCGCAGAGGCCACGCTGCTGCTGCTGCTGCTGGGGGACATGTAGGGGGCTGGGGAGCTGCTGAGGGACTGTGTCCCTCTTGCCTCTGTATACCAGAGGGCCAAGTCCCCCAGTTTCTGCCAATGCTGGTTCTCAGTTTGCAACGGGAACCTGTTGCAGGGCTACCACTTGCCTGAAGGGTTCCAGAGAGAGTGTGTTGGGATTCCACACTCTTGGAAGGACAATCTAAATCAAAGACCTTTCAGTAGAGGAGAAAAGTGAGCTCTGGAGAGCCAGGCCTGTTGCCTCCTGCCCCTGCAGTCCTCCCTCCCAGTTAGCAGGCTCAGTCCTGCTTGTGGTGCAGGACACAGAGCACTGATGTCACCCTGTGCCTGCCACCCTGCAGGTGCCTGTCACTGATGCCACTCTGTAGGTGCCTCCCAGACCAGCTTCCACGGTGTTCTCAGGCAGTGTCAGAAGAGGACAAGGACTGTAGGACAGGACAGTAGGGAAAGTACCTCCCTGCTCTGTACCAGGCTTGAGAACATCTGCTATAGGCATATGCTTAGACCCCCTTCACTAGATAAGAAGTGTAGGTTGTATCTAACTTTACTATAGGGTTTATTCTGTACCCCAGTACATAAATAAGAAGGCGGCGTGATGGGAGGCTGAGCTTGCCAGGCTCTGAACACTGCATATTTTTATTCACATTTTTTTTTTTTCTTCCTTTTTCTTACCCTTCAGCAAAAACCTCTCTCCAGGCGTAAATGTGCAGCCTGCAAGATCGTAGTGCATACACCCTGCATTGAACAGCTGGAGAAAGTGAGTAGAGCCTATTAAGCCCTCCCTTGCAAAACTAGCAGCCTTTTCTTGGGCAGTGGAACACAAGAAGATTGGGAACTGCAATGTGTAATTGCAAAGAGGGGTCTTCTGAAGAGACAGTACATAAATGAGGATCTAGTGACATGATTGCGATCCCAGGCTCCATTTTGTTCAGTAACTGATATGTGTGAAGGTTTTGTGGCAAGTACTAAACAACTTCAGAGGTTCTGGGCCTTGCTGTAGTGCAGTCAATTCTGGTAGGTCTCCTTCAGGTATGATGGTTTTACTGATTCCTCTCGTGTGTTCAACCTACAGATAAATTTCCGCTGCAAACCTTCCTTCAGGGAGTCAGGATCCCGGAACATACGGGAGGTGAGAGATGTGCCTTGGATGCTGCCCACATTTGCCTCTCCCATTTCCAGTTTGGTGGTAAAGATACCAGATGCTGCCAGTGTGTTGCCCATTTGAGTGGAGGCGTCATGTTTCTTCCTGCTCCAAGGGGATGGTGGCGTAAAAGGGATGTTTCTTTGCAAGGCAGCAGCACAGACTGGATGCGAAGAGTGAGGAGATTGCAGGCAGCAGATGCAGAGCATCTGATGGTTTGCATGTTCTGAATCTCCTGAATCTGCATAGGGGGAACCTACAGATACTATTTTCTGGGATAAACTTTGCCCCTTGTGTTGGGTCCCCAGGCATATAGATGAGGCTGTGGAAAACAGCAGGTCCCCAAGCCTCCTGCAATTTGGAAGGAAGCAGTATGGGCTCATTTCTGGCTTTATCACTCAGCTCTGACCTGGGTGCCACAGGTGACAGTGGAAGTTGCCCACAGTAGTGGTATCAGACCCCTCCAGCCCGTGTTGTAATGGAATGGGCGTAAGCAGTGGCCTGGAACCTGTCTGCTGACCTGCACTGGTGGAAGCAGCTGTCAGTCTTCATGCTTCACCCTCCAGCCTGTGGAGCCAGTGTAACCTTTGCAGTGTTCTGGAGTGGGTGTGGGTGGCTCAGTCATGGGCCATTTTGGTAACAGAGCTGCCCCCACACTGTGTTTGTGCTGGCACAGCAGACCTAGTTGGGGAAGGATATTCAAACACAGGTCTGCCTGCTTTGAAATGCCAGCATAACCTCATAAAGGGAAGCTTTCAGCATCGCTTTAAACCTTCCTTTCTTGCTTTGTTTTTCCTTCTGTGCCTCCTTCCCATATCACTCTTAGCCTAGCTTCCTTATTTGTGCTTCACTTACTCTTTGGGCTTGCTAACAGCTTTCTGCCTCTGCTCAATCTTCCATCTCTATTTTTCTTCCATCCAACCTCTACAAATTTTTTCTCCTTCCCCTTTCTTGCTTTTTCTTTTCTCTCACAAATTCTGCTTCTCCATCCTGTCTTTCTAATGCTTCTCAATTCCTCCAAGGCCTCTTCCTTTCTGTTTCCCTAAAAAGGTGCTCTTCTGGCTTTTGTGGTGCCAGAGATTCCCTTCAGGGTCAGCTTTTTCCCTAGATGTGCCTGCTTGGACCCAGAGCTGAACTCAAGGCACAGCCCTCCTTCTGCTCCTACTGGATTAATATCCGCTAAAGCCAACAAGACTCTTTGTTTTCTCCTGTGTGCTGTGCTTGGAGGAGGCAACTCTAGAGCTGACCCAAACCTCTTGCCAGTTTCTGTCTCTCATCATCATGATACCAAAAGCTGTCAGGAGCTGTCAGGATGTTGGGCCCTGCCATGCCAGCCTGTGAACTCTCACTCCCTTCCTCTTTTAGTTACTCTCTGCAGTGCCATTCCCAATCCAGGGCTGGAAGAGTAGGATGGGATTTAGGACAAGTGGTACTTCATTACAAAACTTCTGACTCCCTCACAATCACTTCTGCAAGTCCCAGCCCTGAACCCGCCATGAGCCTGCAGGCAGAGCAGAGGTGCTGGTGAGCAGCCTTGCTGCCCACACTGGGATTGAAGCAGGCTCAGGATTGGCCTGGGGAAAGAGCAGGGGGAAGTGGGTGTGGAGGGCTTTGGGGCTGCCGCTCTTCTCGAGGAATGTGGAGTGAGGAGGTTCACTGCTTAGCTGCAAGCACTTCCATGTTCTTGATGCGGGCAGAAACTGTCTCTCTAGGGATTTTCACACCTTCCACCAGCATGTTTTTCACCTGGCATTAGGGGCATCTGGGCAGAGATGTTAAAGGACAGAGATGTGCTACTGCTCGCCCACTCTCTGTTGGATCTGCTTTGTATGATTTTCAGTCTTCAGTTTCCCTGTCCTCCTTCCTAATTCTTCTGGTTTTAATTCTCTTTTCCTGGAGCATCTTAATTTGGCCTCTTGCCCCCTGATTCTTTGCCTTTGCCTTCTCTCAGAGGGTGGGGGTCTGGTGCCTATGAGCAGTGGTTTTGCTGCAGGAGCAGAAGTTGGCAGGCCTGTGTCCATTTCTTCTGCCTGTTCCTGTATTCCCTCACACACTGGGCCCTTCATTCCCCCCCTTTTTTTTTTTTTGTCAATTTTCTTTTTTTCTTTTCCATTTAGCCCATTGTTGTCCGACATCACTGGGTGCACCGGAGGCGGCAGGAAGGGAAATGCCGGCAGTGTGGCAAGGTGAGAGGGCATCTTGGGCATTTTTCTCAGCCTGAAGGAAACCTAAGGTCAAGCCAGAGACATGCACAGGGCTGGGAACTAGGAACATCCCACCATTCCTGTTTGGCAGCAAAACCAAGACACGTGCGCTGCTTTGCTCAGTGAAGCACTATGTAAGTGCTTCCCACATAGAGTAGTTCTTCCCCTGGGCCCAACTAATCCTGAAAGAGACTGTCTTCCTGACATGCTTTCCTTGAGCAGCAAGGACATCCCTACATAGCACAGTGGTCTCTCTGGTGCCGTTGTGGTGGTTGGGACTGTCTGACAGGATCTGAAGGGCTTCAGCTGCAGGCATGCTCTCTTTGTTAATGTCTCTTACTGTTAGATGGTAAGAAACTACAGGGAATTCCCTAAGCCTCTTATTCTTTCTACCATAGGGTTTTCAGCAGAAGTTTGCCTTCCACAGCAAAGAGATTGTAGCTATCAGCTGCTCCTGGTGCAAACAAGCGGTGAGCAAAGTCCCCCTGAATGCCTTAGCAGTCGGTTCTGCACTAATGACATCTGCTTTCTGCTGGGACTCCCCAAGCTGCTACTCTGCAGCCTGCCCTTAACAGCTCCTCCTTCTGGGAGAGGCTGTACTAAGTTATTTGCAAGCTCCTTTGAGAAACCTTCTCTTTATTGCCTTCCCATTACAAAATTCCTGCATGGTTTCATCTAGCACTCCCTGCATTGGCATGGGGGGCCAGAGAGGAGGAGATGGTGGCTGTGCCCAGCAAACTGAGCAGCTGAGTTTTCTCTCTGTCTTCTCCTTGGCCAGTATCACAGCAAAGTATCATGTTTCTTGCTGCAACACATTGAAGAGCCCTGCTCACTGGGGGCTCATGCTGCTGTCGTTGTTCCTCCCACCTGGATTCTGCGGGTCCGGCGGCCCCAGGTAAGTCACTTCAGTCTTGGGGCTCTTTCGCAGTTCCCACTTGCCCAGTAGTTTCTCACAGAGTTTTTGTGTTTGTTTCTTTTCTCTCTAGAATCCACTGAAATCCAGTAAGAAGAAGAAGAGGACATCATTCAAGCGGAAATCCAGCAAAAAGGGGGCCGAGGTAAGATATGAGAGGACTGTGAATGACCTTGTCTTGGAAGGGCAGAGGGACTGAACAGTGAGGAGCAAAGCTGGGAGTAAAAGTGGGCTTTTCTGGGTCTGCACTGAAATTAAGGAGGTTGAATTGGAGGGAAGGGGCCTGCTGGCAGGGTATATCCCAAAAACAAAGTTTTTGGGGTGGCCGGAATGTTTTCTTCCTCCTGCTTCTGACCTGCATGGTGTTAGGGCTCAGCTGGAGGTGGCAGTTTGCATTTCCCCAGCTTTGTTGAAAGATCTGTGGTATCTCTTGCAGGAAGGGAGGTGGAAGCCCTTTGTCATCAAGCCCATGCCAGCTCCTCTCATGAAGCCCTTGCTGGTGTTTGTGAATCCCAAGAGCGGTGGGAATCAGGTATGGCCTTGTCTGGTATGTCTAAGAAGACATTTCTGTGAAGGCATTGCCATTTGAGTGCTGAGCTCTCATCATAGTTTCGGTGATGTCTCAGCTGCACAAGAGGCCACAATGAAAGTTTGCTGCCCAGCAGTTCCCACCTTAGCTGGGCTTTGCCTGTGTCTCCTCCAGACAGGTCTTAGGATCCTGTCTCTAGCCAGGATCAGATGCCTCCTTCTGCTGTCCACTGGGAACTTGATATTACCTGAAGTCTTTCTTCTCCTCGTAGGGATCCAAGATCATCCAGTCCTTCATGTGGTATCTCAACCCACGGCAAGTTTTTGACCTCAGCCAGGGTGGACCCAAGGAGGCGTGAGTATTGATGGGGGCAGGACCTTTCTCTCCCCAGTCTGTGTCCCAGAACTCCTCCCGAGAGCTCTTCCCCCAGCTCGTGGAGGGAGACATGGATGTGGCTTTGTGAATGCCAAGGGCTCTGTGAGGCAGCTGCTGTGTAACACCTTCAATACCACTCCCCTCCCCTCCTCAACCTCCTTGTTCCCTGCAGGCTGGAGATGTACCGAAAAGTCCACAACCTGCGGATCCTGGCGTGCGGGGGAGACGGCACGGTGAGTCTCCAGCCCTTCTATCCCATGGTAGCCCTTTGCCCGGGCTTTTTCAGTGCAGACAGCAGCCCTCCTTATTGTAATCCAGAACAAGGCAAACTGTGCACACTGTGTCCATGGTACAGCTGGTAGCATAGATACTCTGGGTCCCCTCATGCAGTGTTCCAGGGAGTGCTAGTCTGTAACATGTCTGGGTTTGTAGTCCTTTTGAGAGCCAGTGTCCTCACTGGGGTTACTGATATCTCCTGCAGCACCTGATTAGAGTATTAAAGACTGTGAATAGCCTCAGTTGTGGCTAAAGAGACCCCATCTCTGCCCCTCTGCCATTGCTAGGGCTCCAAGCCACTTCTGCCTGCCTGCTGATCCCTGAGATAACCAATGGCTTTGTTGCACTCTCTTGCTTGAGCAGGTGGGCTGGATACTCTCCATTCTGGACCAGTTACGCATCAACCCACCTCCTCCTGTGGCCATCCTACCTTTGGGGACAGGGAACGACTTGGCCAGAACACTGAACTGGGGTGGGGTAAGTGATGGGCACAAGAACCCACTGTGACAGAGCAGGGCTCAGTGCTTCAATCCTTGTTTCAGAAACATGGTTGGAGGTTTGCATGGGCTGGTGTTTCAACTTCCTGTAAATACAGACCAACAAATAAGTGTAATTGGGATGTTGCTGTTCTTCTGACATTTGAATGTTTCTGCATTAGAATATACAAAAGCAATTGCTTTTTCAAACTTTGGAAGATTTTTAGAAGGAAGATGTATTGTTTTAAATTTCAATTCCCGCTTTATTGTGCATTCAAGCAGAGTTGATCTCTTCTACATCTTTTACTCTGAGATGCCATACCAAAGCCTGCTCTATGGGAGGCGGGCATGAGACTCACAAAGTCCTTCTATTCACCAGGGTTACACGGATGAGCCTCTGTCCAAGATCCTATCACACGTAGAAGATGGGAACATAGTGCAGCTCGATCGCTGGAACCTCCATGTGGAGCCAAACCCAGATGCAAATCCTGAGGAAAAGGATGAGGCAGCTGCTGACAAGGTGGGACACCTCCTCTCCATGCCTATTTCCTGTGCTAGAGGTCTGCATTCTCCCTTCTGCACTGGCTCGGGCAGTCGCAGCACCTGAGGCTACATTCTTGGGTTGGTGTTTCTTTCTCACTCCTCCAATTCCACCATTCTGTTTGTGGCTCTGAGCCACAGCTCTCATGTGGAGTTCATAAGTAAATGCCTACCAAAGGGTTTTAACCACAACTTGCAGGAGGTATAAGCCCAGTCTTTTGTGAGACTGTTTTCTTCAACAGAAACATGGGTGATTGCAGAAACCTCAGAGAGAGGAGTGTGTCCCCTTCAACCATTTACCTTGCCCCTAGAAGCCAGGAACTAAGCCATCACCTCAGGCTGGTGACCTCTGTATTTTCTTAGGGAAAAGGCAAGCAGGGTCCCTCAGCCTCATGAGCACTGTAGTGGCTCCGCTGTAACCTGACCTCATCTTTGCCATGGGTACATGCTGGCAGCCTCATCCTTATTCCTTCTTTCCATTTCAGCTCCCTTTGGATGTCTTTAATAACTACTTCAGCCTTGGCTTTGATGCACGGGTGACACTGGAGTTCCATGAATCCCGAGGTACTGGGCAGTGGCAGGACTTGATCAGGGTCTGTGGGATGGGCCTGTTCTTGTTTGTGGGTTCTCAGCAAAGTGAACAAGAGAATTGCTTCAGGTACAGAGCTGGAGGTGAAAATTGAGGACCTAGTTGAAACTGCAGAGGGGAAAGAGGGGTGCCTGCACAGGAAAGAAGCTGGGGATAGACTCCTGGCTGAGGCTGGCTGAAGAGCTGTGTCTGAGGAGAGCTGGCAAGTGAAATATTTCCATGTGTAGGCCAGTGACCTGGACTTTTTTCTCCTTTCCCTAGAGGCCAACCCAGAGAAGTTCAACAGCCGGTTTCGGAATAAAATGTTCTATGCTGGGGTGAGTGTGTGGGGGATATCTGAGCCTTCCATCATAGCAGCCTTAATGTCAGCTGCAGCACAGGCACGGACCTGCCTTCTGTCTGCACCCTAAAGTCACCCATATAAGTTACATGGACTTTCCCATGCACCCAAGCTAAGCCCCCCAGCCCCGAAGCTGGAGAGTTGCTGGAGAAATGCTGCAGTGCTGGGAGTCACAGCTCCCCTTGGCTGCGAGTGCTGCTGGCAGTACAGCTTGCTCCATGGCCCGCAGTGCTGTATTGATCTCCTGCCACTATTGTTCTTGATCTCAAGCTCCCGGGTGGTCATCCAGGCAGGACCACCCTCGAGCTGTGGGAAGGCAGGCTATCCCCCCTGCAGAGGAAAAGGAAGCCTTTCCATAGTCTACACACTACTTTGGTCATTTATTATATACCTTGGACCAGTTACAGCTTCCTGGCTAATTACACCACCCTCCTGTGTCTCACCTCTAGAGCTTTGTGTCTCAGTATCATCTTTGTTCCTCTGTCTTCTCATCCTCAATATACTTTCTAGCCATGTGTCTGGTGACTGGTATTTAAGCAGTAATAAAGGCCAAATGCTGCTCTGTGCCATCTCACATCTGTTCTGCTTGTGTCTCTTTTCCTGTCTGCACAGTTAAACCCAAAGGGGACCCGTGCTCTCCCTCTTGGAATCTCTAGATGGGTCACTTCAGTTCTGTTTTGTAGTACTCCATTACAGCTTGAGGCTGAATTTGTCTCTTGTGACTCGAGTCTCACTGGAGGAGACTCATCTTGCCAGCTCTTCCTTAAAGTCAGGACTGGGCTGTCAAGGGTACGCTAGAGCATGTTACTGAGAGTGCCCCAAGGTTTTTGGTAGGCAAAATAGCAAGAGGAATGGGTCACATTTTGGATGAGGACTTTTGCCAGTGGGTGAAAAGGGGGTTTGCAGGTTTCAGCAGCTGAGGTCAGTGGCAGGTTGAGTTGCAGGTCAGTGGCAGGCTTCCTGGCTGCCCATTCTGGTGACCACCTGGGCACTAACTCTGTCTCTTGCCTTGGCAGACGGCCTTCTCCGACTTCCTCACCGGGAGCTCCAAAGACTTGGCGAAGCATGTCAGGCTGGTTGTGAGTGTGCTGGGGTGCTCTGGTCCAGGGAGGGGGTGAGCTGTGGAGGCGTGAGGAATGTCCCTTGGCACACTGAGTATGTCAGGGCTAGGGAATGGATATGTTCCTGGGAGCATCAGCTTCCCCTGACTTGGAGAACACTCATTATAGGGAGCAGAGGAGGGAGGCCGTTTCTTTCTAAGTGGGTAGGATGGACCAGGCTCCCCCTTACAGCAGCCTGAACACTCCTGTGTTGTCTCTAGTGTGATGGGACAGACCTGACCCCCAAGATTCAGGACCTAAAGCCCCAGTGTCTGGTCTTCCTTAACATCCCAAGGTGAGTACCCCCAGGACTTGTCTTCATATATGGGACTTCTCACACCTGTGCTGTAGATACTTGCCTGGGTTTGGGGTGCTAGTCCAGGCATTTCTTCCTGTCATTTCACAGGTACTGTGCAGGCACCATGCCCTGGGGCAACCCTGGGGAGCACCATGACTTTGAGCCCCAGCGCCATGATGATGGCTGCATTGAAGTTATCTGCTTCACCATGACGTCACTGGTGAGTCAGTGCTGTTGCCTCTTGTAGCAACCTGGTTGGTAGCAACCAGGGGAGTGAATGGTCCCACTGATCAGGTGTCAGCCAGCCCACAGCTCCACAGATCCTCTCTGGAGGAGTTGTGGTGCTGGCCTATGTGACAGTGTCTGCTCTCTAAGATTTAGGTGAGATGCTGTCATGCCCTGGTCTCTGTGAGTCCCTTCTCACTGAAATCAAACCTGAGACCCTCAGAACTTGATTCACCTGTCACATCCAGCTGACAGTGGATGTTCCCCTCATCCACATCTCAGTCCATGTTCTTCTCTCACTCTGCACCCTTTCACAGGCTGCCTTGCAAGTTGGTGGCCATGGGGAGCGGCTCTGTCAGTGCCGGCAAGTGGTTCTCACCACATCCAAGGCCATCCCCATGCAGGTAGATGGAGAGCCCTGCAAGCTGGCAGCTTCCTGCATCCACATCTCTCTGCGCAACCAAGCCAACATGCTGCAGAAGACCAAGCGGCGCAACTCCATGCCTCTGCTCAATGAGTAGGTTCCTCAGATCAATCTGGCACCTCCTCTCCAAGGAAGGATGGTTGGGAGGGAAAGGGATGGGATTGATCCGTGACTGGCAGAGACATTTCAGTCCTTTCTTGGGGAGGGTCTGGGAAGGGATCAGGTCACAGAAATAAGGCCAGACCCTGATGCTGGAGAAGCTGCTGATACCAAGCTCCCCACCCCAGCCTATGCAATGCTGTGCTTTTGCCTGTTTTGGAGGGATGAGGGGAATAAGGTGAAAGCAGGCTGTCACTTTCTGTTATCTTCCTTTTTCCTTGCCCCCTGCACACAGCCAGCAGCCAGTGCCCGAGCGGCTGCGGATCCGGGTGAGCCGAATCAGCATGCGCGACTATGAGGCACTGAACTATGACAAGGAAAAGCTCAAGGAAGCCTGTGAGTGACCAGCTGAGTGACCAGGGGGTGGGAGCTGCAGTCCCCAAGTCTGGCAAAGCCTGTAGCTACTGTGTGAGGTGTTGGGAATGGGGCATGGGCTGCTCCCTGAGTTGTGTCTGTGCCCTGTCCTGCAGCTGTGCCACTGGGGATCATCGTGGTTCCAGGAGACAGTGACCTGGAGTTGTGCCGGACCCAGATTGAGAAGCTGCAGGAGGTGAGTCTGTGTGAAAATTGGTCATGGCTGAATACTGAGGGGACTCAGGGAAAGGATTTCTAAGCCACCTTGACCTGCACACACCACCACACGCTCTCTTGCTTTGGGTCACGCTAAGAGGTCATGGTTTGCCTTCACCGTGCGGTGGAGGCAGAGTCCCAAGCTGGATGCCTTGTTGCTCCCTGCTGTCTGGCAGCTTCTTTTCCAGCTTTGCTCTTCTGACTGCTTTCCAAACCCAGAGAGTGACCCTGAAAAACTACAGGGTAGTATAAAAAGCCAGCACACATCCTGTGGGGGCCTGTAACCCTTCAACCCTTCACAGGCTCTGTGTTTCCTGTCACAGCTCTGCCCTCTCTAGGTGCCTGGATTAGGTTTATAACTCCTCTCACTCTTCTCGTTTACAAGCACTAATTTTTGTGTCCTTGCCAATGTACTAGCACATGTCTGTGACCTGTACACAGACAGTGTAACTCTTGCTCCTGGGGAACAATGCCTTCTAAGCGCATAGTGTGACTTGTGCTACACTGTTCAAACTGATTATTGCACAGAAGATTGAAGGGACCTTTCTTAGTTTGCTGTTAGCTGCCTCTTGTGCCTGTGGGAATCCCATCCAGTGTATGTGTAGAGTTCTGCAGAGCTGAGTTGCAGAGCTGCTTGCCTGGGCTGGCACACTGGCATCTGCCTCTTGCTGTGCCTGCTCCGTATGCATGTCCCCTGCCCACTTTGTGCCCAGGCAATGGTGAGGACATGCAGGCAGGCACATGGCTAGCAGCTCCTGGGTTCACAGGGTAATGCTTTCCTGCTGTGCCAGTGTGGTAGACTTGCAGGATGCCCCTATAATCTCCTGCACCTTTAAAACTGTGCAGTGTGGCTCATGTTCCTTGGTCACCTCATTGTTTACCTCTTCTCACTCCTTGGGCAAGCTCTGTGCTCTGACCTTAAAGCCAGGCAAGGACCAGGTACCTTGGCCAGATAGTGTGTAAAGTCAGATATGGCAGCACATTAAACAGCTCCAATGGGATGAGAGAGGGACTGGGGGGCTTCCCAGACACAGGCTGTAACAGGACACCTTGCCTTTCTGCAGGATTTCCCTGCACAGCCCTCTGCTTTAGAGCGCCTGCTCTTTCAGGTGTGTATGGCCTCTCTCTGTCCTCTGGGCCAGTCTGTCACGTCCACTGTGCCAGTCTCATGGGCTCATCTTGTGACACTGCTCTACAGTCAGCTCCAGTCTGTACCATGGTGCTCCCTGTTGCAGTGTGCTGTGCCTGTGTTCAATTTCATCCAAATGCCTGTGGTCCTCTATGTCTGCAGGGACCTTCTAAAGCAGGAGCAATGCTCCAAAGAGAGATGCAGAGGCCATAAGTTACATCTTTATCCTCTCTTTCACTATGCAGGAGGGAGATGGAGCCAAGCCAAAGACGCTGTCATTCCAGAAACTGTCACCCAAGTGGTGCTTCCTAGACTGTGAGTACCGCTCTCCCCTAGGAGTGTTGACTGGGTCTGATGATGTGCTAGCAAGGTCCTTTGGTCTGCCAGGTCACTGGAGGTAGGGGATGGAGATCCATGTGGCTGCAAAGATCTGAGGGTTATGATGCATTAGAAACCACAAAAGAACCTGAGAATTAGGACATTGTAGTTATGGCTCCTATGCCCAAAAAAGTGGGGGAATCAGTACCCCAACTGAAGTGCATTGACATCAGTGCACCAGGGCTACAAACAGGAGGAGCCAGAAGATGTGCCAAAGCAAGAAAACCATGACTTAGTTGCCATCACAGAGACATGGTGGGACAGGTCACACAGCTGGGGTGCTGCAATGGATGGCTATAAACTCTCCAGAGGGGACAGGCAAGGAAGGAGAGCAAGATGATCTCTTTCTATGTCAAGGTGACCTGCTCAGTGAATGAATGAAGAGCTGTGGATGTTGTCCACCTGAACTTCAGTAAAATGTTTGACAGTTTCCCACAGCATTCTCCTGGGGAAACTGCCTGTTCATGGCTCAGATGAGTGCACTGTTCCCTGGATACAAAACCAGCCTGATGGCCAGGCCCAGAGAGTGGTGGTGCCTGGAGTTACATCCAGCTGGTGGCCGGTCACCAGTGGCCATCTCCAGGGCTCAGTTTCAGGCTTGGTTCTGTTTATTATCTTTATCAATCTGAACGAGGAGATCAAGCACACCCTCAGTCACTTGCAGACAAGTTGGGTGGGAGTGTTGATCTGCTGGAGGGCAGGAAGGCACTGCAGAGGGATCTGGACAGGCTGGTTCATGGGCCAAGACCAGTTGCACGAGGTTCAACAAAGTGAATGTCCTGCCCTTGGGTCACAACCACCCAACCTGCAGTGCTGCAGGCTGGAGGAAGAGGGGCTGGAAAGCTGCCCAGCAGAAAAGGACCTGGGGGTGCTGGTTGACAGCAGCTGAACATGATCCAGTGTGTATCTGTCAGGATCCAATTACTAAGGTTCTTAGGAATGCCCCTGCCAGTGCAGATGAGACCATATGCCAGTGACAATAGTATGGGTTTTGTTTAGTAATAAATATGAGAGAAAGAAATAGAAAATAGGTGGGGGGGACAGAAAGAGAGTAACAGGGACAGAACAAGGAAAGTATCACCACTCTGTGGATCCCAATGATGCTCCATTGATCCTCTCCAGCCAGTCTTCTTGGTGGTGGAAAGCACCCCAAAAAGCATAGAATCTGATGGGTTAACATATGCTCAGGCCAGGTAGGAAAATCCAAGCACTTCTCTGGTGGGGAGGGGGGGAAGTGTTCCATTGTCTCTTCCACATTCATTGCATCACATGCAGTCCTGTGGTGCAAGGCCTCAGGAATGACTATGGGGGCACTTTGGGGCACGCTTGGGGGTTCCATAGCCAGTTTGTGTAAGGGAGGATGGGTTCACTGCCCCTGAGCAGAGGTTACAACACACCCAAACTTCCTCCCCCCACCTTGGTTGAGGGGGAAATAAGTGCAAACATGCTCCCAGCAAATGGGTCTGTGGACTACAGCCTCCCCCACCCTGAAGCAAGCCAGAGATGATTCTTAGCAGGACTATTGGGTTCGGCTCACATTCTTTTCCTTGTTTACTTGTTTGTTTCAGGTGATTGAAGAATGGGTTTTCCTTTTTAATCTCTGCAGTCTGACTTTCAGTCCAATGTCCCAATCAGGTATCTTCAGAGAGGCTCCTTTGTAGAGCTCTTTGTAGCTTCTTTACACAGTTTTTGTTACAATGAGCAAAATTTTATATCAGTGTTTGAGGCATGAACAGTTTCAGTCTCTGACAGTGTCCAGGCGGCCAAGAAGGCCAATAGCATCCTGGCCTGGATAAAGAAAAGTGTAGCCAGTGGGACCAGGGCAGTGATTGGCTCCCTGTACTCAGCCCTGCTGAGTCCACACCAGGAATCCTGCATCCAGTTCTGGGCCTCTCACTGCAAGAAAGACATTGAGGTCCTGGAGCATGTCCAGAGAAGGGCAGTGGAGCTTGGGAAGGCTCTGAAGCACAAATCTTAGGAGGTGTAGCTGAAGGAGCTGGGTTTGGTTAGCCTGGAGAAACAGAGGCTGAGGGGAGACCTTATCTCTGTCTACAACTACTTCGAAGAAGGTTATGTCAAATTATGTTGGTCTCTTCTCCAAAATAACCAGCCAGAGGATGAAGGGATATGAATGACTTCAAGTTGCATCAGGAAGGATTTTTTTCCCAGTGAAAGGGTGATCGAGCATGGGAACAGGCTGTCCAGGAAAGTGGATGAGTCCCCATTCCTGAAGATACTTAAAAGATGTGTAGATGTGGCACTTAGGGATGTGGTTTCATGGTGGCAGCATTGGTTTAATGGTTGGACTCGATGATCTTAAGGGTCTTTTCCAACCTAAGCAATTCAATCGTTCTGTGATTCTTGAATTTGGGAGGTGAGAGAAGAGACATTCAGTGAGAAGCCACAGGGAACCACTGAGTCTTGGGACTCTTGGATGTTTGGGTCTTTGGGGCTGAGCACCGCAGTGCTTTCTGCCAGGCTGCGTGTCTGGCTGCTGACCCGGAGTGGAGGAAGGGGAGTCTGTGGTTCTCTTGCCCCTGGAGCTGAAAGCAGCTTAGTGGCATGTGTTTGTCACTGCGGGACTGCTGGGGATGCTCTCCTGTGTTGCGCAGGCAGGGGGCCCCCCTGCTCCAGTATGCTCAGAGCCAAGCTCACCGTCAGCATCACAGTGGTACGGGAGAACAGACCTCCCTGCTGGGCTCCAGCTGCTGCCTATTCCCTGCCTGAAAGTAGCTTTCTCTTCTTCATTTTCCTTCTCTGAGCAAGAACCTCCCTCTGTACCTGGAAGCTGGCTGAGTGAAGTGCCCGTTGGTAGGAATTCATCTCTCTGACATCCCAGCAAGCAGAGTGAGTGTAGACCACAGCAGAACTCAGCCATGGGTTGCAAAGTGAGCCTGGGAAGCCTTGTGCTAACAGAGGGTGCAACTTCTCCCTTCAAGGTTCCAGCCCTGCGCATGGTGTTGCCGCTCCCAGGTGTCATTACTGGGACTGCTGTACCAGGGCCACTTTCCCTTCTCCTGCCAATCTCCCAGCAGCAGGTTCTGGGCTCAGAAATATGTGTCGGGAAAGAGACTCATTCAGCACAACACAGGTTCATTCAAATGGCTGAATTATAGGCCTTGAACAGTAGCTCCTTGGATGCAAAAATCCAGGATAAACATGGCTCTTTCATTCCTCTCACCTGCTCTGGCACATCCCCACTGTTTGCAGAGAGACTTCCTTGGGTCTGCAAGGATCCCACTGCAGCAACCTCTCCTGGACTGGCACCAATAGCCTGTCAGGATACTGGGGAAATGCTGCCCTGCATGGGAATCCAGGTGTCCTGGCACTGTGCACTTACCTGTCCTGGTCTCCCTTGGTGATGCCCTAAGTCCATAACCCCTCCCTGCTCCCCTAGGGATGGTGGCTGTGTGTGTCTTGCTCCAGCATAGCCACTTGCTCTGTTGGAGCTCCTCTCTCTCTGTGGTGATCTCTTCACTCAGACAGGTTGGAGGCTAATTTGAAGCTCTCCTGTCATCCTAGGAGACAGGGGCTTGGATCTACAGCTGGTGGTGGCATGCTCTGTTGTGCCTGACAATCGTGCTTTGAGTGGCCTCATGGAGGTGGCTGGATAGCTCACTGGCACTCCTGGTGGGAAGAGGCCATCTTCCTTGTCTCACACCAAGGATCAGCCTGTCTCATTCTGTTCCTGTCTTACAGCAACCACGGCCGATCGGTTCTACAGGATAGACCGCGCACAGGTGAGTGCAGCTTCATCCTGCACAGTCATCCATCCCCCTGGGAGGGTGCTTGGGTGTCCCACCTGCATGCAGACCAACAGACAGGCATAGCCTTGGAGCCACACAGGTCTTATACCACTGCCCTGCCCTTTGGCATCCCCCAAAGGGATTGCATGACGAGCCTGGCCCAGGACCAGGCTCAGCACCCCCGGGTTTCTGGAGAAAAGGGAGGAAGCCTGGGTGGTAGCACCCAGAGCCTTGGGCTTAAAGCTGCCTGCAGGGCACTCCAGTGCAGCAGGCAAGGAATAGCAAACATAGCAACACTGGCCAGGGAACCCACCAGCTGGGGTCATCTTCACCAGTATTAGATACTTTCCCTAATGAAGTGGGGAGGAGGACATGGAGATAAGGCTTACAAGGTTGCTAAGGTGGCAGGTGGTAGGAAGCCTAAAAAAGAACAAGGAGATGCAAAGGCTCCCAGGCACAAGACTGTTCAAGCCACTATTACTCTGCTGAACAAATGGGTGAGCCACAAACCTGTCCAGTGGAATATGAGGGGATGGAGTTTTTAGAAGTAGGTCTTGCTTCTGAGGAAGCTTGAGCTGACTTGTGTCTTTCAGGAACACCTCAACTATGTGACAGAGATCTCTCAGGATGAGCTCTATGTGCTGGACCCAGAGCTAGTGGTCACTCAGTCTGTGAGCACTTCTCCTGCCATGCCTGACCTTGTGGACTCATCTGCCACACCTCCTGGGCACCATTTTGCATTTCCCTCCTCTTCCTCCTCTCCTCCCTCCTCTCCTGCCCCCAGGTGAGTCTAGAATGGGAGTTCTGGGTCTCATGAAGAATGGGCAGTGATGGGAGAGCTAGGGTGGGCTTCACAGCATTGATCACTGGGCTAGTTTACAGGGGAGCTCCCTGGAAGAAAGCAGGAATGCAGCGTTGAGTAAGACCAAGGGATGAGATGTCATCCTGTTTTCCTTGTTCCTCTGCCAACACTGCCCTAAGCAGTGGGGCATCACCATGGTTGTGACCCCAGGCTCAACCATGGGGTCAAGCTCCAGCACCTGGCCCGTGAGGCAAAAGACATGCGTGTCTTTCAGCCAGACTAAGGCCAGTGTTGGGTATGGATAATGGTGCCAGGAGCAGCAGTAGAAATGGGAGTGGGGATGGAAGAACTCAGATCAGGGAAGAAGGAGTGCCACAGGCAGGTTTCTCCATCCCTCTAATGGTGGCATACCTATTAGGGCCATCTGCTGCCAGGACTGGCAGGGTTAGTTACACTTTCACTTCTTCCCTTCCAGCGCTGAGCCTGAGCGTTGCCTCCCACATAAAGGTGAGCAGAGCCCTACCCCTGGTCATACCGCCTCTCAGGTTGCACTCTTCTGTTTTCCTGCCATGGGTTTTTTTGGCCTATCCTTTCCCTGGTGAGCAGGGAGGAGCCCCGTTGTTCCATGTGTCCTGGAGCATGGAGCCCTGCGGGCGGGTGACCCAGAGGTGAGCACGAGAGACCTGACAGTGATTTGTGGAGTGGCCAGCCAGGCGCCTTCCCGGCTCCACCGTGCGGGAAATGATATGGCAAGGGGTTAATCCCCCACCTGCACAGCTGAGCGCTGTGGAGTGGGTTGGGAGGCTGTCTCTGCCTCTCCCTGGGGAGGTGGGAAAACTAGATCAGGGGCCTCACCAAGCTGAACAAATGGAAGGAGTTTCCTGAAGCTTGACCGGAGCCTGGAGGTGTGAGTGAGTCATTGGTGAGAGGCGTCTTGGCTGCTGGCTGATGCCCAGGAGACTTGCTCCCCACTTTCATCACAAATTATCCTGCCCAAGGGCAGAGACTACCCCCCCTGCACATGCATCTCGCTGGGGTTGAGGTCTGGCTGCACCCCTAGCGACATGGTCTCTCCTTCCCCTGGCTTGTTCCTTGCATTCCTGAAGGTGGAAGAGCCGTGTAAATGCAGTCTGACCAAGGGTTTAATCCCTGGAGCAGCCTGTGCTCCTGCTCCACACCTCTGGTGCCCAACTCTTGTCTTCAGGATTGGATAAGCAATGTTACAGATTGACTTTTCTGACCCTGACACATCTCTTTTTGCAGATGACCTGCTGATAGAAGCTGCCAAGAGCGGCAACTTCAACAAGGTAGGTGCTCCAGCAGCCTGCTGCAATGAGCAGCCAATGCTGGCTCCTGGGTTGGTGTGCCCCTTGGGCTAAGGAAATCCCTGCCAGCCATGACCCCCAGTTGCCCTGGAGCAGCACCTGTCAAGGCCTTCCTTCAGGAATGGTGATTGGAAACCAGGCAGGTTTCTGGCAAGGAGCCCTGGTTTGTCTCCTGGGGGACACGAAGGGAAGGGAGAGGAAGGGAGGGGACTTGATAGCATGGCAGAACTGGACAAAGCTCTTCACCAGCCCCAAGTATCCACATAACCTGTCAGGCACTCCAGGCACATAATACTGGGGCTTGGAGCTGGGAAATGCAACTCATCCTGAGCAATCTGACAATTCTGTAGTTTCAAGAGCTGCACCGAGCTGGAAGAGACCTGATGGTGCGAGACTCCTCAGGCCAGACTGTCCTCCACCATGCTGTCAAATCAGGAAGCAAGGACATCGTCAAATACATCATAGAGAATGGTGAGCTGGAGCCCGAGTTCCACTCTTAGCAAAGGAGCCTGGCAGCCAAAAAAAATCAATCCTCTGCTCAGAGGGAGCGCTCCTGGGCTTAGATCACTTCCCTCTGGGTTTGCAGCATCATCCTTCTGTTGTTTGGGCTTTTCCTGGCATCTCTCTGCCAGTACTGGGGTATCCTCATGGCTATTGCTCTGTCCTGGCAGGGATCAGCATGTCTATGGGAAATATTTTCAGTGTCTTGCTTCTGCCTTCAGGGCAGCTGACCTGTTGTTTTTGGCAGTTCCCACTGAAATACAGACAGCTTTGTTTTTATTTAGATATTGCTCTGTAGTGAGTCCACAACCAATTCTTCTTTCTGGAGATCAACTGGGCTCAGATGCCATTGCTGACCTCAGTTCTTTGGAGCTAGGACTTCTGTAGGCAGCATGAAAATAGCAGCCCCTATGGAATGATGCATGCTATGACCAGGGAGTAGGCAGGTCTGTCTGTGCCCCAGCCAGGTCTCACTCACCTGCACTCTTTCTTTCCACAGCTCCTTCAGAAATCCTTGATGCCACAGAGGAGGAGAAGTAAGTCGCTGCCTGACTTGCATTACCTGTTGGCCAGACCCTCTGCAAAGTGACCAGTCATAGGGGCACTTCAGCTGCCCTTGCTCTAATTTCTAGCCATGATTTCTAGCCATGTCCATTTTGGACAGACTGCCCCTGAGTAGCACCCCCTCCTCTGCCAGGGCTGCCTGGACACAACTCACCATCAGCTCCTCCTGCTGCTGAATTGCTGTCCCTTGCTGCCACCCGCATGTGCTGAGTGTCCCTGTTCAGGGGGACATCTCATATCTCTCGCTTTCTCTTCCTCAGTGGTGAAACCAGCTTGCACCAGGCTGCAGCCTTACGCCAGCGCACTATCTGCCACTACATCGTGGAGGCCGGGGCCTCGCTCATGAAGACAGACTTGCAGGTGACAGTGGGAATGGTGGCAGTGGGGCTTTCTGGGTGACCAGAGGGCTGGCAAGGAGCAGAGCCAGCAGGAGAGCAGAACAGGGCTTCTTTGGGTGAGGTGTTTGCCAGTGAGAGGGGAGCTGACATGGAGCACCCATGTTTGCCCAGTAGAACTCAGCTACAGAGGGGTTAAATCCGTCTTCTCTTGGCGCTTCTCTCCCGGTTGTTTTATTAAATTAGAAGCAAGAGGCTGGAATGTCTCATCCCTGTCTCCCCCTTCCCACCCTCAGGGGTCAGAGCAAGGACATTCTCCCTGAAATCTCCCTCCCAGCTGCAGGACTCCCCCTGCTCTCCCCCACCAGCAGTCACAGTGGGGGATCTGGGAGCTCCTCTTGGCGGGTGAAGCTGGCCTGTAGGGAGCAGGAGCAAGCAGTGGCAGCACTTTCCCTCACATGCTGACTTAACTGAGCTGTGCCTTAGTGTCAGGGAATTGTGCCAGCCCTGGAAGAAGAGTTGCAAAAGAAGAGGACTTGGGGCCATATTTTGGTACAGGAGGTTCCTGGGGCTGGCATATGGCAGAGGGGATGTGGTCAGACCTCTCTGGTGGAGGTTTTTAGTGACGGGCTGGAGCAGAGGTGATGTAGCAGAACAAGCCAAGAAAGTGCAGTCTGTGGGTCTGGGACACCATTTAGGAGCCCAGTTAAGGGGTGCTGGTGGAGCTTGGGGTTCAATTTAGACAATGCACATCCCTGTTTGCCAATTGTCAGGAGAATGTAGTACAGATAATCTCTGGCTCCCCATCTTTCCTCCTTGGTCCTGTCTGAAGCTTAGGCCTTGCACAGTGCCCAGAGTGGGGCTGGCCCGAATGGAGACTCAGCCAGCAGAGGCAAGAGGAGAGGGCAGTTCGGAGGACATGGCCCCTCTCTGTCCCTAGCCCCCTCATTTGCCTGATGGAGAGGAACAGCCCCCAGACCGCCAGCACAAAAGGGAGCCTTGCTCAGGCATGCGCCTGCCCCAGGGAATGGGTTTGCACGTGCCTGTGCAAAGGCATGTTGGGTTTGTGGCTGCCTGGGGACCCCGCTGTGCTGCTGCACTGACCTCTCACGGGCTCCGGGTCACAGCCTGCCTGCACAGGCAGGATCCACCTCATTACGAACCCCAGCAGCAGACTAGCAAGGGTTTGGAGCAGGCTGATCCCTCTCCCTGCAGTGGTGAGGGAGGCTGAGCCTTATCAGTTGGAGAGCCTCAGCCCAGCCGGGCAGGGAGGCCCTGGCAGCTCCGGTTTCAGGCTGCAGGCAGGCAGTGATGCAGAGGGGCTTCTGCAGGGGAGCAGGGAAAGAAGCTAAATTCCTTCTCTGTTAAATGAGTGATTGCATTCAGGGGATGTGGGGAGTAGGCCATCAAGGAGAGCCAGCACCAAAGCACAGAGTTGTCTCCATCCCCTGATGGTGTGGTTGCTGGGGGGTGTGTGAGGGATCACAGAGCATGCCCAGTCTTGGGGTGCACATCCCAAGATTTCGTGGTGCGTGATACCTCTCTGCAGCCACACACACTGATGGGCTTTTGTGCACAGCCACATCCAGGCCCAGCGGAGGGCTCTGCATGTCTGACCATTGTTCCTGATGGAGAAATATGGCTGTGGGCTGCTCTGGAGGCCACTGCACGCTGCTGCAGCTGCCCATGCCCTGCTGTGCACCAGGGGCTGAGCCAGGCAGGATGGGTACCCCTTCCAGGGCTGGTTTTCAATGGCAGCGGCAGAGCGCCAGGTTTCTGTGGCCTTTCTCAGCAGCACAGCAGAGGCTGGGCACTTGGAAAGGAGGAGCAAGGAGCAGGGGGAGGGAAGGGGGAGAGAAGACAGAGCTGGGAGCTGTTAACAGATTTGCTTTTTATGGAGTGCGGGAGTTCATTAGTGGACACAATCCAGATGGCTGCAATAAGCTGGTGAAATGTGATCCTCCTCCGGGAGCTGGAGCGCTAGCCAGGCTGTGAGAGGGAAGGGGGGTTGGTATTCTTGGGCATTCCCCAGACATACCCCTCATTCCTCACCCTTTCCTGCCTGCCTCCCCAGCACAGGGGAAGAGCAGTTCATGGGGACCAGCCTTTGTTTCTTCTTGGGTGACTTGTGATGCCCAGGATGAGTCATGTCCTAGCCCATGCTTGGAGCTGATGGCTCTTCAGGGGACAGCTTCCAGGCCTTCAGTAGTCAGGCTCCTCAGGAGCACACTTTGATCCCATGGTGAGCACATGGGCATTTGGCTGCTGCCTGACTTGGGGTTTGGCTGCAGGATCTGCTGGACCCAGCCACATGGGGGAATGGGGACGCCTTTGGGTGCCAAAGCAACGTTCAGGCACTGTTTGGCACTCTTGACTTCTTGCCTCCCCTGTGCAGGGAGACACCCCGAAGCACCGTGCTGAGAAAGCCAATGACCCCGACTTAGCTGCCTACCTCGAGAACCGACAGCACTACCAGATGATCCAGCGGGAGGACCAGGAGACGGCTGTGTAGTGCTTGGCGTGCCTTAGCCCAAGCCAGCTCATGCAGGATGAGAAGAGGACAATACCAACTGGCAGAGCTGTATCTGGCCCAACCCTACCCAGATGCCAACCTGGTTCCTGGAGATGGATACAGAAGTGCTCTGCCCCAGGCTGGGCTGGGACTCTGTTTGTGAGGACAATGGATATTTCAGACTTGAAGCCTGATTCTCTGTGTGTCCACCCCTTCACCTCTCATTCACCACATTCCCTGCCCTAGGTGGGCTCTATCCCCCAGCCATGTTGGAGCAGGCCAGGCTGAAGCCCTCAGTCAACCTTGTTCGTGGGAGTAAGGCCAGTGCCCCCTCCACAGGCTCCTACCTATGATCCTTGTGGGATATCATTGCTTAGCCCCTCTCTCTCTGCTGGCAGTGCCCCTCTTTTAGGTGCTTGGCTAGGTTTGTGTCCTGTTCCTCCTCTCCTGTCTGGCACAGCTGTGGGAGCTGCATGGACAGACTGCAGAGGCTGTGAGCTGCAGACTTTGCCCCAAAGGAAGTGCCACAACTTACTGGCCCTGCCTTCTCCTCCCTCCTGGGGCTGCACCCCATCTGTGTGTTGCCCTACCCAGAGCCTTCTGCAGTAGGGGGGAAGTCACTTGTGCAGCCAGTCTTTCCTCAGAGCATCTGGGCCTGGTGCAGCTGGAAGTAGGGCAAGAGATGTCCTCCTGATGGGCCTTTAGTGTTCAGCTAGCAGTCTGACTCAGGGCTGGGATGGCATGGAGGAAGGCTGCCAATCCCTCCCACCACACTTCTCTCCACAGGGTTGGGTAGAACAGTTTGCACACCCGCTCTGCTGAGCATCTCTTTGTGAGCCCTCTGCAGGGTGGTGGAGAGCTGCACTCAACTGGGGCAATGGCAGCAGTGATGCCCATTATATTTCCCAAATACTGACTTGGATTCAGCTGCCCTCCCTGCTTCAGTTTCCCCCTTAATGCTAGACTTTGCACGGGGCTGGTCAGGCAGTGCTGGGGTCAGTGCTGCTCTCAGGGATCCCCTCCTGCCCCCCAGTCTGGCAACATGCATCCTCTTAGTCTGACTCCTGCTATTCCCCAAACTGGGCACAGGGCTTTGCAGGGAAAACTTGAGAGCTCACCCAGCTGAGTTAAAACTCACCTGGGTTGACCATGAGCTCATTCTTTCCAGTTTTAGCAGAAAGAGGGATTTGGATTCATAGGAACCACCAGGGCTCCTCGCCCTGAGTTATGCCTGTAGTACAATAGAATTTTACCAACCGCCTGCCATGGGGCAAGAGGCACCACAAGCCATCTCCCTTGTTGATCTGTGACTGCTCGATGCTGAGACATCAAGCCAGGCCTTCAGCAAGGCTTTTCTGAGTCCCTGAGACCAGGAGGTACCCACAGAGAAGGAAAACTGATGGCTCTGAGGCTAGCAGACCTGCTTGGCACTTTTGGATGGGCAGTGGTTGTAAAGGGGGTTGCTGTTTGCAGCTTGGCTCCAGGAGAGGATACTGCTGCTGTCGTGTGTGGTCTGTGCAGTTCCCTCTGCGCTCACACACAGCTGTGCCCACTGGGTAGTGTTGGGAGGCACTGTTTGAATCCCTCCTAGTACCAAGAAAAGGGTATGAGGATACTGTAGGGGACCAGAATACCCTTCAGACTTTTTTCCCAGGGGCATCCTTGAAGGATGGAGGATTCTGTACTGGGGAACAGAGGTGCAGGGCAGTGCAGGGTGCCAGTGGTCGGTGGCAGTACTGGCAAATAATAACGATAGCATACTAATGCATTGACAGCTGGAGCACGCCAAGAGTTCCTGGAGTTCTCATCAGCACTGCTGGCAGGCCACTGACAAGGCACTGTCATCTGAGGTCCACACCACTGCTGCCCCAGACAGGATGCCCAACTTGGCCCAGAGGCATTTAGAGCCTCAGCTTTCCCCTTCCTCCCTTATAGTTTTTGTACAGGTAGTTGAGAGACACACTGTCCCCTTCCCTGCCTGGCCCCTCCATGCACCTGTGAGCAGAGTTGCTGTGCAATTCCAAGCCTGCTTATATTTTGGTGAAGAAGGAGGGGGTGTTGATCGCCATGCCCCCTGAGGGCAGGGGTTCTGTGCAATACCTGGGTCTGTGTTTCTTAGACGCTGTTGTAGGATTGTATTTTTGTAACTATGTGAGGGTGTTGGCTCCAGCCGGCCCAGGGCCTGGCATGAGCCTGTGTTCCCATTGCTTTTCAACTTTGACTGTTTGGATGTTGTTGTTTCTTGACATTGAAATAAAGAGATTGATGTTTTAGTTCCTGTCTCCTGCTGCATCTGCAAGATTGCAGCAGGCACTGCACAACTGATGTCCTGCATGGCACAAACAAGATTGGATCCCAAGGCCTCTGCCTTTGTCCAAACTTGGGGTAATTTTGGGAGTTCTCTCCTGGCCTACATCCTTGTTCACTTCCCAGCACAGCATCCTTCTGGGACTGTTGCTAGATAGAGGGTCTTTGTCCTGAGGGACCTTCTCTATTCTGTGTCATACATCAATGCTCATGTAATCTGGGAAAGGGAGAAAGTGCATTGCCTTCCCAAGTGATCCAGAAGGCCTTGGAAATGAGTCAGCAGCCTGCTGTTCTTCCTTGAGGCAAAGGAGGTAGCCCCATTGGCTGCCACAGCTGTCAGTGGATACTACAGCAGCATCCAGCCTCCGGTTTCAAAATGTTTGTTGGCCTTTTTTTGTGGTGAGCTGTCCCCAGCCATGCTGCTCTGCGGGAGATGAGCCTGCTGGGGGCTCTTCCTATTCATTTCCACTCCAGCAGGGAGTCTTGGGCTTCTGCCTCCAGTGCTGAGCACTGAGGGCAAGGATTATCTCCACCACTCTGGTGGAAGGACTGCTCTCCAATTACAAAAGCGGGGGATTAGGGACACTTCTGCTTCCAGCCTCTGACTCATAAGGATGACTGTGGCCAACACACTTCTCTGCTGTGGAGTTTCCTTTGAAAAAGGAGGTAACTGCAGTGGCCGATGGCATGCTGGTGATGGAGCCAGTGGGTGATGAGGAGCTACACTCATACCTTAAATTCAGATTTCTAGAGGGAGTTTGGCAGCCTGCCTGGTGCTCCTGCCAGCCCCTCTCTGCCTGGAGAAGCAGCCTCCTTCCCTGTCGGCATTGTCCCTTCCACCTCCGCTATGCCTCTCTTTCATGGTCTTCAAACTTCAGCTCCTGCCCAGAGCTAACAGTGAGGATCTGTAGCAGGTGTAAAGCACACCGAATTGTCCTGGCCTCCCCAGGGACCAGGTGTACGTGCAACTGGGAGAAGGGGGCCCAGTCTGCTTCAGTGCCCAGACCCCGGCATGCTGGCAATTGGCCCGCATCTCAGCAGGGAGGCTGTCAGTAACCATGGCAATTGGAGTCTTCCAGCCACCCCAGAGTCAAATATACAGTGAGGAAGAAAAACAGTCCCACTATGTGATCACTCTGATGAGGAGTGTTGGGAAAGGGGCAGTATACCTTTGGGGCAGAGTCCTGCCCTTCTGCCCAAAGGATGTCAGCATACTGTCTTTGTCCTTTTCAGTCAGGTGCTGGAGGTTAAGAGGTCTGTCTGCCCTCCTGTGGGATCAAAGCACACCTGGAGGTGTAGGCACCAGGTGCGTGGGTGCAGGCTGGAGAAAGCCATGCAAGCCCAGCCTCAGCTAAGCAGAGCTGGGGTGGTAGCAGTTGGCCCTGTTAATGATTACCTGCCACACACCTCAAAAAGAAAACGGGTCATTCCTCTCCCATGCATGGCTGTGTCCCTGCACTGGCTCTGCTGCAACATCCACTACCAGTTCCCCAAGGATCAGGCTTTGACCAGAGATGGAAAATGCAAATGCTTGTGACATTTTTGGAGGTAAAAAGCTCAAGCTAACTAATTGCAGGGAAATGCACCTGGGTTGGTCACACTCCCTCTTTTTTCCTCCTTTCCTCAGTATGAGGCCCCTTTCTGCAGTCACAGCCTTCTGCTGCTTGTTTGAGCTGAGGAAGGAGCCATTTCCCCCATGTCCCTCAAAAAGAGGCCAAAGGGACCAAGCACAGCCACTGCTGAGCATGATGTGCACCAATGCATCTCTGCTCTCTTGCACAGCTAGCATTTGTCTCCTGGTTCCCTGGAAGGAGTGAAAATTTGCACCGGGCTTCACCGTACCTTAGGCTGCTGTGCCCTGTGGACTCCAGTGAGATCTTCAGCTCCTGGCCAGAAACAGCTGAAGAGAAGCAGTAGTGCTCACTCCACACCTAGTTCTTTAACAGTTCTATAGGCCCTGGTCTGCTCATCACAGTCCCGTGATTCAGACATGCAAACCTGATGGACACATAGGTCCTTCTTTTTTACATTGAAGTTTGTCTCAGCAGCTTTCTTCGGCTTGAGTTTAAAGAGCCAGCAATGGGTAGGAGCTATTTGGCTTTGTTACCTGCCCAGCTATCAGGATCCATTTCTGCATCCTAGGCTCAAATGTACAGCCTGACATCTCCAGATCCCTCACCAGACAGAACAGTGCCTGTTGCTGTGTGTGCAGCAGGAAGGGGAGATGACACGTTCCCACATTTACCAGCTCTCCTCAAAACCTTTACAGATGTTTAGGAAACTGCTGGCAGAGTTACAATTAAATGTGGCAATCTTTTGGAAAGTGATTCCTGGTTTTGAAGCAGCTCATAAAAAACAGCCCTGCCTCTGCCCTGCAACCCTACCTGTGGCAACCCTGCTGTCAGCAGACTTCTTCCAGGATAAGTGGTGGAGAAATGGCTCCATTCCCCACCACAACCCCATTTTTCTGGCATGACACTGTCCTTTCTGGCTGCTAACTCCAAAAGGGAATTGGCTTGGCTGCTGCCTTGCTCATCTCCCAAGAAAAGGTGGTGGATGGGGGAATAGGAGCAGTCACATCTGCAAGGTCCTTTTCATGCCCCACGGGCAGATGGATACTAGCAGTTGGTCCAAGGAGAACGGCTGCAGCATGGCTGAGCTGGGAACAGGCAGGCAGGTCACAAGGGATGGAACTGGGCAGACACTTGGGGCAGCATGTAAGTGATGTGCTGCTCTGGGTGCTGAGAAGTACCCCTTTCCTGACAGCTTCCCACGAGAAGCAGAGCAAGCCGAGAAGGGTGAAAAGGGCAGAGATCATGAGAAGTCGGTCCATTGATGCCAGTGGCCTTGAAGGAGAAGGAGGCATCCGCGGAACTGGTGGAGACACAGGGTGGTTCTCTTTCCTCGGCCCGGGGGTGTCCCCGGAGCCAGCTGCCAGCGGAACTCAGAGCAGCAGCGCCCAGGGGAGACCTGCCCGGCTGTTCTGCTGTGTACCCCTCGGCCACTCGGTGGTGATGGGGTGCCTGGTCAGCTAAGCCCGTACCGCGGGTGCGGGCTGGAGAGCACAGCAGGAAGCTGAGAGGGGACAAGGGACAGGGGCCGTGCCCCCGGGACCTGACGCCCTCCGGGCCCAGCTCACCCTCGGCCGAGGGGCCCGCACTGCCCCCGCCCCACCGGCCGAGGGGCCAGCCTGCCCCCGGGCCGCCCCCCCGCCGCCCTGCCTTTGTGCCTGCCGGGGGGCAGAGGAGGAGCTTGCGAAAAGTTTTGGGCTAAAAACCCACCTTTTTGCTGCCAGCCGAGCCCGACGTCAGGGGCCGCTGTGCGCCGCTCGGGGCTCCGCACGCGGCCGCCACACAAAGGCAGCAGCTCCGCTCCGCTCCGCAGGTGAGTGCGGCCCCCCGCCCACAGCTCCCGGGGTCGGGCCCCCAGCCCCGGGCTCCGTGCACGGCGGCACCGCCCGCCCGACACCACGGCCATGGGCGCCCCGGGCCAGGCCAGCGGCGACCGCCCGCCACCTCCCCGGGGAGGCGGCAGTCGTCCAGGCTGAGGGCTCCCCGGAGCGGGAAGGAGCTTTCCCTGGGTGGGGGATAGGCTCTGGCTGGGAAGGAGCTGCAGAAAAGGGCGACTAGAGCCGGAGGACCGGGGGCGGTGACCCCCCGGTGCGGGATCGCCTGTGAGGAGCCAGGAGATGCAGACGGATGGAGTTTGGTAGGAGTCAGGGCTCCTGGAGAGCAGACGGGTTGAGGTAGTGGCCCGGTATCCTACCCCTTTCCCTCTGGGGAAGCACCCCACACTGGTTCAGGGAGAGTTCAGCTGGTGGAGATCCTCCGATCGGAGCCCGGGGAGCTGCCCCGGAGCGCGGCTCGACCACCGCCCGCTTCCCCGGAGGGAGAAGGAAAGAGGCTCTACGGGGCTGAGGGCACAGCATGTACCCTGAGGAGGGAGCGGAGGGCAGAGGCGTGGAAGGGCTGCCTGCTCCACCCTCTCTGCCCCCAGTGCAGGGCCAGAACCCTTTTCCCTTGGAGCACTTTCCCCTCTCTGCGAGGGGAAGATGAGAGCGCCTGCTGGAAAGCCCCACAGCCCCCCGGCTCTGCTTCCCTCAGCACCTCTAGGAAAGCCTCCTGGCCGTGCTGACGCCTTGGCTCACGGGCTCTTGCTCTGTCCCCTTTTCCTGGCAGCAGGGAACTTGCTGCTGTCGCTTGGCACTCCAGGCCGCGGGCTTCCCGAGCGCTGGGCTGGCTCGTCGAGTGCCGGGCTGCCTGCCCGGAGCCTGGGAAGCAGCTCAGCCCGCAGAGGGAGGACAGCAGTCCTGCGCCCACCACTGCCAGAGCCAGCTGCAATTCGAGCCGAGCAAAGCCGAGCCGAGAGGTCCCACTGCTGGAAAAGGGGCTGTGAGGGGAGTGCCAGCTCCGTTCCCAGGAGCACACGGGGATACCATTGAGGGATCAGGAGCTGGGGACGATGTGTGGCCCACATTAGGAGAAGTCAGGGCCAGAATGCTGTCTGGAGAGAGGTCCAAGCTTTCCCTTTGCAATAAGTGGGTATTTGAGCTCTGCTTCAGCTTCACTAGGTGATTTTATTTTTCTTTTTAGAGCTGATCATAGATCATAAAAACCCAGGGCAGCTAGAGGAGGGGGGAAGGGAGAACAGGGACTGATGTTATATGAGAGCCAGACAGCATCTGAGGAGGAGAGAAACCGGGGCCCCACAGGGATACAGGAGAAGTAGGGCTGTGTGAGCATGCCTGAAGGTGCTGTCAGCCCAGCCAGGAACAGCCCTTGTTTGCCTGGCTGTTTGGAAAACCGATTGGGAAACTGCACTCTCTTTTCCTTAAGAATGCTTTAAGATGAGCCATGACTGAAGGTCCTTGCAGACCTTTGCCTGGGGAATGCAATGTGCTGGGTCGAGCCTAGGAGCAAATTCAGGGGTCCCTGGAGCTGTAGCTGGTCATCCTCTCAGAGGGCATCCTTCCAGCATCCCTGTGTACACATGGGCAGGCCCCCACTGCACCCATGGCAAACACGAAGTCTGTGCCTGGAGGTGAGGCAGGAGTGAGCACATCAGCTGGGGCTGTCTGCCCTGGGGACTTGAAAACAATATCAGAAGGGTCTGAGCAGAATGTGCTGGGCTAGGAGGTAGGTGCAAGGAGCACAGGGAAATGCTCTGCAGCAAAGGATGGGAGAAATTTACAGAGCACCTGAAACCAGGGAGATGCTGTGAATAATGTGGATGTCAGAGGTGCTACACCATAAGAGCTGCTGCAGAAAGTGGGACAGCCAAGTCAACTCAGCTCCAGCCTTGTCATCTGTAACCATCCCATCTGGGCTGAGCCCTTGTCCCCTTTGAGGGCAGATGGGTGGGAAGAACAGAGCTGAGCTGTGCTCGGCAGGATGGCTCCCAGCCGGCCTGGGTGAGGGGGAAGGCAGATCTCACCCCGCCTGTGCCCTCAGCCAGCCATTCTGTGTAATTCCCTGTGACAGTTCAATGCAGAGCAAAGCTGGCAGCTTGGTGGCGGACGCATGAAAGGTGAGTGCACTGGAGCCTGAATAATGTGGGATGCTGCTCTGTCTGGCACACTGCCCAGGGAGCCCAGGGGAGGGAGCAAATGCTGACCCCGGGCTCTTCCCTGTGCTGATGTCCCCTGGGGCCTGCGGTTCATCCTGTCCTCTACAGCCCAATTCTGCAAAGCCCATCACAGAGCTGGGGCAGGTGCTGTGTGTTTTATGGATGGCTGCTGCCACACAGATATGGGTGGCATCTTAAAAGACTTTGGGGGAGCAGGAAAGGGGTCTCCAGATTTGAAACACTGGGTCTGTATGCCTGCACTCCTGTTCCCACTGAAAGCAGGATCTGGGACTCCAGTGTTGGCAGCCACATCCCACAGAGTCTCATGGTGGCAGCCAGAGGGGAGCTGTCACATGGTCCAAGGCTATTGGGGCAGGGGGAAGGGCATGATCCCCAGAGCCCAGCCTTAATGTGTGTGCACCCTTGTCCCCAACCTGCTCCCAGGTGTGTGCACATCTGCACACCCCCTGCACGCACAGGTGGTGAGAGCAGTGGGCTCGGCACTCCCGCTCCATCCCTCCAATGAGCTCCCACACTGTGGATGCTTTTTTTTGGTGTTTAATCCACGGATTTAACTCTCAGACCTCTCATGGAAGCAGATTTGTTTTTCTGGGCTTTTTTCCTTCTCCCTGGCATCCTCTTGAACCCTGGAGTAAGGTACTATGGGAGCTGTGTTCCCTGGCCAAAGGCTCTTCAGTATGGGGCAGCAGCCCACTGGGTCATGGATAAAGGATCCACAGAGAAATATGGGAGTGAGGACTGGCAACTGGCAGCCAACTGTAGGATCTTCCCCAGATGCTGTGTGGGCTGTGGGGTCCCCATGGAGAGCATTTTGACCACATGCAGGGCAATGGGAGGGCTGCAGGGGTAGGAACAATCTCTCATCCCTGCAGCTCCCTAGTGGGAGGCAGTTGTTGAGGTACACAATTAACCTTCTTGTTGCAATTAGTGAACATATTCCACTGGGTGGCAACAAGCAAGGCACAGGGGGGTGCACACACATGTAGGTGAGTGTGTGCAATGTGAGTTGCTGTCTTACTCCCACATAGGCTGCCCACAGCCTACTGTCCCCTCCTCGACACCACACTACACCCCAACCTCCAACCCACCTCACCCTCTCCTTCCTCCACAGGCAGGATGCAGGTTCGGGGCCTCCTCCTCCTCCTGGCGCTGATCCTGGTGGCTGCTGCTGCCGAGGCTGGCAAGAACAAGAAAGGTGAGGGGCAGCCTCGGGCAGGGGCCAGTGGGGCGGGGGGAAGAGTGGGGCACGCTCCCCTGTCCCTGCAGAGAGCACCCACTCCACTTTTCTGCACAGAAAAGACAAAGAAGGACGGATCCAAGTGTGAGGACTGGCGCTGGGGACCTTGTGTTCCAAACAGTAAGGACTGTGGCCTGGGCTACCGCGAGGGAACTTGCAAAGATGAGAGTAAGAAGCTCAAGTGCAAGATCCCCTGCAATTGGAAGAAGAAATTTGGAGGTGGGTACATGGAGATGGGGTGGTTGGGGACCAGCCTGTGCTGGGTGACGGGGGCTAGTGTCCTGCCAGCTCCTGGCTAGTTCTGATGTCTCTCCCCTTTCATCCAGCTGACTGCAAGTACAAGTTTGAGAGCTGGGGAGGCTGTAGTGCTCAGACAGGCCTGAAGACTCGCTCTGGCATCCTGAAGAAAGCCCTGTACAATGCCCAGTGTGAGGAGACTGTCTATGTGACCAAGCCCTGCTCCTCCAAGATCAAGTCAAAGTCTAAAGGTCAGTACCCACCACTCCTGTCCCCAGAAGGGTCCCATTGCAACCTTGGGCAGGGGTTTTTCAGAGGTACCTTGGCCTGTTGGGGTTGGCTTTGCTGGTGGTGTGGGGGATTTTGTAGGATGCTCCTTCCTTTGCACTGTGAAGTCCGGCTGCTGGCTGGGGGGGATGCAGGTACGACTAGGAAAAACACTAGTCCCCCCCACAAACCACTGCCATCTTTGGTGGGATGGGGATTCCCTGCTCTCTTCACACCAGGACTGGTGCAAAATGTGGTTTGGCATGGCAGGAAGCTGCCTGCAGGGATGCAGCCACTGCACCATGCTCAGCCAGCCATGCTGGCTACGTTTCTACCACAGCAGTGTCTGTGGAACTGAGAGCTGCCAGAAGATGCACTACTAACTCTTGTCTCCTGTGCTTCTTGAATGCAGCAAAGAAGGGCAAGGGGAAAGACTAGAGCAGGAAGCCAGCATCCTCAGCGGCTCCTCAACATGGTGCCTACAGGACTGGATGTCCAGCTGCAGCTGGCCCACACTACAGTCTTCCTCCTCCTCTCCTTACTCCTTTCACTGAGATGCCTTGTTTTAATCATTAGTGTTGTAGAGAGCAAACCCATCCACCCTGCAGGACAGGCTGCTTCCTCCCTTGTTGTCCCATGGGCACTGCCTCCTCTCGGCTGGTGTTGGGGTTCCCTGGGATGTGCTCAGAGAGCTGGGATGGAGCACACATTTTTCCACCCTCCAGCACAAATGAGTTGCATTTGGCACATCCTTTTGCAAGCCCTAGAGCCTCCTTGCTCCTCCAGTGCCAGAGGGAAGGGCTGGGTGTTGAATGACCAAGTAACCCCATCACTCAAGCTTCTCACTCAAGGACTACTCTCACCTCAGGGGGTTTATTCCAGCATCCCTTTAGCTGGGGCATGATTTACCTGCAGCAGTTGAGGAAAACACAACCATCACCCTGAGAAGCAACCGTGTCTCCTCTCTGTCACTTCTAACCACATGTGTCCATGCTGGGGTTGAAGCCCCTCTGCCTTTGCCATGCCAAGACCAGTGATGGGTGGGAGCTCTCCTTTTGGAATTTTTTTTCTTTTCCAATAAAAAATCTTTTAAAAAAAAGTATCAGAATGCCCCTGTTGTCCCCACAAGGTAATGCTGTGCTGGAAGCCCCAGGAAACCCCAGGTGTGCTGACCCTGCTGGCACCAGCAGTGAAGTTACCATGCAGCTGGTGGTGGTGGCCTGGATGCCGCATGCACATGGTCCTGAACAAAGCACTAGACCTCACAGCCTCTTTCCAACAACACTTCAGGCTGCCCCCATCCCCCTTAATCTTGGCAGAAGGGATGGACTGCAGGAAATATCATCAGTGGGTGACACTGGGAAGCAGGGAAGGAGCCACGTGAGTGATGACTCATTCATTCCTCACACCATGGCCATTAGTTTCCTGATCCAAGGTCTTTATTTGTCTTGGAGTGTGTTGGGCTGCAGTTGTAACCATTTAAAAATACCCAGAAACCCACCAGGCATTTTGGGTACCCCTAAAGGCAGTGTTGGAGGGGTTCCCATCTGGGTTGGGGCAGCCTTTCTGCAAGTTGCACCCTGGCATGAGGACGGGAAGGACATATGGACACAAGAGTTTGCCAGCACTAGAGTGGCCCCATCCCATCCCTTGCCTGCACCTGGCTGTGTCCACCAAGGCTTTCACCTGGCTTTGGGAGAAGCTAGGGAGCTGCGCCAGGGTGCTCTGGGTTGCACACACGGGTGGGCTGGGAGGAGGCTGGAGACGCTGGCTGAAGCCCGCATGCTGAGGGCTCTGCCGCAACACCCATGACAGCATTACATCCATTTACAAAGCTCAGCAACTGGCTCCTTTGGCCTCCCTGGAGGAGCCCCCTGCACTCAGGGCACGAGTGGGGCTGGAGGCCACCATCATCATCTCCTGCCTCCACAGCCATGCCTCCTACCCACCGTGGGGAGAGCTCATGGCCCAGATGAGACACGGGGCACCTTGGCCACGTTGCAGACCCTCTTCTCGCCCTCTTCTGAGACCCCCCAGCTCCCCCCGGTCCCTCCCAGGGACAGTTATTTTCACAGTCACTGTTGCCCACTTCTCAGGGCCCCCATTTCCCCAGGGCTGTGGAGCGAAGTCCTGCACCACACCACTTCTTTTCTTTGCAGTTTTAGTTTCCATTGTTGTCAGAGGCAACTGGGCTTCACACTCCTCACCCAGGAGTGAAATGCTTGGTTTGTCTGTCTTTCAGCAAATTACTGTCTGAGGGCAGAGAGTGTGTGAAGGGGAGAGCAGAGCCAGAGCCCAGGGAAAAATTCTGCCCCAGGTCCCTGGGTGAGGATGTCCGATGGCACTCTAAAGGGAAAGGAAGCATCTTGCCACATCTCTTAGGGTCCAATCTTGACTGCCTTCACAGGGGGCCTGGCTGGGCCAGCAGGACTCCCCATTAGCATGCCTGAGCCAGCCTGGTCCAAGATGCCTAGCAAATGTTTGACCCTGGTTTCCTTTCATTTCTTGGGTAATAAACACTTTAGAAGCCAATGGAAAGCATCCAGCATTAGCCCATCTGCATGCAGACAAGCTCTGATACCTTGGAGATGGTCAGCTGGGGAAAAAGGTACATCCAGTCTTAGGAAAAACACTGATGCCATTTGGCCAATCTCAAGAGCATGGAGCTGGGAAGGGCTCCTGGTGACCACATCTCCTCTTGCCTCTGGCTTTCCCGGTGGGTCACCGAGCTAGTCCCCAGGCCCAGGGTGACTGGAAGGACCTGCAACTCAGAGACACCTTGGATTTTTGTCAGCGTTGGATGAAGGGCATCATCTGCACTCACTGCACAGTCTGCACTGTTGTGAGTAGGGAGCAGAAGAACCCCCGCTGGCAAAGGAGGCAAAGGGAAGGGTTTCCATAATGTTACTGAAGTGGTCCCTGAGTACCAGTTTATCTGGCTGTGCCAATGTTCCTGTACTGGCACATGAGAAGGTGCTTGAAGGTTTTCTTGAAAGTGGCGTTGCAGAGGGCATAGCAGGCTGGGTTGATGGTGCTGTTGACATAGCAGAGCCAGTAGCCGATGGACCACACTGTTTCGGGCACGCAGGTCTCACAGAAAGTGTTAATGAGGACCATCACGTTGTAGGGCGTCCATGTGAGTATGAAGGCCAGCAGGATGGCAAATATGGTCCGGGTGACTTTCTTCTCTCGGGCAGCCATCTGGCGCTTCTTCCGTACTTGGCTTCTGGCAATGCTGGCAAACTTCCTGGCAACGTTGACTGGGCGGCTGTTGGCCAGGGAGTTGTGGTTAGAGGCACCTGACTTAGCTGGGACAATCTCAATGGCGGTGACACATTCAGTCCCAGTCTGCTTGGTGACAATCTTAATCTTGGACCACTTAGAAGTTGTGTTCACCCGGGGGTTGGCTGGACTCTGTCCTTGCCCTGCTGGCAAGATTTCTGCTGTGGGCTTGTCTTTAGTAGTCTGGGTCATGCTGACGGTGCTGGACTCATTGGATGTCTCCTTCTCCTCCTGATGGCCAGTGGCCTCTGTCTGTGCAGATGGCTGGTCATCCACTTTCCCATTCCTCACCTCTTCCTTCACCTCCACAGCCCTCTTGGGAGAGTTATTGTTGTTCTGTTTAACCACGGGGCCCTTGAGGAATCTGAGGGACTTGGTTTTCCTGTCTTTCCTGCTCTCGGGCTTGTGCCTCCTTACCCTGCTTCTGCTGGCCAGGGAGATGTGGATGTACAGCACCGTCATGATGACCACAGGCAGGTAGAAAGCAGCAATGGCTGTGCCAAATGTCACCGCTGGGTTGGAGAGGAACTGGATGTAGCACTCCCTCTCGGGGACTGTCCTCTTGCCCACAATGAACTGCCAGAACAAGATGGCAGGAGCCCAGAGAATGAAGGACAATATCCATGCGGCCGCAATCATTAGCCCTGCCATCTTGGTGGTCCTCCTGGCTGGGTATGTCAAGGGCTTGGTGACACAGAAGTACCGGTCAAAGCTGATGATGAGCAGGTTCATGACAGAGGCATTGCTCACCACATAGTCCAGAGCCAGCCACAGGTCACACACCACAGCCCCCAGTGGCCAGTAGCCTTTGATGATGTAGACCGTGTAGAGGTTCATGGAGAAGACCCCGATGATGAGGTCTGCACAGGCCAGGCTGAAGAGGAAATAGTTGTTGACAGTCTGGAGCTGGCGGTTCACCTTGATGGAGAGCATCACCAGGATGTTCCCTACCACAGTGACAAGGCTGAGTGAGCCAGTGACAGTGGCGATGAAAACCAGCTCCACTGTCTTGTAGTTGGTGGGAGGCTGCAGGGCCACTTCAGAGTGGTTGCCCAGGGTGAAGTTGTCATAGGTCAGGTTGGCCATCTTTGCCTGCCAGGGCTGAGCAGAGAGGTTGTGCATGGGATCTGCAAGGAGAGCGAGGACAGAAAGGGAGAATATCAGACCTGCCAGCCTGTCCTGGCAGCATTTCCTCAGTTTCCCAGGCCATCACTGCTGTTGGCTAGTGCTCAAAAAATCTCCTGACATTCCTGGACTTCTCTCTGCCACTCCAGTAGGCTGCTTAAGGCATTTTTTTGTCTCCCTGTTTAGCAGTAGAGGAGATACACGAGTTGCAGGGAGAGAAGCAGGAATGGGGCTAGGACAGTCCCATGTCCAGCATGTGATGGTCCCTTCTTTGCATATCCCAGTGGGAGCACAACCTCGTGTGCCCCAGAAAGGCAGACAGGAGGCCAGAGGGCTGGGGGAAAGAGGACTGCAGAGCCCAGGGGGGAGGCACACACAGCACTCAGTGCCAGAACAGCACAGCATGGAGCCAGTGCCCTGCCCCAGGGACAAGAGCAGGTTTATGGTATGCCTCAGGCATGTCCCACTGACCTCACCAAAGCACTCCCCAAGAGGGGCCTAACCCACAACGCCCGTGCCGTGGTCTGCTCAGCTTACCTGTGTCTCTTGCAGCAAACAGCTCCTTCTGGAAGATGAAATCTGGGAGAAGGAAAACAGCAAGTTACACCACAGCTTATGTGAGTCCCATAGCATCTTACCAGGGGCACCAGCCTGTCCAACAGAGGTGGCCCTGACCAAAGGGTAACACTGCTGAGATAGATGCTGAGAAGCCGAGAAAGGCTGAAGATGGGTAATTTGGTGTGGCGCAATGCACAGCGCAGAAGGCTTGGGAGGGGGAGGGAGCTGCACAAGTGCCATCAGTCAGTGATGCTGGGAAGGGATGGCCCCTTCCCCCAGTTCCACATCACAGTACAGCTGTAGCCACGCAGGCCATGGAGATGTATGGTATGGAGTTAGACACCTCAGTGTGATACATGGAATTAGTTATGAAAAGTGATGAGAATTACAGACAGAATTACTGCCTTCATCCAAACCAAGATGCCTGTGGTTAATCACCCAAGGTTAGAGTAGAATGGACCTTAAAAAAAACATCAATAGACGAGAAGTGCTGTGTTGAGATGAAAGGGAATTTCCTGAAAGGCAAAGGAAAAGCAAAGGCACTGAGGGAGTTGGGCTGGACAGAAGAGCTTCCCCTTGAACCTGCCTCTCCTATGCCATCTAGGCCCCCAAAACATGATGGGCCTTCACCAGCCTCAGCCTGGCTTTTTGGGGGGCATCCCAACCCTTCCACACCATCAAGGGCAGCCCCTCCAGCAGCTCCTCCTGGTGCCCAGGGCAGGATTTCAGCCCCATGGAGTCCTGAAGCTGATTTTGCTGAATATATAAACATGCCAGAAACGTGCACCTCTTCCAAATAGGGTCTGTCAGGCTCTGAGATAAGTTTGTCTATTTTAATTATTAGAAAATAAAAGCCCTTGTCTTTCATTTGTGGTGAAGGTAGGAGATGTCTGCCATCAGCAAATAGCCAAGTTTTTAATATAAGCACTTTCTAAAGAGATACAGGTGTAATTAAATGAAAATGTGGCTGCTGAGATGCTAAAGCCAGGGTCTGATGCAGCCATTTAGGCAGTTTCTGCTTTAGCAAGGCTACAGCTGCAATAGTGGTGGAGCTCCTCTTACAGGTACAAGGGAAAGAAGTGGGTGAAGGACAAAGAAATACCTCTCTACCATTATCCTCTCAGCGTGTCTGTGAAGACAAAAGGCTTTTAAAAGAAAGCAGTGCCCTTTGGTAGATGCTACATGCCAGATATGGATGGGGTGAGGAAGCCTGGTAGCACTGCCTGTCTTTGCACCCAGCTCTGGGCACAAGGGATGCATCAAGGAAGAGGGAAAGAGGTTACTGCTGCCATCCGTTCCTGGGCACCCAGCCAGGGATGTGAGAGAAGGTGATAAGTGTATAAAAGGGCTTAGAAATATATAATCATGGCAGTTTGGGGGTTGGTTGCAGTACAATTGAAATGAGTTTTAATTTCTTCACTTTGGTGAGATGGGGAGATTTAACTGTCATTCTTGTAACAGCTAATCAAACTGATCAGACAAGCTAGCAATCATGCAGACATCTACCCCAGATCTTCCAAGAAGAATTTAAAAGTCTTGAAAAGAAACCTTTCCATCGTCTCTGCTAAAATGTGGGTTTCAGTTTTCTCACTTTTGTTCATAAACTGGCATCCTCTTCTAAGCGTGTCTAATTAATTATCAGCCTTGACAGAGGTTTGTGTTCTCAGTTACCCAAAGTAAGAAAAGTCCATCTCAACCCCGAGCTGTTCTGTCGGTGTCCCAGGGCCGGGAGGAAAGGCTGCGGCAGCCCCACAGGAGAGCCTTTGGATGCCACCCAGAGGTCACGCTGCAAACTGGTGTGAGGAGGCAGAGCCAACTGGGCGCAGGGCTTAAACACTGTGCGCTGTGAAAATAAGCCTTCACCTAACAGCAAAAATAATGTAACCCCCCGTGTGAGGGAAGGAGGAAGACTGAAAATTCTTAAAGGTGTGAAGATAACATACAACAACACAGACAGAGCAACAGTGCGAGCTGGGAGCTGTGTACAACACTCACCCTCGACTCAGATCCCCTGACTGTTCTCTGCCATACCCCAGACCACCAGGCATCCCTTCTTTCCCATTTTCTGCTCTCTACCTCCCTGTCTCACTCTTCTGCCCCCAACACCTTCTCTGAACTCACTGGGACCGCTTGGCACTGCCTTTGTCTTCCAGCAGAGGAGGCAGCCCAGTCTGGAGCTGGGAAAGGGCCAAAGATGCTACAAATTTCGTAGGTGTGTGCAGCTGACCAAGCCATGAATCATGTCTGTATGGGCACTAGGAATAGAGAGCATCCAGGCTACGTGGGAAGGGCCTGGGTGGGGGCACAGCCCCCAGGCAGTCACATTTCTGTTAGCATCCCTATCATGTGTCCAAAGATGGAGAGAGCACACAGGAGAGCTGTGAAGCTGCAACAAACTCACCAGTGTGACACCATCTCCACCCTCATGCCAGCCGCATCACTGCTCCCAGTGCTGTGACAGCAGACACCAAGGGACCTCTCCAGGACTTGGTGTCTCTCCACTAAATGCCTTCCTTATGTTCTCCAGTGCCCAGTGTCTCCCTGTACCTCCAGGAGTGCACTTCTCTCTCTCCCTTCACAGCCCCCATCCTACATCACCCTCTCTGTCTCCATTGCCTTTTGCACCCTACTTTCATGATGACACCACAGACAGGGAGGAGATACGGCCTTGACAAAGCTGAGACTTCACTTCAGAAGGGCTCCTGGGGCTGAAACCCCTACCTACCCGTGACACCGGTTGGCTTTTCAGCCTGCACTCAACCATTCTTTGCAGTGTTCATGGCTGCTCTCCCACACCTGGTTGCACCAGCCAGCTACAGCAAACTCCCTCAGTCTTTTGGCAGTGATTTACAGCTGGTTTTTTCCTCTCCATCAAAGCCATTGGGAGACTCCAACTCTTGACTGATAGCATCCTCTGGTCCAAGAGTTTCTGTGGCTGCTGCAGTGGTCCCCAAGGGAAATACCTTTCCCTTCCCACACAGCCACAGATCCAAGCAGAGAAAATTATAATTCGGGTGGGACCCAACTACTGCAGGCAGTGGACACAGCGGGGTCTCCACTGCTGCCTGCAATCATGGGTGTGACACCTCTAGTGTGAGGATTCAACTCCAGAGCAAGAGCAAAGCCAGTGCTCTGTCACAGGGTGACACTCGAGACCACAGCAGAAAACTCCTGCTATTTCCTTGCTGCACCTCATGCCTCTCCAGCAAGCCTTCCCAGCTTGTCAACTCCTAGGAACTGCCTCACAGCCTCTTGCCAGATAGGAGAGAAGAAAGCCCTGTCATGGACTGCTGGTGACCATCCTGTACCCAAGAATCTGCTGTAGCTGGAGGCTGGTGCTCCATCGGCTGCAATTCGTGACTGAGCACCTGCTGAGCACTCAGCTCAGTGGGATGGAGGGTTTAGCTCCTTCCCACCCCTGCTGCTCCTTGTGTGGAAGGAGCTGGCCACTCTCTGCACCAGCACAGCAAAGGCACTGGGAGAGGCTGGTATTTACACATACCCATGTGATGGTGGCACCTCAAGCTGTGGGATGAGCTCCTGGAGCAAGCAGCCCTGCTGCCCCACATTCCCTGCCTCTTCTCCCTGTACTCCACAGCCTCTCTCTGTTCCACAACCCCTATCCCACATATCACCACCAGAGTTTTGACACTGCCCCCATCCCAGCATCATCTTCAGGGCTGGGGATACTCAGGGAGCAGGTGCAAGTTAGGGGCAAAGCCATGTCTGGTTCACATGCAGTTGAAGCAAAGCCTCTGGGAACGAGCAGAGCTCTGCAAGGAACCCATCATAAAGCAAGCCCCACACTTGCACACCAGCCTGGGGAGGAAGATGTGTACATGGAGAGGAATCAGAGAACACCGTGCTTTAGCTGACACCTATGAGCGTGAGCTGCTCCCAGAGGAAATGGGTTTGGAGCAACAGCAAAATTGAAAGCGACCTCAATCCCAGGGACAGGATGGAGGGGCTGTGGCTGTCAGCTCCTGGCTGGATGGATCCCGTGGGACTCTGAGTGCTGCCTGTCTCCAGGAGGGAGGGAAGGTGGTCCCCTCCACCACAGGCACATTCCAGGAGAAGGCACACATCACCCCCTGCTCTGTCTGGGTGCCAAAGGCTGGGCCTGGGCACATCACCTTTGGAATCACATTTGGAAAGAGCCCGGCCAGCCTACTGCCAGCCCCCTGCTTGTCTTGGCCTTCCTAAAAGTGCAGGGAGGGTAAAGTCTAAATGGGATTAATCCTGTCAGGTCAAACTGCTGATGTGATGTGGGACTGGGCAGGTAGTGCAGCCACCACCACAAGGAGGAGAGGAGAGAAGGGAGAAAAGAGAGGGAACAGAAGATGCTAGACATTTATGGCTCACGCTCACAAAGGGAAGGTATACTTAGGGTGTAGGGTGGCAGTTTGTGGTGCTAATTGCATTATCTAATAGCTGTTAATTAGTTCCTGAATCATGGCACCATTTCACAACTAGTGAGGGGTTGTTCTGGTTGACAGATTCACACCCTTCAGAGTGTGAAAACAGAATTCCTAGATACTGGAAGGCACCTTAGAAATACAACGTATGAGAGAAGACCGAGGGCAGGCCCTGTGTCTGGCGGGGGGAGGGTTGGTGTTGGTCTGCTCCTGTGCCTCTGCATTGGAATGATGAAGGCAATAAACAACTAGAAAAACAGAAAAAAATATGAGAGGCCAGCAGGATCTGTTGTGTTAAAATGTCAGGGCTCCCTCTGCCCTCCAAGTTCCAGCTGGTGGCTGTGCTTTTACCCCTCTGAAGTCCTTATCCTGCTCCAGAGGAGATCTGAGCCATTGTGGAGGAGGAATTGTTTCTTGTCAGTACATATAGGGTAGTTCTGAGCATTTGATTTTTCCATTGAATAATTTATTCTTCTTTCTTCCTCCACTATTCAACTGGTCCTCATGAGGCAAAGCAATTTCCTCCATCCCCACAAGTTAAGAACCTCTGATAGCTTTTCCTGGAGTCACTGGAGAAGCTGTAAGCTCAGTGGCACAGGAGCAGCCAGCTTTCAGGGGGAGGTAATGGGGCCAGAGGACCCCCCACGCATGCCTGACACGTGTTTGTGCATCAGGTTTGGAAAATTTGCTGTGTTCAGGGCCAGAAGGGAGTGTTGCAGTTGGGTAACCCCACCACCCCCACAAGCAAGCCAGGAGCCTCCCTGCCTTCACTGCTGCTTGTACGTACGTGGTTAATGCTGGCTTTCAGAGTAAAGCCGAGGCACGGCGTCCAAGGTGGCTTGCAGCCAGCTGTGGAAGCGCTCGCAGGTCGGAGCCGTGGCTGCTGAGCTGCTCCTGCAGGTAGTGCCCAGCCCAGCAGGCTCACCAGCATCCCACAGCAGGCACAGCTGCACCACCTGCCCCAAGTGTCCCCCAAGCATTTGCCTGTATCCCTAATGTGCCCTTTGCAGACTGTAAGGGGTCGCATGCCATTTATCCACAGCATTACCAGACAAGAAGCAAGCCAGTGAGAAATGTTCTTTTAAAAAGTACTTGAAAGGTCACTCCTATAAATAGCCTACCAGCACACCGGTCACTTTGACAATTAATTAACCACCTGTCACCCAATTATTAGGCCAAATAAATAACCTACGAGTGGAACGGTACTAGCAATTGTGCACAGCAAATGCCACGCAAGCCAAAGCCCAGCCTTACCCTGCTGTGCCCAGCCTGCAGCTCCCAGGCAGCGGCGGCTCCCCAGCAGCTCCCACGCCGGCTCCGATGGTAACATCCCGGGGGAAGAAGGCTCAGCACGACGGCATGGCGGGGCAGGACAGGACGAGGAGGACACAGTGCCCTCCCTCCAGTGCCCCTCGGCCACCCCAGGGCTGCAGCTCCCTGCTGGTGGCAAAGCTCAGCCCATGTCGCTGAGCCAGAAAGGTGCTGGGCTTCCAGCTGAGCCTGGGCTGGAGCCACACTTCTCCTCTCCCATCCACTGCATTAATGCTCTCTGCCTCAGAGAGATGCTCATGTTCTTTTATATGCCTGGGCTGAAGCTTTAACAGAACCCAGCTGTTTCAAGGCTGCGCAGCAGAAATAGCCCTGCTGCAGCTACAGGTCCCACTGCCGGGAAGGGCTCTGGGACCAGCCAACATCCAGGAAGGAGGGGAGAGAGAGAGAGAGGATTACAGCAACAAGTGACTGCCTGGATTAGCTGGGCTCTTCCCAGGGAGAGGTTAGTGGCCAGGACCAGATGCCCGTGGGAGAGAGAATGGTGGAGGAGGGATAGAGGGGCAAGTGTTGCAACACCTAAGGGCTGTTTGCTTAGAAGAGCAGCTCCCCCTGCCCCAGGGGATGGCAAGGGGGAAGGACTTGGCTCTTTTGGGGAAGCCAATTGTAGGGAAGATCCCTCACCCTGCCACGGCCTCATACAGCCACAGGTTCCCATGCCAGGTCCCTACCTGGGGGATCTGCCTCCCCCGGTCTGTCCCAGGTGCCAGGGCTGGTGCTGTATAAAGCAGGAGCTGGCTCCCATGCAGAGACCTGCAGCACCCTGCACTTACCCTCTTTGCCCCCCAGGGTTGTCCGTGAACCGTAGGGTGGGGATGCAGCTTGGGCAGTCAGAGATGCAGTGCTGCTCTGGCAGAGCACGGGTGTCAGGAGGGCAGGGGGAACACGTCTCTCTGTAACTCATCCCAGAGCTGAGGCACCGCAGGGAGCAAACAGCAAGGTACTGGCCTGAAACTTTAAAGATGTGACAATGGAAACAAGAGCCCCTTGCCCCATGGAGCAGTGTGAAGCTCTGCAAGGCTTTGAGAGGACAAATGAGCCAGCTAAGCAATGGGTGAGAGAAAACAGCTGATGCCCTGAGCCAAGGGCAGAAAATCAGGCAGGAGCAAGAATCCTGCTGTATGGATGTGTATATGAGAGCCCTAGTCTTAGGGGCAGATTGAAGATGGGAATCTTTGAGGTGCTAATGAAAAAGGAAACTGAAAATATTATACCCCATTTAGCCACATGATCTGCCAGAGGATTTGGATGTGATGGTGAGCAAAGAGAGTGAAGAAGAGGAGGTGTAGCAGAAGGTGGCAGGAGAGCCCAGGGCATGGACAAGCAGAATGGAAAATGTGGGGGTCAGGGTGCCAGGGGAGGAGAGCAGTTAGGAAATCCCCATCCATGGTGGCAACAGAGAAAGGGAGGGACAGAGAGGAAGGAGGTGGGAATAGTCTCAGTCTGCCAGGGAGGCATTACCTATCTCCTCCACAGAAAAGTCCAAAGAAAATCTTCTGAGAAGGAGAGGCCTCACACAGAGACATTGCCTGCAAACCTCTCCCTGCTGTCTCCTCTGGAGGCTCCCAGCAGCTTCTTGCTGGGCAGAGCGGGAGCTGTGCTGGAGCTGGAAACCTTTCTGGGCTGCAGCTCTCTGGCTCAGCCAGCCCAGCTCTGCCTGGAGCCACCCTTGCCACTGCAGGAGGGTGATCCCCAGCTTGTCATGCAGGTGCTGAATGCAAGGGCCGACCCCCGTGCAGAGACCCACAGCACTCTACACTCACCCTTTTTTCCCCCAGGGTCCCCATGAGCTGTAGGGTGGGGATGCAGCTCGGGCAGTCAGGGATGCGGTGCTGCTCACCCCACACTAACGCTTCAGGCAGCGCCCCGCAGCACAGGGCAGGGCTTTTAGCCACCTCATTGCCTGGGACTGCAATAGTAGCACAGAGGGTTTCATGAGCTGAGCATCACTTAGGGGCCTTGGTGAGTTATCTGAGCTCTGCAAGAAGTGTAGAGACCACCATGCTAGACACTGCTCCTAAGTGCTGCAGAAAGGCAGTCTGAGGCCAGGAAATTCATGCCTGTTTTCAGGCAAAGGCAAATGCCAGCAGGGTTTCATTGCTCTCCACTCCTCTCTGTACACATGCATGCACTTTTTTGGCATGTGTACATTTTGGCACTTTTTTATCTGGGACTGCACATGATGTAACTGTCAGCAGAGAAGGGATCCAAGCTACCCCAGAGGCACTAAAGACTGTGAGATGCCGGGCACTCTCCTTCCCATCTTGGTCATGCAAATATCCCTCAAGGATCTTCATCCCTCCTCAGCAGAACCAGCCTGCCACGCTGCCTGGGACCTGGGAGCTAACATCAACACTGGGAGGGTCTGCAAGCATGGGGTCAGTGAAGCATGGCGCCATGGAGGCCTCTGGAGAGCTGCTCTGTGACCTGCAGCGGATGCAGGGGCCCGGGACATCGTGTCTGCAGACTCATGTTTTCAGACCTCGGTGTTGCACAACTGCAGCTGAGTTTCCCACAGACAAATCAATCTAATTCTGCTTAAAGAGGCTGAATGCATTAACCCCTTAACTGGCCAGTGCAAACCAACTTTGCCAGGAGTCTTAACGCTGCTGATGACATTGCACCTCCAGACACTTCCAGCTGAGGCTTCTGATGTCAGACCACACTGCCTCCTCTGCCAAGCTGCAAGGTGCTATACAATATGCTGGATTTAAAAGCAGTTGTGGTACCAGAGGGGCTGCTTCTCTGCCTGGCTTTCTTGGCTGGAGAAGCACAGCCACCCTCAATAGCTCAGTAACATGCCGACATCTCAGGCCGAGCCTGCTGCGCTCCAGGAGCTCCATGGTTTGTGCTGAGTTCTGCCTTTAAAGGACAACATTCCTAGCTGCTGCCCCTCCTTCACCAACTGACCTGGGATGTAACTTCTCTTTGAGGCTCTTGAAGACAACTAAAATAACCCTGTGCTTCCCCATATCCCTCTCCAGCTCTCTCTGAGTCACTGGAACAGGTGGGAGAGGTTCCTCTGCAGCCACCCACTTCAACCTGCCCAATGCTGGGGCAGGAGGTGGGAAGAGAACAGGGCGCTTGGGCATCCCTGCCACTGCTTCATGCACCAAGTGGGAATGGAGCCCACATTGCACAGGACATAAAGGCATGATGGGGACAGGGTCACAGCAAGGCAGAAAAGACACTGACTCACACAGCTCTGATTTGCAGGACGCTGCGCAACAGTTTCAGGGATTGTCAGAGGGACAAAGCACTGTGCCTACAGCCATTGCATTTGCAGGCTTGGACAGGCTGGTCATCTTCATTTTCTCAGCAAACTTACATCATACAAGGTATAAACTGAGCTTTTGCTGGAGCTCCTCCTCCGTGCCGTGCGGCCTCAGGGCTGAAGGCATCTCTGGAGGGTCCCGAGAGCAGCCCTGGGGCGAAGGTGTGAGCAGCTGTGCCCGGCACGCAAGGGGCGGAGCTGGGGAGCATCTCCAGCAGAGCCTCATTTGCTGTGCTCACAGCGCCAGGGGACTCAGGCAGGTCAAACGGTGCTGGCCTGGCACAGAGTCAAGTCCCAAGAGGACCAGTGCATCGATCTGTAGGGAAGCTGGGATGGCTGCCAACAGGCACAGAGCGAGAACACCCAGGTGTCTCTAGCTGGGGGAACAGGGACTGGTTGTGAGTCTCCTGATAAAACTTGGTCTCTATGCCTCAAGGGGAGGATCCATATGAGACACCTTGCCCCGTGTTCATGCACCAGCAAGATACTGGAGTCATGGGCCAGCCTGACCAGTCTTGGCCCAGATGAATTTGTCCAGGAAGTGCCTAATTCCTTGAAGCTTCAGCAAATGAATTTGTCTGAATACAGGGCAAGGTTCCCCCTCAGTATGTTCAAGGGTCTGGATGCAGCAAGACTGCCATGCCTAGAGGGTTAAAAGGATGTCAGGGTGGGTAGTGCTCCCAGGGATGGTCGAGGCTGGCACACTCCTCCACTGGGCTGTGAGCTGGACAGCAGCCACACATTCAGGCCCTCTCCTCCTGGTCTGCCAGGGCCCTGGGCAGGAGAGAACACAAGTCTTCCTAAAAACTGGTGTCTGTTTTCTGACTGGTTGCACAAATCCCTCAGAAGAAGGATAGATTTGGCATGGTTCCAATCACAAGCTTAAGAGGCTTCAGCACTGCCCAGGTGTGGAGCCCTGCCGCACCACTGGTACCTGGCACACTCATGGTGGGTGCTGGTGCTTGGCAGGCTAAAGAGCAGTGAGCAGGGAACGGGCTGGGAGTGAAGAGAGGAGAGGAAGGAAGTATATGGGAATGATCTGGTCCAAAACTTCCATTTCCTCGCTGTGTCGGGTCCTGCACTCTTGCATCTCCCCCAAACATGCCTTTTAAACACGCAGTTTTAGAGCCAGCTCAGAATGGATGCTGAAATGCAAAGCAAACCTTCTCCCTTGGCTTTCTGGAGAGCAATAAGGGCATAGACCCATGCCAGACTGAGGAGCAACTGGCTCAAGGACAATGCTCACTTCTCCGCAAGATGCTCATCGAAGCCCCGACTTAGCGTGCTAAGGAGAAGGGGACAGCTTGCACACATAAACACTTGCTGCGTGCCTGTCCATGTGGAAAGAGGAGCTGTGTTTATGCAGGAAGCAGCAGCCCCTTGCAAACAGCTTCCATTTCCCTCTCTCATGATTGCTCTCCCCTCTGCCTTTGCAGAGCTGTGTCTGCCACCTCGGCTAGGCGCTCACCAAACCTCTTCACCTCTGTGGATGCTGCTGGTCAGGGCTTAGCAGGGCAGGCAGAGAAGGGATCAACACAAAGGTGTGCTGGGGACTGCTCTGCATCAGCTGCTCCTCCTGATCTCACTATTTTTATTCCCTGTTTTTGTCTTTTGTCTTTTTTCCTTCTTTTTTTTTTTTTTTTTTTCCTGGGGAGATATTTGTCATTTTAATTTTAAACAACAAAACAACAAAACCCCAACCATGACAAAACCTGACATCAATGGGATGCTCATGGGGACAGTTAAAAGAGAAAAACCATGCTCCTTCTGCAAACTCAGAGTAATTGGATCACAGCATTAATTAATCATTTCAGTTCATTTCTCTTCTATGAAAGAAAACAGACTGACCCGCTGGGATGGGTACGCCCCTCGTGTGAATAAACAAACCACTTTTACCGGTAGCCCTTCTCCTCCTCCTCCCATCAGCTTTCCCCTGCCCACTCATCAGGTCACCCCCAGGGCCACTGCTGCTCCGTCCAGCAGCCCTGGGAACTTGCTGCAAGGGCACATTGGCTTGGCTCCTGCGGGAACCAGGGCTGCTGCCCACCACTGCACGCCTGCTGCCATCCCCACCCGCCACACCCAGGCCTCCCACCGCTGGCCACCATCCCGACTCAAGGGTGAACCAGGGATGGGTTGCTGATTAGGATCTCTACTGGATGCCTTGCTCTTTGCTGGGATGTCTCATGGGGGCCTAGTCCAGGCTGGAGAGCAGCAGCAGGTGCTCAGATCACAGGAGTTAGGGTGTTAGGAAGCAGGAGGTGGTGCCCAGCAGTAGAGACAGCGAAAGCATCTTGGTGTCACCTGTGATTTCAACGTGAGCATTGTCTCTGGTGCTGTTTCACCAAAAGCCTGGGCTCTGGGATCCTGGCACCTGAGTATTTCGACAGACAGCGCCTGCATTAACAAGCCACCCAACTGCATTGTAGCAATTCTTCCGGCCCCTCTGTTGACTCTGCAAGTTGTGGCAGATGTCAAAACACCCTTGGAGGTCACTCAAGGTAGTTGTGATAAAGCAGGGAGTCTCCAAATGCCCAAGCAGAGCCCAGCTACCAGCACAGGAGAACACCAGCTGTTTCTCAGGTTGGGAAGTATCTCCCTAGCCTTGGGCTTTCCAAAGAAAAGAAAAATCCATCCACAGCACAATCAGAGGGGTTGAAAACAGGTCAGACAGAAGACAGTGCTGCTTTTATTTAAGAAAAATGACAAGAACTGTTCCCTGATTTGAAGCCAATGTCATTATTTTGGAAAGAAAGAAGGGTGGGGCTGCCCGACTCTTGTCCATGATGGGCCAACAGGGAGCACGGGGCAGCTCTGCCATTACCAGCAGGAAGGGTGCAACAGGGCCAGAAAGGGCTAAAGGAAAGATGAGATCCACACTGAGGGAGAGAGTGGGCAAGATCTGTCTCCCTCGCAATGCCTAGCCTGGCAAAGGGTTTTGTGGAGAGGGGGCAAACTTCTGCCTAGTCATGTCCTGGGAGGTGGCCACAAGCACCAGAGGGGCTTGCCCAGTATGGTGACAAAGTGTCCAAAAGATCCGGGGCCCTGTCCCTGTTGCTCTTTTTGGAATAGTGAGGGAAGCAAAGAAAGCGTGCAGGTAGTTTCTTATCCAGGAACGTCTCCTTCCCAGAGAAGGCACCAGGGGAGCAAATAACCCCCGTCCTGGGTTTCCTCCTGGGGATGCCTGTCCCCGGAGCCGCAGGCTGCTCATATTCCCTACTCAGGATGCTGGCAAGGCTGTTTCCTGGGTGACAGGAGGGACCCGAGGTTCCTCGGGCGACGGGATCCCGGGAACCGTGTTGGTCTGGATGGGAGCAGGGAGAGGGGGTGCCAGACATACATCACCCCCGTGCCCTGGTAGGGCTGCACGGCTCCAGACATCCTGGGGCAGCGAACCAGAGCGAGGGTCCCGACCCGCGGAGCACCGCGGCGTTCCCGGAGAGACGCAGGAATGTGGGAAAGTTGGCAGAGACACCTCCCCCGTTCCTGGGGTGACCGCGTGCCACATCCCCCGGGGGTGCGCAGCCCCCTCCCCATGCACCCCAAAGCCATGCTGACACCCCCGCGCCGGACCCTGCGGGGGATGCCCTGCGCCCCCCGCGCCGCGCACACGGAGCCCCGAGCAGCGACTCACCGGGCAGCCCAGCCCAGGGCGCGCCGCCGCCCGCCGCCGAGCGGTTCTCAGCGGCCATGGTGCCGCGCCGCGCCCGCGGGGGCTCCGGCTGGCATGGCCCGGCTCCGGTCCCGGCTCCGGTCCCGGCTCCCGGTCCCGGCTCCCGGTCCCGGCGGCGCCGAGCGCGGCGGAGGGGCGGGGAGAGGGGAGGGCCCGGCGCTGCTGGCTCGGCCCTGTCCTCCTCCCCCCGCCCCCGCCCTCCCCCGCTCCCAGATGTGTCGCCCCCACATGTGTCGCCCCCAGATGTGCGCCCCCCTCGCCGCCACGAACACGCACCGGGGCTCACGACGCCGGGAGCCGCTGACGATCCCCAAGCCGCCGTTTCCCCCCGTCCCAGATGTGGCCTCCCGTCCCCGGCGGCCAGATGTGCGGGAGCGCTCTTGCAGCACCCCGGACAGCGCTCCCGGGACCGCCCGCTCCCCGGCGCCGGGCTCCGGCCCTGCTGCCCCCCCGGCAGCCACCGGCGGGGATAAGTCCCGAGCCGGCGTGCCAAGGCGGCAGAGAGCGAGGAGCAGGGAGGTGCGGAGCGGGGACCGGCACAGCCTGGGCCAAGGGAGGTCTCGGCTCTTTCCCCTGTCCCCAAAAAGCTCTGCCGGGCTGTCACTAACACTCGGAACTGGGGTGTTCGTGCAGAACAAAAAAATTCATCAGGCAGTTCCACAGCAGGCTGACTGTCCACCAGATCTGGCTTTTGGTAATGAGAGAGTGTCAAACAAGAAGAAACAAAGGGAAAAGGGTGGTGGGGGGGGAAAGCCTTCCCTTTCCCGTACACCTTTCCCCTTCCCTCCACTTTATACCTAGGGCAACTCCCTCACCCACCCTCTGCCTCTCACTTTTGCTGTCTCACAGACACACACAGGTGTCATTTCTCCATCTGCTCGGCTCACACACACACATGCACAGACACACACAAACAAATAAACGCCCCACTTTAACCCTCTTTTGAAGTGATCACAGTAGCAGATGGATTTCCACCATCCACTCCTTCACCCCCTCACCCTCTTCTCGTACCTCTCTGACTCTGGAAGGTAACATTTAACAAAAGTACAGTATTTTAAGTCAATGTGTCATCTAAAATGCATGCAGTTCACAGACTGGACCTCTCTTTCCCCTAGATCCTGCAAACTGGTACCTTATCTCTGCAAACGGAGATGCATTTCTGAATTCCAGCAGAGAGAACATTATTAAGGTAATTCAGACAATTTTCTCTGATGACACATCTCCTGCTCCAGGTGCATCTCTGCACCCTGAAAAGGTTAAAGCCTTTTGGCACTTGGATTTGCTGCTGCCTTTGCACACCAAGAGGCCTCTGCCACAGCAGGGAAGCAGATGCACCACCATTATTTTGGTCACCAAAGGCCACATTCTGGCATTTTTTTTAGCTAGTTCAGTCAACTTGTATTTGTTTTCCTTCCTGTCTTCTTTGAGAAGCAAGAAGACAAAGCTTTCCAAATGTTGGCTGGTGTAGAGCCAAGCAATTGCATTGAGGGCAATGAGGCTTTGCTGGCTCTTTTCAGCTTAACATCTGCCCACACTGTGTTTTGCAGTTACTGACCAAAACCTGTCAAAGACTCCAGCCAGTTATTTGGAGTCTCTTGCCTTGTCCAGATTCCTGACCTGAAATAAATACCACCCTCTCCTCCTCCTTCTTTCCCCCTAAAAAATTAATGTGAATAAACTTTTGTCACACTCTGTGAGAACTCATCAGACTGAGGAAAGACTATCTGCTTCAAAGACAGTTTGATTGTACTGGAGTTGGGTTATTTGATTGGACTCTTGTTTCAAACTACAAGTCCCCATAGAAAGACAAAAGACTGTAATGAACAGTGAGATGTCTTCTTCCAGAGCTGATCAGTCATGGAGATAAAAATGTGTAACCAAATTGGATACAAAACTTTTCAACTTCTAACTGTTAGCTGAGCTATACGCACTCATTAGTCAGAAGCAGAATTTCTGAAAGCCTGGACTCACTATACATATTCCAATTAAAGACAGCACTTGCTTCTTTTGGCTTGACATATTCACACATTCCCTTCTCATGGGCTGCCAGTGAGTTTCACCAGCCTCCCTTGATGCCACCAAAGCGACATCACCTTCCTTCCTGGGCCATGTCAGCACTGGTCATGAACAGCAGTTAATCCACTCCAGAATCAGACCTCAGCTCCCACCCTGGCCACATACGTTGTGACAGGCTGTGAGGTGGCACAGGAGAGATTTGTGGTTTCCCCATGGAGGAAACCATGGGCTGACTTGACTTCATATTCAATGGCCCAAGCAAACTAAGGGCCTTCCTTACTCTTTTGGGATTAAGGCCTGTGACAGTCTGAGATTCCTGCTATCCTGCTGGACTGACCCAGGTTGGTCTGGGGGAGTAACCAGCCACTAAACCCAGCATCCACCACCTTGTGGATATCTGGGATACTCCTGGAGCTATTTTTCATGGAACTGCACATCTCCCATTTTTTCGCATCACTCTACTTCCAGCCTCTATTTTTGTGACTGGCTTCTTTGTCTTATTTTTTCTTTTCAGCCATGCTCTGCTGTGCCTGCTCTCTAATCAGCATTAGCTAGTCTTCCATTATCAACTGGCAATGCTCCATCATGTTCCTTCATCTCAAAAATTGCCCTTGCACCAGAGCACCATAAACACCTAGGAACAGACAAAGCCACTCCTCTCACCTCTGCCTCTGAAGTGGGATATGCAGAAACCAGTGGCAAGTGACCACCTTGATATTCCACCTTGGCTTGTGACAGCTCCCATCCATAGCCATCCTGTGGCAGAGTGCTTACACTACTGAGTGCACAGGAGACGAATATTTTTGAAGAGCAGGAAAAGCAGTTATGGGTCATTTACTCTGGCTTTCCCCACAAGCCCAGGAACATCCACCCATTATCCCTGACAGATTCCCAGTATCTGTACTCAAACATGCAGCAGGCACAGCAACAGCTAGCACTGGCTCCTGGAACACCAACTAATGCCAGGCTGTGTCTGCTGGGGGATTTGGGGCATTCATTGCTGGTCCTGCAACCCTACACTCATGGCAGGGCATCATCAAGTACAGGAACAGTTCTCACCCATCCTGGTAGTACACAGGGCTTGTTCCAGTTCAGACACACACCTCTGGCACTGAGCTCTGCCAGGGACAAATCTGCTCCCCATCAGCTCTGGCCAGCTCTCCCCTTTCCTTCCACAAGGAAGCCTGACAGTCTTGACCAGACTCCAGCAGAAACATTCCAGCCCAAGCCTACCCTCCCATCCTGCTCACAGAGAGATGCGCTCCTGCATATGCTCTCATGCTCACTCTCCTTTCTTTCTGCCCTTCTTCAAGGCACTCAGGTTTTCTTTCTGCCTCACACACCCTTTCATGCTCCACTTCCCTCCCTCTGCCACCAGATCCCTTTGCCCTCCGGTGGATCCAGATTGCCTCCCCAGCACAATGCAGGCAGCCAGTCCCCCTCCCTCTGACAGACGTACTCCCACAAACTTGCTGAACCCATCTACAAGGCTTTAATATTCATAAAAGTCAACCTTAGTCTAAAGAAAATGTGGTTGATGACGAAAGTATTTACATTGCAAATGACTTTTAATAGCCCTCTGGTAGTCAGCCTGGTGATAAATGCTAATCCATCTATCAGCTCAAAACCAAAATAAACCCAACTCAGAAGGGAAGAGTCAGAGAGAGAAAAAGGAGCTGATGACGAGTGAAAAAGGCTCAGGCCTCTGGACCAACACTGCCACAGGAGATGGCCATGAAGGCTTTGCTCAGCAGTCAGTGAGAGGAGTAAAATGTCCTTAAGGGAGCAGAGACAGCTGCTCTACCTGCTCTTGGCCAGGCAAGGAGACAGCCTTCACTCACTGGAGTGGATCTGGCATTGCCTGGCAGCACAGAGCTGTCTAAATGCCAGGGCAGTAACTCAGCCTCCATGCCCATGCCCAGAGCTGCAGGCAACAGCAGCCACCTGTGGGTGGGCTTTTTCCCTGTGTGTGCTGCTGGGTGAAACACAGCCCTGAGGGACATGGATCCTTCCCCTGGGCCAGTGTCATCCCTGTGGGAGGCGGAAGAAGGGACAACACTTTGCCATTACTTGCCTCTATCCTAATAATTTGCCTAAGGGCTTGGAATGGCACACTTGTAAAAGGGCTTAGAGCTGTTTAAAAGGTCTGAAATAAGCACTGCTTTCAGGCCACATTTGTCTGGAGCCTCCCACACCTGTTTTCCACATTGAGGAGGTACAGCATCAGCTGTGCACAAGTCCTCCTCTTTCCCATCAACACAATCCCCAGATGAACAGCCCTTTCCCCTCATTCCAGCTGTCCCCAGGGCACATCAGGAACAAATGGCCCCAGACATGAGTTCTGCAGGAGGACAGTCACTCATGAGTGTGAAGTGAGCCAGATCCCAGACCATGCTGGGACAAAATCACACTGCAGGGAGCAGGGCAGGAGGACTTGCAGGGTCAAGGAGAAGCAGGTTTGCTGCAGCCTTCCTGACAGAGAAGGTGACTGAAGGCACCCAGCCATGCTGCCTCAGCCAGACTCCCAGTAGTCATCCAGAGCCACATCTTCTCATGCCTCATGGCATGCCTTAACTGGAGACAGAGGGAAGAAATACTGATGCCAAAGCTGCATTAAGCACATCACTTAGTGCTCAGCTGCTTCCCAGCCTTCTGGGCTGCTTGCAGAGACAATGTAATGAAAGATTCTTTCATTATTTGGAAAATGTTGTTTTTAGCACCAGTGAAGGATGCCAGAGCCACAGCCTCAGGGAGCTGTGACTATGTTTAGCCATGGAGCAGGTGTGGCCCCAGTGGCTGGGGTGATGGTGACACCAGAGGCCCCCACTCACCCTGGGGTCTGTGACAGGGCATAGCCAGAAAAGCAAGGGATAGACACTCTGGCCCATGCAGGGAAGCCAGGTGAGCATGAAGGTGTAGTGACTAATACAGAAAGCCATCCTCCCACACCTGGCTGGTCCACAGGCATGCAATTCACACCAGTCCATAGGCCCATGAGCATCCTTGAAATGCCAGGGGAGCACCAAACAGCTGTGCTCTCATCTTGGCCACAAGTATCAGTGCCTTAAGTCAAGTGAGGGGATATGGCAGGTGAAACACACTTCTGTCACCTGATGCTACCCTTGGAAAGCTGTTGTGCACTGTTGGGCACTGCCAGTTGCTTGAGCTCATCAGAAAGCAGGAGGGCAGCTGCAGCCCTGATGCAGCACCTCTGGAGAGAGTTAAGCACAATAGCCTGCACCCAGCCTGGTGTGCTGCAATCTCTTCAGTCAATAATCATCTGCTTTTTCTGTTTTAAAAGATTGCTGCTGCTATTTTAAGGTTGCAGTTTTGTTACATTTGCCGTATAAGCACGACTTCAAATACTTCAATATAATTGTTTTGTTGCAGTCCCCACTCTTGCAACTCTAACTTGCTTTCTGGGTAATGGAAGGGGGAAAGAGCTTCTGAATCACTTCTTTTATACCTATTATTAAAAAAAAAAATCAGGACAAAAATAAAAGAGGAATATAAGCTTGTGCTGTTTTCCTGCCATTTCTCTCGTGACACAGAAGACAGCAGATCTTCCCTGTGACTGCTGTGCCCATGGGCTTGGGTCTGGCCTTTGGAGCCAGGCAGCTTTGGGAACTCTGTGCCTGCCCTGCAGTCACTATGAGCTCCCACGGCCCTCTCCCAGGCACTGTCCCACACAGCTTGCTGCCCAGCCATCAGGGAAAAAGCAACCAGGGGCTCTAGCCCCTTTCATGGAATAGTCTAATTATCTAATTTTCCAATTCACTACTTCATTAATTCATGATTTCACTAACCCACCGTGCTTACTCACATGGCTGTTCCACTGCCGGCAGAGTGAGCCCCAGCTTCCTCCCTGGCACAGCACAGAGTCCCCAGCAGCCCTGTGGCCACAGCCAGAGCCCTCCAATGCTGCCTGTCCCCAGGAGACATTCGGGGTCAGCTGCCCTCCTGACACCTTCCTGCCCAGGTGTTCCCTACAAACCATTTCTGCTGGTTCTGCAGGATGTGCCAGAGGCTGTTGCAGAGCTGCAGGAGAGGATCTCCACTGGAAATGCTGGTCCCTGGACTACAGGGGTTGGAGCCTCTAAACCTGGCAAACCTCCATGGAGGTGACACCACCTTTGGCATGTGTAGCCACTCCTGGAGGAGAAACTCATCCCAAATGAGGAGACAAGGCCCATCCCACACGGGCACTGAACCACTCAGCCCAGCCTCCCAGTGATTTACCATCCTCCCTGCACTGGGGTGCCGAGACAAACCCAAGCCTCTCCAGGGGCTCCCTGCAGCCCCCAGGATTGTCCACTGCAGGGACAGAGAGCCAGCAGCCCTGCAGTGCAATCGCCCTGCCATCAGATTTGCTTCACCGAGCAGCTGGGCAGAGCCTGCCTTCTAAAACACACGCAGTCTAATAAATGCACTCCCTGTTTTAAATGTATCTTTTAAAAAAGAACATTTCTCTTGGTTTGAGGTAATTGCTGCACTGCTGGGGGACAAAGAGCTCCATGTGTGCGCATCTCACTTCAGGCAGCTCCGCTCTGATCCCCCCGTGGACAGAATTTGTGCCCCCCACGGGCACATTTACCTCACATAGAGGCCCCACTAAAGTTAATGCTACCTATGGTGTCCTTCACAGTGAAAGAAACCGAGAGGAACACAGAAAGTGTGCAAAACCCACAGCAGGTAAAAACCAGTCAGCAGTTCCTGTGTAAAGAAAGCATTTAATACAGCCAGAATGAAGCGGATCCTTGCTTTCCCAAGAAAGATGCTGCCCCTGCCCTGCATCTCTCTGTACCTGGGAATCTCCACCTGGCCCTGGTGCCCTGGGGAAGGTACAAGGCCATGGGTCACTTGCCCTCATCCTGTGGGCATCTAGAGTGTTGCTGGGCAGCCCCCAGCACTATCTTCCCCTACATGAGGCTGTCCCTCCTCTCACCCCTTCTCCCCAGCCTCTCCCCACTGAAGTTTACCCTGGCAAGAGCGCCCACCATGAGTTGGCCATGGGTACCAATCTGCCACACACTGCAGGGATGAAGGCAGCCTGCTGCCATTGGGGTTTTGTATTCATCCCACAGGCCTGTACCCCCACATCCAGCCCCAGCACTCACCAAGGAGACTTCACCACCCCAAGCCAAGCCGAACACATGGTTAAAGTCTTTTGTTATGGCAAGAAGCCATATCTCAAGGCAGAGCCAGGGACAGAGGAGGCTCGAGGCTGCAAGATGCAAGAGCTCTGTTCTCTGATGGCCAAGCTAATAACCCTGTATTAAATTACAAGCCTGGGTTCAATTGTGGTTGTTTTGTTTTTGTTGGGTTTTTTGTAAGCTGTCTGTTTAGATTTATCAGCGTAATTCCTGATACTGCCTTGTCGGACATCATTACAATAATCTCACTACTGTGTCTGCCAGGGAACTGGGAGGCGAGCAGGAGGCAGCTGCAGAGCAGGGGAGTGGTGGGGCCTGGGCCACCTGCAAGGCACAGCCCCAGGACCACTCCCCCCAGAGCTGGGGACCCTAGGGCAGGTGGAGGCACAAACCCCCTCAACAGGACTCAAAAGTCAAAAAGAACAAGCTCATACTGAGGGACAAAGGATCCAGTCTCCAGCCAGCCAGGTCTCCATCCCTCCAACAATCTCACAGAAAAACCTGGAGGATGTGGGGAAGTTGGAAACGAGCAGCCTCTGTTTTGGCACAGATCCTTACCCTTAATTCATGGTAATTTTATCATTAATTTAAATAAGATTTGTCATGGTGGAGAGCACGAGAAGAAGAAGGCAGGAGGCTGCTAGCCCAGCTCTGTCCCTCCATCCTTCCATGCTGCAGCCCTTCTCTGTGGGTGCTGCTTTGCATGTGCACACACACACACACAGGTGTATACACACATGCACATGTGTGGAGGCCACATGGCCAGGCCTGCTATGCTCCACCTTGGCACAGCTCCTGTACCAGCCTCCAGCCAGAGATTTGGCTGGCAAGCCTGACCAGGCAGGCAGCAAAGTGCTTCTTCCTGGGGACCTGGCACTGACACCCTCACTTGAGGCAGGGGGATGCTCCAACACAGCACTGCAACCCCTCAGCAGCTGGAGTGCCTGCAGCTTCCCTTCCCAGCAGCTAGAGTAGCCTGGGCTGAAGAGCTGTCTGGGGCAGGGATCTTGGAGCTTTGGGATTTTTTGGCCATGACATAGAGCAAAGGTGCCCCTGAGAGCCTATTAACCCACATGAAGCATCCCCCTCTCTGTCGGGCAGGGGCTGGGGGAGACACAGGTGGGAGGCAGGTAATCACATCAGCAAAACAAATAAAAATCCCAGCCCAGCCTGGACATTTTATTAATGAAAATGAGCCTGTGACAGGAGGTAATTTCCAGCCCCTGGGTGATTCGGCTGGAGGATGGAGCTGCAGATAGGGATGAGTCTAGGCAGCCAGGCAGAGACAGAGCCCAGTCAGGTGCAGTCAGGAACCAGAGCCCCTTCCAAGAGGGGATTGGGTAAGTGGCCTTGAAAGCTGGAATGTGAGGAGAGGAGCTGTCAACACCTCCAGAGAGCAAGTGCTTCCAGCTGCCTCGCTGGAGAGGTAGTGTTACTAGCCACTGTCCCTCAGAGGAAGACTGGCTGAGGTCACCACAAGAGCAGGGGCATCTTCAGACCCCATTTCACAGCACTCCTACCCTGGTACACTCTGGCTGTACCTCTTCCAGTTGCTGGTCCATGCAGCTACTCAGTCAAACCACCCTTATCCAACTCCTCCAGTCTCTGTTCAAGCACCCACCCGGGCAGCTGCTCACACCAGCACTGCTCTCCCCCAGCTCTTGTGGTGTGCCAGCATCCCCCAGTACTGCTGGGCAGTGGGATGGCAGGCATTCCCATAGCACAACGAAAAAAACAGGATCCCCTCTTGCTACTGTGAAGTGGGGGAAATCTATATTCATTTTCAGAGCTGAGTGAGAGCAACACATTTTGAGGGTGAATTTTCTTCTCAGGAATACCACGCTCTGATGAGCTGAATTAATTCATACCCAGTTGAGTGTCTGACCCTAAATAGGTTGTATGACTGAAATTTAAAGAAGCATTACTGTAGTGATAGTATTTCAAAAGAGGAAAGTAAACAGCTTAGCCTTACTTGTTTGGAAGGTAAAACTATTTTATGAAAACTTACTTTTTTCACCCATTCAAGGCCTGAGACCTGTTCTGGAAACCTTGCAGCATCCCTGGCATAGAAGTCAAGACCTCTTCCACCTTGGCTGTGGAGCAGGAGCACATCAGCCTGGTGAGGAAGGCTGCAGGAGAACCCTTGCAGCACACAGAGCCTGTCCTGAGAATACAAGCAAACCAAAGCAGTGCTTAATAAATTTCCCCCAAATAGCTGAGATGCCAGCAGGAAGGAACAACCCTTTGGGGCTGCAAAGGGTTGGTGCAAAACCAGTGGGGCTGCAAGTGGGGTCAGGGCAGCTGGAGAGATAAACCTCATGCTCCTGCCAGGCTCAAAGAGTTTTCCATCTGTTTCCCAAAGGACAGGACCTGTAGCATCTCCAACCATCCCTACAGCAGTAGCTGCCAATGCCTTGGGGAGACCCAACCAGCACCAGCTCACAGCTACCATACAAGCACACAGCTACCCCTGGTCCCTCAGCCGGGCCAGCCTTCCCACACTGGGCTACAGATCACACAGTCCCTCCATCCATCACCTCCCCAATGAATTGAGGCAGATGTGTCCGTGGCCAAAGTGTTACTGCCAGCCCCAAGCTGGGATGCTTCAAATAGCTGCGCACTGCGATACAAATTGTACTTTGATGAGGTACATTAGGCCATCTGGACAGCCTTAAACAGCCTTGATGAAGACAGAGCAAGGGCTGCTCGAGGTGGGAGGAACCTCAGCAGTTTCAGGGCTGTTCGCTGTTCCTTAAGCTAACATTTGTGCAGCCAGTGGGGCTGGAGCTGGCCGCACTGAGGAGTTCCATGCCCTGCATTGGGCGGGTCTGCCCAAAGGCAGAGCTTCGAATGACCAATGAGTGACCCCCAGGGTGGTGTGGGCAGGACATGAGAACTCACAGCCTGGATGAGCTCTTGTCCAGCAGAGCCCACAAATCTGCACCACCCTGGGTGTCCCTGTGGATGGATCCGATCCTGGCAAGCGTCAAGAACACCCCGCTCCCATTAGTACCATTACCTTTGTGGGAAGCGGTGCTTCTAGGAAGGAAAGCTCATGCTCACTGATGAGCATAAGATAAATAATGTTCCAAAGCGGGGAGGAAAAAAAATGCAGGAGATGGTTGCTAGAGAAAATCACCTAAGCAGGGGTAAGAGCCAAAGGGCAGGGAAGGAAACAGGGGACCGAGCCTGAAGAAACCCAGGGGAAAGGTGGTTTCCCATTCTGCTGAACCCTGCAGGGAGGAACTGAGGGGAGCAAGTGCAAGCCCAGACACCACCAAGACAGGGAGCAGCACGTGAGACCTGGATGAGAATTCTGCTTGCTCACTGGTGGTTTTCTGACTGCTGGTATCCCCGAGCTGGTTCTTTTGTGGCACCTTGGAGTCCTGGTGGAGTTTTAGCTGAGCAATTTCTCAAGTTAAATTTCCAAAGTAACTTGTAGGGAATGAGCTCAGTCCCTCTGCATGACAGGCCCCAGTGGTGCTGTGGCTGCCCTGACCTTCGCCTGGCTGCTGGTTCTGTGCAGCCCTGTCTCACTGCTGCGACCTACATTCTGCCTCCCCAAACATACGGCGTTGCACTTAGCTGCATTAAACCCACAGAGTGCTGGACAGGGCTAATTTCCGATCAGGCTGTCAGGAAGTATTATGTCAAATACCTTACAGGAGCCTAAGCATATTATGCCGACACAGCTACCTTTGTCAGCCAAATCTGAGATCTCATCAAGAAAGCAATGCTGGGCTTAGCCATCCTCAGCGCCTCCGGAGCAAACCCATCTCCAGGGCTTCTCCTGGGTCACTGCACCCCGAGCGCTGCCAGCCGCGCAGCCTGGGGCTGCAGCTCTGCGGGGAACAGCCCCAACCCCCCTGCCAAGAGCCAGCAGAGCTTACGTGACACTGAAACAAAGAGTTCCTGGAGCAAGATCCTTACTCCCACCATTGTGGGTGGGAAAGGCTGGGTGCAGGGCAGCATCTTGTGCCTGGTTACTGCTGCTTTTGCATGCTCAGCTCTTGTCCTGCTTGACTGGGACCCATGGTCCAGGTGATCCCTCCACATGAAAAAACCTTCTCCTTCTCAGTTATCACTTGCCCTTGTCAGTCACACTAGGTACCAGAGCCCTAAAGCTGCTGTTTAATGGCTGTGCTCACCCCCTCTCAGCAATGCAACAGGACCAGCCTCAGTCCCTCCCTAAATAATTGTTTTAATTAGCATTTCCTCTTATGTAGGTGATTAACAGAGGGCTGTTGGCAGGGCTTCCATGGGAACTTTTGCAGTGGGCAGACAGATAAGTACAATCCTCTGTACTGCTGTAGCACTTAAATGTTTCAGTATCAGCCTCCCCAGTGGCTGCCAGCCTTCATTAGCCCCTCTGAGCCTTTTCTAATTGTGCCTGAGGCTGGAGGGGGCAGGAGCTCATGGCCCCTGCCTAAGCGTGGACCTCTGGGTGGGGTATGGCCCTGTCTGGCAGGATGAGCAAACCCAGAGGCAAGGACCCCCAGGGAAAGGGCAGAGCCATGACCACAGCACCCTGGGAGAGTTTGAACCCAGGGGAAGGAGAGAAGCTGGGCTTGGGCAGCTGCCAGCGAAGGGCTGTCAGCAGTGCCTGGTCAGCAGCCAGCAATCACCACTTACTCATGCCCCCATCCCCAAAGTGTGCAGTGAAAACAATCTGCAAATTAAAGCTTCCCTGCAGCAGGGTGGCAGTGCCCCACGCTGTGCTGGAGAAGGGACTGGAGTCCATCTGCCATCAGAGCCAGCTCCTGATCCTATCAGGCTATTACTGTATTATTGAACTGGGGATTGAGGGACAGGCTTTAATAGCTGTGATGGTATCAGGGGTCCAGCATTAAACTCCAGGAAAAGGCCATGAAGATGAGCCTAAGAAATAGGAAGACCCAAGCCTGAATTACCACATCTCACATTTTTGCAGTGTCTGCTATTTATCCCAGCCTCTGTGAAGCTGAAGCTAGGAGCTCAGAGGGTAAGGGTGAAAGGCCAGGGAGCTCCAGGTGTTTCCTGAGCTTAGAAAGAGCAGGAACTTCCAAGTCCAACTCCACCAGCCAAGCTGAAGCAGGACAGGATGCAAGGACAGAAAGGCAAACCTCAGCAGCTGCCAAATTCCATGGGTTTGCCTGAATCTCACTGGCTGGCCAGCCACATCTGGAGTGAAGGCTCAGTGGGGTGGCAGAGACCAGCTGCAGCTCTCCTCGGACCAGTTTCAGCAACAGGTCCTCCTGAGAGACTTCTGTGTCTGGCTGCCTTTTCCAGGGGTGGCATTTGCTCCCTGCTGTGCTCACATCTCCCATTGCTCACACTTTGCCTGTCCCCCTGAGTTATTGAGCTGCTTGCATGGGAGCCCCAGGCCCTCCCCTGTGGCACCACTGAGCAGGAGGAGCCTGGCCTGTGTTGGCAGGCAAGAGCCTGGCACAGAAGACAGATGCTTGGAGAGCAAGCAGCAGCATATTGATTTTCAGATGAGAGGCAAAGGGGAAGTCTCACAGTGTCCTCTCTAGGATGCTGGCTCCTGGCAGAATGAGAGCTGATGCCCAGGGCCAGCATCCCAGGGAAGACAGCTTGATCCCTGCCAGCTCCTACCGGTGCCATATGCCATCAACAACTGCTTGAAAGGCAAAACAAAGAGGAGCTGAGGGAGCTCACTGGGAGCAGATGAGAGGCACTTCTGCTGGAGATGCTGTGGGGAAAACAAATCCTCATGCTCGGCAGAGTGCATCGAGTGGCTGCATGGGCAGGAGCTGGGCAGGGAGGGGGGAGATACCTCTGATCCCAGGGATGAGGGGAGAGGGATATGGGCATTAATTGGCTGGCAGAGTGGCAGCTGGAAAGATTGCTTTGCCTTCCAGCTCCCTCATGTGTTGAGGGCCCCCTCCATGCAGAAGTGGCAATGGCATGACATTTATGCACTGCACACCAAGATCCCAATTAGTAGTGGATGGCTCACATGCTGCACACTTTAATTAATTTGCCTTTTCCTGTTGGAGAATAACTTCTCTGACAGATTGGGACTAAGCAGAGAGGGCAACTGGTCCCTAGCCAGCAGCCCGAGCAGCGATTGGAGGAACCAGTTACAGGGCTTGGCTTTGACATCAGTAATAATGGGAGAGACTCCCCACACACCCAGCTGTGACCAGGTCCCTGCCTCTCCTTCCTGCCCAGAGCATCTCCTGGTGTCACAGCTGGGGTTCCAGCACCACCCTGTTACAAGGTCACCCCACAGCAGCCACATGTGGAGTGGGACTTCCAGGGGGGTCAAATAGAAGTACTTGGAGATGGGGCAATAGATAAGCCAAGGAGTGAGGGCAGAAAACCTGCGATTCACAGGGACAAGCAGGCATCACCACTTTACTGTACCACCTGCATCACCAACCTTCTCTGAGATCCCAGGTCTCCCTCCAGGCAGTGCTCACCCTCTGGTGTGGTCCCAGGCCCAGGGATGCTGGAGCATTCACTGGCTGCAGCAGTGCCCATGCAGGTTTCCATCTGTGAAGGATTCATACAAAAAGTCCCCTTCCAGCACAGAAGCTTCAACCACTACCTCCTCCCACTGCCCCAGGTTTCTGGCACATTCTCTCTTCCTAGCTAACCTAAATAATCTTGTTATCATCATCTGTTCCCCTCCTCTTTGAGCTCATTAGGGCTTTTAGAGAACACTGGCTCCTACTAAACCTGACCAACCCACCATTAACCTCATTCCATGCCAAGAAATGGCTCTTACTTTTGACTCCAATTCCCATAGCTTCTATCTCCAGGAGGACTCTACCCCTCACCCTTGAGGTGACCAAGTTTCTTTAATAGCCTCTTGTGAGGGACTTTATCAAAAGCCTTTTGAAAGCTAAATAAAATTCTTTGCACTGTATTTCTCCTTTCCCCAGGATTTTCTTAGCACATTTAAAGGCTCCTGACAGTCTATGGCTGAGAAAAGCTTTCACTTTTTAAGATTATTTCCTGCTCCTACGCAGCAAAGCTCTCATTTTGCCTCCTAAATTGGGCCAGCAAGCATGCACAGCTCTGGTTTGGTTTCCTGAAGCAGCTCTTGTTGAATTTCCATGTTGCTCTTGGCACGGCGTTTGCCTCAGTGCTGCATTGTCACACTGCAGTGAGCAGGTAAAGCTGCAAGGCTTGGGGAAGGAGCCCTGAGCTGCTGTGGTGCTGTCCCTGGAGTGGACAATCCCACTGCCTGCTGTCCTGTGCAGGGCTCCAGGCCTCAGGTCACCACACAGATTCAGGGGTGCTGCTTGAGGGTACAGTTACATCAGCCCTGCCTGAAACAAGCAAGCAAGACTGCTGGGCTGGAGCAGGGTAGTCCAGAGTGGATAAAGAATTGTGTCCCACAAGAAACATGAGAGGCATAATAAATAAATTGCACTGGGGTGGCTCAATTTTCCCTCCTGTTCTCACCCACTCACCCATGTAGCTCCATCAGGTCTCAGGCAGGGATAATCTGAGCTTGGCAGATCCTAGGTCTGAAACTCAAAAACACTGCTCTCTGTACACATAAGCCCATCACCACTGAGAGCACCTGCTCAGTTGTGCATCAACAGCAGGACACCTACAAAGCATGTCCAAGGCAGCACCAGATGATTAAGCCTGTCCACACCCACTGTGCCCACTGCTCCTGCTTAAAGCCCATAGGAACACAAGCTGCAGTCTGGCTCAACTATTAGCAGCCTTTGGCCCAGAGCTACAAAGCTGCTTGCTCTGACCAGACCTCCACCCTTACCTCATCAGGAAGAGCCTCCCCTTCAAGTCTTGAATGGAAAAGTGCTTTAGAGCTTCAGAGATGTTCCGAGTCACTGGCAAAGACAGTGGCTGTGGCTCGCTCTGGAGCTCACCTCATCGTGCCACAGTCTCCAGTGGGGACAGGTCTGGACCAAAGGGAAGCCATCAGCAGAGCAGGCTTCAGGCCTCTGCACAGCAGCCTGGCCAGAGCACCCAGCAACAGTGCATGCCAGGCTTTGAGAATCTGCCAACACCAGGGTGAGGCAGCCCAGAAGACACTTCTCCAACTGAGAGATGGAAATTTTTCTGTAGATAGCTTGGCTCATTCTGAAAATGGATATCTATAAATGCTCTGCAACACATCTACCAAGAACGGGCCTCAAGATTCTTCCAGGAATCATGCAGGGAAAGGGAAGAAATGATGTCAGGCTGAGATGAAGCAGGTTTTTTTTTCCAGGTTCTGTTTTAGTTTGTTTTCAAGCAGAGCAATAAACAGCTCTGTCTAGACCTGCATTGCCTTGTCAGTCCATCTGAGACATTGCTCTTCTGGCTCCCAACTGCCAGCACATCCTCAGGCCCCTCCAAGGCAAGGCAATACAAGGATGCATGAAACCTTCCTTGCCATACAAGGGAATCCCATTTTTCAGGCTGCTCTCCTGTCAGATCAGGGATGTGGTTGGCTTGGGGCAGGTTTTAGAGCCTCATTAACACTCAGCAATGAGGCCTGGCAGCAGCTGATTTGATTTAAGGTTCATTTCCAGGCTGTGATTTAAGGGAAGATTTGCTTAATGTTCTCTAACAGACTCTTCTGACTGGGAACTTGAGTGCTGCCTAATGACAGACTTATTTATTGTAATGTCTTAGCAGCACAGAATCTAGAGGAGCTGGGCAGGAGCACAGCAGCTGCTGGCAGGTGCTCAGACAGCAGTGGAAACATCCCTCTCACCACAGTGGTAACGATATGCATTCCTCTATTCAGAAGAGCCAGATACTGCAACCCTCTTCTGCATCAAGGGGTCGGCACGACAGACCACTCTCTGCCCAAGATGTACAGTGCTGCACCTCTACACACATTTTTACACAGGATAGGTGAAATGCTCCTCTTTCTCCTTACTGCAGTACTTGAATGATGGGAAATGAAGAGGTGCTTGCTCATCTCCAGACTGGTTAAAATGCAATTTTAATTTTAATTTGCAAGCAAGAGTCCCAAATGCACCTCCTTGTTTCCCAGTACTGGACTTTCAACTCACAGGCTCAGTCTGCTTTCCTCCTGGGAAGGGGGTGGTCATCATCTGACATTTGTATGCTGCCTAGAGCTTCTGAGATGGATGGATCTATCCCCAAAACCAAACACAGAAAAAACCATCACACAAATGAAGACAGGAGGTCGAGCAAGGGTTTGTCATATTTTAATGACATTGATCTTTGGTGTTTCCCTCGTTAGCACTCACACTCTCCCCGTACTTCCTCCACAAGCCTGCTAGGGATGGAGAGTTACAAACGAAAAGGAAAATCACATTTGAGACTAAAAACAAAGTATCAGAGCCTTGACTTCTCCACTAGAAACTACATGTACAAGGTCAAGATTTCACATGCAACACCTTACATCACAGACCCATACCTCACACCGTGGCCTGGAGCTGAAAGAGATTTCCTGCCCCCTGCCAAGGAGGTGCAGCTCAGTCCTGGCACCATGAAACCACTGGGGTGGCTCATTCGTGTTAATATTGGCACAGCTTAGAACATCCTTGTGTGAACTGCATCCTGACTAGAGAGCAGTAGCCCTTGTTCCTCTACTCATCCATACGGCATCTCTGCTTCGGTTCCTGCCAAGTCCTAAACTATAAAAAGGAAAGATCCCACCTGTGAGCATATCCTGAGCCATGCATGTTCTGGTGAAGCCCAGTTCTTCCCAGAAAAGACCACAGCATAGGCAGGACTGGCCTCAGAACACCACACTCTGGGGGAGCAGTGCTGTGCCATGGAGAGGGACTGTGGCATGGAAGACTCCCCCACTTCAGCAACAGAACTGGAGCATCATGCCTGGATTTGCTCAGTACTGCCTGTCTCCAGAAGGATGCTGCAGGCCCCTTTCCCTTTCTTCACTCTACTAATCAGCTTCATGGATATAAAAGGGCAGGGGAAAGGAAAAAGGCTTTACAAAGGATGACACACAAAGTTGCAGGGCTTAGCTCAGGGGATGCCACGGGGCTTCAAAATTTGGCTGATGTGCAGCACGTATGGTTTGTATTCCTGTTAATTCTTCAGCAGAGGGAATGTTGGAAGTTAAGTACGCTTTCTTCCCCATGGCTTCCCTTGCAATTATTATCCTTTCCCCCATCACCCAGGATAGAGAAGCCCTCTGAACCAACAGCATCCTGTTAGAACCACCCATCCCTACTCTTCCAGCTCCTGGCCAGCTGTGAGGTACAGGTCTCTGCTGAGCAGTACAAGGGTAGCACCAACACACAACTCAATCTCTACCTGTTCCGCGACTCCCCACTGGTGCTGTCATTACTATAGAAGTTGGTACTGTCAGGAAGATGGTTATTATTAGTTAGGTCACTGTATTCAATTGGTCCCTCGGTGTCCATGGAGGACTGGGCCTGCTCTGGCAGGTCCAGGTCACCAGCGCTTTGTCCTTCACTCCCGCTAGGGGCTGTCCGCGGGCTCAGGCCATGCTCCGGCAGCTGCACAGACTCTGACAGGATCCGTCCCTCCAGCTCTGTGCCCAGCTGCTGAGAGGTGGACTGCTGTGCTGACGTGCCCTCAGCTCCAGTGGGCTCTGTGCCAGTCTGAGAGCTGCGGTGGATCCGGTGGCTCACAATGATGTTGTTGCCAAAGCCGCCCATGGACGCCATGGTGGTGCTCTGCTCCCGCTGAACTACGGCAGTCATGCCACCTTCTGCCATCAGCCTTTGAATCCTACTCAGGGCATCCTCCCCACTGGCCCCATATTCTGGACCTTCACCTGCAAAAGAAAGCAGAAGCAACTCTAGTGCACAAGGCAAACTACGACACAAAATAAAGCATGCTGAGTAGTTGCTTCATGAAGTGTGCATGTACTGAGACAGAAAACAGCTTTTATTTCAGAGGGAGCCCAGTATTTTATTTTCATAACTTTCCACTTGGTTAAGTGTCAAACAAAAGCACTGAATTCTGTCATGAAAATCTTGCCCGCTTCCACAAGTAACCCTTCACAGACTTGCATGTCCAAGCCTTGGAAAAGCAGCTCTTATTTGGCCATAAAGATGGGGGAAATGGTGGTAGTCAAAGAGGCAGGATGCTTTATCACAGCTATAGAGACAATCCTGCCACAGGAAGAGAAACCTCAGTTTGCACTTCTATAAACCAAACATTTCACCCATGGTGTTAAAGAACCCTATGGCTTTTCCTACTTCACCTGCTTGAGAAGTAGGCAGATGACACAATGGCCAATGTCCCCAGTGTCGATCTAGAGAGAACATAAGAAGTTGGCCAACAGCAGACAGCAGCTACAGAACATGATCTTCCACATTAGCTACGATTTAGTGTGTAGGCTCCTGCCTCCCTTGACTGATAATATCTTTCGAGGAATAAAAAAACCATCTCAAGACCTACAGTGTTTGTCTACTCTTATCTTCCCTTTATAGTCAGGTTGTAGTGAGCTCTGAGAGAATCATCATCAGATACCTTGGTTGCTCAAGATTACCTGAGAATAAAATCTCACAAAAGAATTGTCAATAATGCAGGAGATAAAATCACCATGACAGGGAAGTTCATCCCAGTTTAGTTTCTCAGCATCCTCCTTTTGCTACAAACCCTACCCGGAGCATTTGGGGAGAACAATCTGTAATAATAAACTGCTAGAAACATTCCACAGTGGGATCCTGCTGAGTCTTATTAAAGAAATAAATCTCACTCCCACCTCTATGAAGCTATCACAGTGCTGATTTGAGGAGAAAGCCGTGAGCTCTCCTGGCACCAAGAAAATGAGCACAAATGTCAACAAGGCTAGATGTAGGGAGGAATTAAAACACAATAAAAAACAAAATGCCACACTGACTAGGAAAACAAAAACACTTGGGGCTGTGGAGCTTAATATCTTTATCCATGATTTGGATGAGGGGATTCAAGTGCACCCTCAGTAAGTTCACAGATGACAGTAAGTTGGTTGGGAGTGTTGATCTGCTGGGGGGTAGAAAGGGTCTGAGGAGGGATCTGGACAGGCTGGGTCATGGACAAAGGCATGAGCAGTTCAACAATGTGCCCTTGGGTCACAACAATGCCATGCAGCACTACAGGCTGAGGGAAGAGGGGCTGGAAAGCTGCTCAGCAGAAAAGGACCTGGGGGTGCTGGTTAACAGCAGCTGAACATGATCCAGCAGTGTCCAGGTGGTCAAGAAGGCCAATGGCATCCTGGCCTGTATCAGCAGTAGTGTGGCCAGCAGGACCAGGGTAGTGATTGTCTCCCTGTACTCAGCACTGGTGAGGCCACTCCTTGAACCCCGTGCCAAGTTTTGGACCCCTCACTACAAGAAAGGACATTGAGGTACTGGAGCACATCCAAAGGAGGGCAATGGAGGTATTGAAGGAATGGCCTGGAGAACAAGCTGTAAGAAGAGCAGTTGAGGGAGCTGGGGGTGTTTAGCCTGGAGAAAAGCAGGCTCAGGGGAGACCTTATCACTCTCTACAACTACCCGAAGGGAGGTTACAGCCAGGTAGCAGTCAAACTCTTCTCCCAGTTAACCAGCAACAGAATAAGAGGAAACAGCCTCAAGCCACACCAGGGGAGGTTCAGGTTGGACATTAGAAAGAATTTTTTCACTGAGATTGTGGCTACTCATTTTAACTGCTCAGGAAAATGGTGGAGTCACAATTCCTGGAACTGAAGAAATGACTGGACATGGCACTTAGTGCTGTAGTTTAGTTATCTAGTGGTGTTCAGTTAAAGGTTGGGATTTGATGATCTTGGAGGTGTTCTCCAACCTAAATGATTATATGATCATGTATGATGCAGGAAAGGCTGTGGACGTTGTCCATTTGGACTTCAGCAAGGCCTTTGACACTATTTCCCACAGCACACTCCTGGAAAAGCTGCAGCCCATGGCTTGGACAGGAGCACTCTGTGCTGGGTTAAGAACTGTCTGGATGGCCAGGCCCAGAGAGTGGTGGTGAACAGTGCTGCATCCAGCTGGTGGCCAGTCAGCTCAGGGGTCTGTGCTGGGGGCAGTTCTGATCAATATTTTTATTGACAACATGGATGAGGGTATTGAGTCTTTCATTAGTAAATTTGCAGATGACACTAAGCTGGGAGCATGTGTTGATCTGTTGGAAGGGAGGAGGGCTCTGCAGAGAGACTTGGGACGGTTGGATGGATGGGCAAAGTCCAATAAGATGAAGTTTAATAAGTCCAAATGCCGAGTCCTGCATCTTGGCCACTAAAACCCCCTGCAACATTACAGGCTGGGGACAGTGTGGCTGGACAGTGCCCAGGAGGAAAGGGACCTGGGGGTGCTGGTCACAGCCCGCTGAACATGAGCCAGCAGTGTGCCCTGGTGGCCAAGAAGGCCAATGGCCCCTGGCCTGTATCAGGAATGGTGTGGCCAGCAGGAGCAGGGAGGTCATTCTTCCCCTGTACTGGGCACTGGTGAGGCCACACCTGGAGTGCTGTGTCCAGTTCTGGGCCCCTCAGTTTGTGAAGGATGTTGAGACGCTTGAGCGCATCCAGAGGAGGGCAAGAAGGCTGGTGAGGAGCCTGGAACACAAACCCTTTGAGGAATGGCTGTGTATCCAGCATAAGAGCTAAGATACTCAACGAAGTCCATACCATGCCACTGTAGAGATGTCATGCAGTCCGTCAGTGACAGCTTATTCCCTTTTCTCATGGGCTCAGTGGTACTTGCATCAGGCACTACCAGCTCCCCCACCATTGGACAAAGTTAATCTCATCCTCAAGTGAGTCTGCTGACATACTGCCCTGCTGTAGAAATGTCATGGACATTAAGGGCAAATTTAAATCTCATCAGTAGAGTAAGTAGGTTTCTGCCAGGAATGTAGTTAATCTGCTACATCCACTATAACTATCTATCCCCTTGATTAGAGCATCAGTGGGATCACAGAAACACCTGTAACCACATGAGAATCTGCAACATGGCCTTAGAGGAGTGAGTAAGAATAACCCTTGGACAGAGCCCGACACACAGCTCTAGCAGAGGAATCCTGTTCAGGATGTGCCTGATGTATGAATTAGGATGTGGCTGATGCATGAACTAGGAACTTGGCTGACCAGTACAAAGACTGGGGATAGAGGCAGCTATTATACTGGAAACTCCAATGTGAAAAACATGCATGCCAAGGGATATTGAAACATTAATCATGAGCAGAACTAAGTGGAAGGTTTGAGAAGCATGGTTTTGGATTCAGACACTTCCTTCTGAGGGCACAGTCATACTTCATTACCATCTGGCTGGGCCAGAGAGGAAGTTTAAGAAAGTCAAGATTTTCAACCTGGTCTAGAGATGTGCCAGACAGTGCTATCTACACAAGTCCTGAAACAGCAGGTACTGTGCTCTTGACAGATTGCTTACTATAAACCAGTCCAGTACAGAAGCACTGGAACAGCAAAACAGCAAGGACTCCCAGCCAGCCAATGCTCCACTGCATCACAAACGTGTTTCACCACAGCACTCCTTGCTCTTCCCTGCCCCTAAGTTACCATATGCCATGGCTGAATTTCCAATTGAGGCATCTGCTTGCTCAGAAGATAGGCATGGGCTGATGCCACATCAGGAATCAGCAAGGCCTTCAGATACCAGAGCTACAGCAATGTTGGAAATTCCCAGCCCATCAAGAGCCAAAAGTGAGCCTCACCATTCAATCAGCCAACAAACACCTCTGCTTTGGGGACCGTCCTCCCCTTATTCCTCTCAGGTTTCAACGATGGCTTTGGCTGACTAGCTCAGGGCAAAGCTTGCTGTGGCATTTGCCTTGAGCTGAGCTACAGCACAGATTCACACACAGCCCATTTCTACTGCCTGGTGACTCCCACACACTTTCTTTCACCAGGCTGCCAATGCAGACTACATTAGTACTCTGAGCAAGTGAAATAAGCTGACTTCCATTTGGTGAAGGTTCAGGGTGGGCACACAGGCACTTACCCAAAACAACAGCAATGCTGTAAACCACACACATTTCAGCTTGCTGCAGTGCTGTGCTCCTACAAATGTTTTCAACTGTAACCAGTGACCTTTCCAGAGGTCCAAACACCCATCTATTCCAAACACAGAATAAAACTTTACTCTTGAGAGCAATTATCCAAAATACCAGGGGATTCCTGTCAATGTAGCTGTCTCAAACATTTAACTAAATAATCCCTAGCTAATGCATCTGTTTTAAAAAGTCCTCTATGCTACTCCAGCAAGACAAGAATTTGATGCAAAAAACTACACAGGCAAAACATGTTGCAAGCTTTTGATGGAGTTGGCCATAAGGCAGGATATGTATACGTGGACTCTGAAGTACTTAACGCGAGTACAAGTTGTCTATCTCTGGGCATGGATGGCACACTCCTGATGAAATGCAAAGTCCACAGAAGCAAGGATGAGATCAGACTCCCCTGTATCTGTGCAATATACTGACATTGCTCTTGAATTTTCTTCTGTTTTCAACCTTCTTCTTTCTAAAACCAGCAGTATTTAGGAACCATGTTTGCAAACAAAGCTTCAAAATTAGAACTAACAGTAAGCACTGCAGAGATATCTAAGTCTTCAGAGAACATGAAATAATAGCTCTGAGGTGTGAGCTGACCCACTAATTCAGATGCTCAAAGATAAAAATGTCAGCATTTTTACATTAATTCACTCCTTGCATAAGAATAGAAAAGGGAGGGATACACCGCAGTATAACCAGCTATGAATAATCATATCTCCCTTAATGCCGCAAGAAATACTACTAGTTACTTTTCTTTCCAACCAAGCCCAGAAACATGTTCACACTTCCTTTCTGAGGAATTTAATCCAAACAACTCCACAGAACTCAGAAAAGACACAACTGCTTTAACTTGTAAAAATTTTCTTAACAGTATCTCACCTTGGCTATTCACATGAGTGAAACTTATTTTTGTAATGAGAATTTAAAAGTAGCCCACATAATTTAATCCCAAGAGACCCGAGTACTTGAAGTAGATCACGCCGTAAAGGCTTGCATAGTACATACTTCTAGAACCTAAGTCTATTTTTTAGGTAGTGGTTCTCAGAGGATTTTAAAGAGAAACCAAAATTTGCAGTTCTATAGGACATATGACACAGATTTTACAGATGGACGGGCAGATGAAAGGCTAAGGGATCTACCCACGTTTCTACTTGGAGAATGAAAGGCAGATCTGGAAGCTGATCCCTGGTGTCCCAGTTCCCATTTCCACACTAATTGCACAAAAGTCACATCACATCTGACAACAGCATTGCAAGAACGTGTTCAGCTAACATAAAACAACATGTTTCTTCTTGTTAGCATTCATGAGGCTCGGCTGGGGACAGAGTATTCCTGCCCAAGCAGCCCCTCGACACGTGTTCCTAATGTCTCAGATTAAATAAGTTACATCACATGCAGGCACACTGATTGCTTCTAAGTGCTCCTTAGGCATCCTTGGGATGCTTTGCTTTTATCAGGAAAGTTTTGCTTTCGTGTGCTGTCTTTTCACTACCAACGGTTTGAAAAGACTGGATCTCACAAACCCAAGCCTTCATTTTACAACCTTCTTCCCTCTCAAATCTGCTGCAACCTCTGAAAGCAGTTGGAACGAATGGAAATTTGTACTGGCTGGTGAGAAACACTTCAACCCAACAAGTTAAAAACTGTATATGGCATGACAGTAGTCAGTATGTTGCTCCCCCAAAGACAGGCAAAGTAGCAATCCCCTGACAGCAAATATTCTGATGGCTACAATTTCAGTAACTCATAACATGTGCCTACCTGCACAGCACCCACTGAGCTAGCTACCTGAATTTTAAGCCCCAAAGACAATGCAGATGATAGGAAATGAGATGACAATTGTTTTTCAGTTATTTGTTGTTGTTGTTTTTTTCCTCTTTAACATCTGGATTACCTAAAAAGATATATTGATATACTCTCAACAGCTGAGGACAGCATGGACCCACTATCAAACAAGTGCCCTGCAGCTCTGCAGAGGTCCCTCTCCCCCAGCCTACAGTAGCTCTGGCACAACTGCAGACCCTACAGTTATTGCCCCCCATGCACTGTACTCCAAAGATACAACAGCCTGAACAAGTGGCAGCCACAGCCCGACCCAGTCTGGACCAGGAATTACAATTTCTAAAGGTTAAAGCTTTGGGCTATTTTATCTCATTAGGAATTTTTGTTGGGTTTTAAGTGAGATTCAATTTGCCAGCTGAATACAGATCCTACTCCCATCGTGCCTGTCTATTTGCAAGAAAAACATAGTATAACGCCCAACAGATTGTTTCTAATTAAGGGTGTTTTAAAGTTACAACTCTATCACTATTTCCACTATGTCTGTCAGCTTAAAAGAAAATAAGAGAAAGCTAAACACTGTTTTAAGTATTTCTTGATACCTCTCCTAGTTTTCTCTCAACTCTAACTACCTTTCCTTTGTGTGTGGCATGGGAGCAGAGTTCACAAGTCCACTATTAACTGCTGCAAACCAGAAAGATGCAGACATTAGAGGGATTCACTTCTAATAAAGTCATCATATACTCATTCCTCCCAAGGAGGTAGAAAGATAATCAGAGCAGCAAAGTCCCCGCAGAGCTTTGCATGAGAAAAGGAAACTATTTATACCCGCACAGAACTTAATTAGATTTCTGATGCAATTCTGCATACTTTTTTATATTTTTTTGTACAGTAAGCACATATCTGCAAGAAATGCCCTGAGCCAGAATTCCCCACAACAGCAGGGCTGACATGACAGAGGACAGAAACCCACTTTTAGGGCAGCAGTAGCCTTTCTTTTTCTTTTTTCTTTAACCATACAAAAGTTTTTTCTGTTGGTTGGTCAGTTGGTTGGTTTGGGCTTTTTTGCCCTTCGTGGCAAGGTGATAACTAAACCACTTTCCTTTACATTACTCAGAATCACACTTGATTTATCCATTCTGCTGCTGATAATACTGCTAAGCCTTTACATAGTGATTTCCATCTTCAAAGCCCCATACAAAATACTAATTAATCTCCGTAGCCTGTGGTGTGCTGTACTATGGGAAGATTTATTCCCATCTGGTAGATGATTAATAATTTGCCCTAGGTCACACCCCAAGGTACTGGTAGAATTTTATTTATTTTTTTTTTCTTTTGCCCCTGACATCTACATCACACTATTAGGAAACAGTTTCCCTTCCAACAGGCAGAGTTACATTAGATACAGTGGGAAAATTAGCCACCAGAAAAGCACACATCACCTAATCTTGCCTGCTGGAACACACTGGACGTGCATCGCAAGAGTTGATGATTCTGGGAAAACAGTTGCCAGTAATGGTCACATGTAATGTGAAGCACAAAGACTTAGATGAGCCAGACCACCACTGTCACAAGTACCTGGCTAAGTGGCTATGGTGTTGGTAAAAGCAGAAGAAAATTTGTCTTTTGGTACTTTGTACCATTCTTCTGTAATGGATTACTATTGGGTTTTTTGATCCTTCATACTCCTGACCTTTACTGTCTTCACAGTTCCCTGTTTCAAGTTACTCCTGCACACTTACACAGGAATTTCCACTGGAACAGGCATAGGAACTGATCAATAACAGGGTAAAACATCTTGGCTTATCTTTGGTGCACATGTTTAAACTGCAGTAACTCCTTTGTTCTACAGGCCCTAATACAGCTGACAGGAGAGTGACAGCCCATTTTGCAGCTGTGGCCATTTGCAAGGGGACATGAGGTAAGTCAATGTCTGAGATGGAAATCACACCAGATGTGGAACTCGCCAATCTTCCTCCAAGCAAGTAAGGGAGACAAAGAGAAGTACCTGTCCTAGGCTTGTTATTTACACTCCTTTTCTTCCAAATGTTATATGTTTTGCTTCTTTGTAGAGATATCCTGCCAAGGCACTGGTAAAGAACAGCACTTTCCCCATCTCATTAACAGTCTAATTCAAACCCATAATCTAGATCTAGAAACTGAAAGGTTAGAAAGAACAAGATAAAGAAACTGTCAGATGAATGGAGAACAGCAGGAGGAGAAGCAGTGTTGAAGAACTCTGCTGATTCAACAGACTCCCAAAGCCTGCAGGATCAGCCAGCCATCATGGCCTTGATGCAAGAAGGCCCCACACTGTACCATGTCCTCAGTCTGTGTACCACATTCAGTGGAAGAACCAGTTCCCATGAGTTCAGCATTTGTCCAGACAGTCTGTGTTCCAGTTGTATTCACACGCCCTCAATTGTACTAACCTTCCAGAGAGGTTAATCTCGGCTCTGCTGAGATAAGCAGACGGAAACCCCAGCGGGCAGGAATTTCCCACTTAACTTTGTACAGAAGAGATGAAATCAGAGAAACACAAAGCCGTATCACACGTGCTGGATACTACACAGCAGGAACCGTGGAAGAGTCACATACCAAAAAGTAACTTTCACAGTGACAGAGAACAAACAGGCACACAGGCACAAATAGGCATATGTTGTGGGCTGCTTTCCGAAGCCAAGCAGGTTTATCACAAACCAACAACTTCAAAACTGTCTCCTTGATTTTCTCTTGTCTTTCCTATGTATATACTGCCCAACCCCTACCTAACCAAGCCTTCAGAGCTGAATGAAAGCACAATGTTACAGTATTGAGACAAGAAGCCTGGACAAATCAACATGTTTTCAACAGATTAGTGACTTTATCATTATACAGGTATTGCACAGTAGCGGTTTCCAGCTCCTTACATGTTGGTCAGTTTTCCTGGACTGCTAACCACTAGAGACATTTTTGTGCAGCTGAGCTGGGCACTCATCATGTACCTCATTAATCAAACTAAACAGAATCCTCAAAGCTGCTTTGTGAGAAGTGATTTACAGTATTTCTTTTGTATCCAAATGTTGAGCATGTGAAGCCGGCAGACTTTTTGCCTAAGTTGGAGGAAGGAACAAGCTGAACTCTAACATAGAGGCAGAAATTTTAACTCTCATCAGCTTGCAGCCTTACTGATGGCTAGGAGTTCAAGAGATGTGTGAGGAATGAAGGCAGTACAGTTGATTCTACAAAGATACAACAATATGGAGAAGAATTAACTTTCCTTCCTCAAAGCATGTGAAAAAGACAACTTTTCTATTCATACGGCCAGAGATTCACTCTGCTGATCATCTATGCCTGGCTACAGGCAAATTAGGCTAAAGAAATCTTTGTTGAAGAGAAAAAAAGGAGTGTCCAAATGCACTGACAGGATGTGGAACATATGTGGAAACTCCTAATCACCAGGTAAACTTCTGTCAACAATTAATTGATTTCCTACCTTCACCAGTCCCTGCAGAGGCGGATTCCTGTTCCTGTACCTCCCTCTCTGTCTGAGTCTCAGCATTCTGCAGCTGAGGCGCCAAGGTCTGGGTACCCTGCGATGTCACAGAGGTGGGGGGGTTTCGGGGTTGTAGGCCTATGGCATTCATCAAGCCCATGTCCCTGTCTGTCCTCCATGTAGCTCTGCTGGTTCTGAAAAAAGAGAAAAACAAGTAAGACCAGGATCATTGGAGGCAACATGCCCAAGCAAGACTGAAACGTGAACGTGAGTCTCTTCTTGTATCCACTTCAACCAGGCACCTGCTGGCTACTATGAGGATGGGGGTGAAAGGAATTGTGAGCTGCACTCATTTACACAAACTGGTCTCTTGAGTCTTAAGCCAACAGAGTCTTAAGAGTCCACTCACCCTTCCACAGAAGCAGCGTGTCTTACAGGCACAGAGAGATATCCCTGCAGCATCATTTAGCCTGCAGAACAACTGTCTTGGAGTCACTGCGTTGAGGAGGCAACACAATGTGCAGTGTGGAAGCACAAACACACACAACCTCCTGCACAGCAGGGCAGTTTCAACTCCCATGGATGTAGCCTGTATCCTTTCCCTCCTCTGGACTTCCTAGATTGTCAGCGTTGCACATGAATGCACTCCAGCAGGCATTTCTGCCCATTCCAGTCAGACAAGAGAAATCCTGTGTTCTCAAAAGCAAACAACAGGAACCACCTCAAGGCTCATTAGCTTCTCAGACTCAAACAGCTGAAGTGTACAATGCTACAGCTGAATCTTGACAATGCCGTGACACTCTTTTCTAAACTGACCTCTAAGTGCTGGGAATGCTAAAGAGATTCAAGGAAAGACTGCCTCATTCACAACCTTTTTTTCATAAGGCTTTGAAACCTGCTACACTTCTTTTGCTCTCTCTGTTTGAGCTAGTTCATTCTGGACCAGTATTTCTGCATTCAAGCTGTCATTATACCAGACTGAGTATGTACTGTCAAAAACTTAAGTAGTGGCAATATCCACTCATAGAGCAAAGAATCTCTACTGCTTATTTTTCACCCACAATCAGACCAAGGCTGTAGGACAGCCCAGACATTTAGCAAGCTCACAACTTCCTTGGTATGCTGAAGCTGACAATTCAGAAACACAACTATCAGCCTCTTGCTGAGAAGAGCTGGCTTACAGAGAAGTACTTGTCACTATGGAAAGAAGCAATGGACTGCAGCATCACCCTTGTGTTTAGAACAACATGTGCATCACTGGACAGGCTGAAACAGCCAAGGGGGACATCAAGAGATTTAGCTTTATTTTTAGAGTTTATTACTGAGAAACAACTGTCCCATGACCAGCAATTAAAAAGATGAAAATCAGTCACCAGGTCAGCACTGCAGACTTGCCCTTTTCTCTGTGAACTCCCCTGTTCTTCAGTTACCCTCCAAAGGCCATTTGCTTTACATGGTGTTTTTGATGCATTGATCCCCACATGTTCCTCCCACAGCTGTTACTGGGACCCTGAATGACACATATACTTTACTATCACTGGCACTTTTGGGCACTGAATGTCACTTACTGGAAGAAGGTCAGCTGACCCAACTAGGCAATGTCAAATGGGGAGAAAATTACATATTTAAAGCTGCCAGTGGTAAGGGAACAAAGAAGTGATGTCACATCTAACAAAAACAGCAGAAAGGGTCAGGTCTCTCTAACCCAACACCCAGGAGACTCACCCAGGCCGCTCAGTACTCCTGCTGCTGGAATGCACAGTGAAGACATTCTCATTCAGCTGGTCCCAGTGGTATTCAACTCCAGAGTTTAAGGCCCTTAAAATGCCAAAGAAGGAAAAAATATTAGCATGACAGGACACTGTTTAAGCCAGCACACATTACACCCCCACAACATGAAGAACAGTGTTGATTACTGCCCTACAGAAACTGCAGATCTAGCTCACTTCAAATTTTCATTAAAAGGGCTCATCACCATAAACCACCTTGCAAACACAGAGTGCTGTATTACCAGATTACTCTGGAATATTCCATTCATTTCAATTCAGTATTAGCACCAAGACACAGAAACAGGAGCAGAGAGATTTTCAGGAAATGAAAACATACAACTGTGTATATAAAATCAGGTTTACCCTATTTCCAAGTGACTAAACAAAGAATTGGAATGGAAAGGCCAGTTCTCCCTGTGGAGAATTCCTGCACTAGGTAATGGTCAGTAAGACACTGCTCTTACTCAACATTTAATTTCTTTGCAAATTATTCTCATTCTACCTATAAATAATCTTTATACATCCCTCTCACTGACAGCCACAGTGGAGCAAGGACAGACGTAGAACATAGTTGAACAAGTTTCCACAGAAGAGCTTGTATTGCATCAACAGCATGAGTGTCTGAAAAGTCCCAACTTGAATTTTACATCTAATTCTGCTAAGTATAATTGAACAGCCAATGCTCTGGAAACCTCTCACAGAGCATTTCCCCAAAAGATACACCAAGTCAGGGCTTACTACTCACAGGAACAGACAAAGTTATCAGCCATTGCTGAAGACAACAGGAAATCACAGAAACGAAACCACAATAATGCTGCAAGTACACATCCCACCAAGTAGAGGGTGAGAGCAAATCCAGCTTACTCTGTGCCATACAGAAATGTCACAGGATGGGCACTCACTATGCGGTCCAAGGCAGCACAGTGATCTCCCATCTACTGCTGTGTTCCACCTTCAGAAGCACTCCAGGCTGCATTACCATGGAAAGCACTTCCTGGAGTGTTTTGCTACACCATGCTGACAGCTTGTGTGATGGCCTGCGACTTTTTAAATGGTGTTGTGTACCACCACATGGCTGCTGGACTGCACACACCTGATAGTGCTGTGTGGAGAGGAAGCATGCTGTGCAGTGGTCACAGCAAGGCAAGTGGGGGCAGGAGGAAGGGAGTGGAAACCCAAACCAACAAATAAAGTCCTGTGTAGACAGAAGGGAACTGTGTCTGAAGAGCTTGACTTCCATCACCCTACAAACAGTCTCAGAACTAGAGGCAGTCCCATAATCTGAAGGAAGGATTCAAAGCAAGTATTTGATAGCTGGTTATGGCTCAGGCACAAACAAGATGTTTTATGTACATATAGAAACCTGTAAAGAGATGCCTCAGCAGAATTGGCAAGAGCTCCAGCTTAGAGGATGCTGCAGGTCAGACATGCTGCAATGGGAAAGCAGTGTGTGCTGAAGGCCTGGGGCTAGGCTTCCAGGGTGACAGCACCCCAGATTAAGACCCAGGGTGAGAGATGAACAAAATTAGGTCAACAAAATCACACATAGAGGCTACAAGAAGTAACCAGACATTGCTTTTTCATTTTTTGTGCTGAGCTGGTCCTGTGCTGCATTATACCCCATGAAAGCAGCTGCCAGTGAGATGCTGATTTACAAAGGTTTCTGAGTTTACTGACAGATGGTAACTTGTCACTAAAACTGTGCCAGTCCCTCTGGCTGCTCCATCCCCTGCCTAATATACTGGCTGAGGCTTAGCTGTCACACTTTGCTGTCTGCAAAGCAGCACAGTCCCTAGGCAAGAGAGACTTCCTGACCTCGTAGTCAAAATTTCCATAAAAAGTCTAGTGCGCTTGGTATCTACAGCTAGCACACAACAGAGCTAAGATGACCAGTGCTTTCCTCCCTCTTCTTCCACACATCTTCATGCTTCCCAAAGAACAGGCATGGTCCCCCACAGCTATGTACATGATTGGTATTCCTTGCCAGTATGCACATTACTTGTCTTTGCCAGCTCGACAGCTCCCAAGATAAGAAACCAGAAGACCACAAAGCATCCCCCAGGCCAGGATGGGAGCTGACAATATTGTATTTCTTCTCTTCCCCCAAACACTGTGTTCCTGTACTACACAGAAAGTCCAGCTCCTACACACACACTTCTTTGAGTGGATCAATTTCACTTCTACAAAAGCATCATGGTACCAAGCTGACACGCAGGACACCAGATAAAAAGCTACTGACCATGCTCCTACCTATTCTGCAGAGTCTCACTAATGTACAATCAGGTTGTTGGACAGCCAAGTCCACTTTAACTCCATGCTGTAAGTTTGCACACAGTGAAATCAACAGGCATTCAATTTAATGCATAACTTTGCATATTGGTTTTAAGCACTGCCATTTCTCAACTGAGTTTCGCTGCCAGGGTCCTATTAGCTATTCCTTTACTGTCAGAGAATCAAGGGCTCTGCCTTCCTTCTCTAGGAGGAGAACCTGTAGCAGATGGTGCCACTGCCCCGGCTGCTGACTCTGGGAACACCGATAAACAGGCTTAAGCCAAGGTCACTACACTTGGCCACGATGAGAGTCAGCACCACTTTAACCTGGCTTTTTGGTTTGGTCTAAGTGTGTCTCCCTGATGGGCAAAAGAAATGGCTTAGAAAAAACAGCTGGCACTCCCTGCAGCAACAAGCATCTTTACCACTACCTTTCAGCAGCCTCTTCCTTTGGCCAGGTACACAACACTTGTGCTTTCCCAACTCTACCTCCCACAAAAGCCGTAAGGCCCTCAGCACCATCTCTGTCCTCTTCTGTATGCATCTGTGCATCTCCGAGCTGGAATCCACATTGGTCTCTTCACAGCCCTAAGATCAGCATCAAGATTGCTTCTGATTAGGTCTTCCAGCCTTTAGACGATTGATTGAGCCTACAGAAGAGATGTTTCAGACTGCATCAAGATACAGTGAGGAGTGCATACACCTGAACTTAACAGAGGACACTGGTTGGGCACTATCTTTTATATGAAGATCATAATTTCTCTTCTTAATGAATCAAAACCTGATCAAAGAAATACTGCTATGGTGTGGGCTAAATGCCAGTTTTAACACCATACTTGCATTAGAAACTTCATCACATAATCACACCTTAAACCAGCTTCAGTACACAACAAGATGTGTGTGACAACCACAATTACCTTGGTTTAAATCAGATTTTCAATTAAGCTTAAGACCTGCTCTGGTTTAGCCACACCTATTTAAAATAGTGCAATCTCCCTTTTCAGAAAGCCTAAAGGTTCTTTAGCTCCCATTGCAGAATAGTGCTTGAATTTTGTAAATGAGCAGCCTTTCACAGTACGTTTCCCAGGAGATTTGCAAATCAAGGCCTGACGATTCATTCCAAAGAAGCAGAGCTTACACTGGAGAAATGAATATTTTTCAGGTAATGTAAGCATTTAACTTTTGCTTCATCAAACTCTAGACATAGAAATGCTAGAAGCACTTTATATTTTTCAAGGCATGAGGCAGAAGCTCTGTGTAGCATGGAGCCACTTGGACATGGATGCAGTAAAAAGGACATTTGTTGCCCAAGGCTTTAGGGTGAAAAATTGCAATTCTCCGCACTGTGTCAGTCATGGACAGTGAAGTCCACTTAGTCAAGTTCTTACTTTCTTCCCTTTTATGGCTGTCACTAAGCTCTCTAAGCCCTCCCTGGAAATTTCCATTAGCTTTGTTATATGCAGAGCTGCTCACAGCCTGGATTTCCCAGCAGGGATCTGTTCTAAGATGGACTTTTCCTTCACGCTTGTGTCCAGCTCACATTATTAACGAGCTTGGAGAGGATGAAGGGCACAGACTTGCAGGCTTTGCTGAAAGTCAAATAAGGATTCAGAGTGGAGTCTGTTAAGTACCAAGAGCAAACAACTTAGCAAGCCTCTCCCTCTACGTGGAGGTATTACCTACACAGCTCAGTTATGTCTCCAGGAAGAAACTAGGACCAAGTACTAGGGATTAATGACAACATTATTAACAAATGACAAGAGAGTTGAAATACAATTTACTACATTTGCTTAACCAGTATTTGAAGGGTAAATTGACATAGCACAGATCAGCACAGACAGACATCTGGGTAACCTTTCCAGCTGGCATATCCAAAACTGGAAATTGAAGAGGAGGAGGGATTAGGATGAAAATTCCCCAGCTCTACCATAACAATACAGCTCAGGAGCACGACAGCAAGACAAAACAAACCATAATTTGCAAGTAGTGTGTATGTGTCCAGGAAGACATAAATAGTACTTACTACCTTTTCACTTGTATCAGGGGATGATCTAAGTGAAAACTGAAGAAGGCAGCAGCAATGAGCAAATGCACTGCTCTCCTCCTTCAAATCCTGCCACATGGAAAGGCCCAACAGCAGCCCACTTGTTTGCTATAGTACCAAATTAAATTTTGATTACAACCCTGCTGCCTGCAATCCCATCTAAATATATCAGCACAACCTCATTAGCACAATGAAGACTGTGGCAAGCCCAGCACAGAAAGGAAGCTGCACAGTGATGCCATGCAATGCACCTGATTTTCATGCTGCCAAGTTTGCTTTCTCCACAAAAGAAAATACTCCTTAAAGCTGATTTCTCAAATATACTGTCCATTCAAGATCACTAAATGCAAGCATACAAAACCAGATTAATTTACAAAGGATTTGAATTTCCCAAGACATGCTTTCTTCCCTTTGTGTAAACTTGTCACTCCTAAGCCATTCAAACTGTATCAAGGAAACCTTGATACAGCTTCTCTTGAAGCTACAAGAGAGCAAGGTGACACTATGCTAAGGAACAGGAATCTATTGTCCTGGCTTGGGAAAGAAGAAGCAGCACACAGTATCTCGTGCAGTGCAATGCAATGCTGGCTAGATTCCAGATGCATCCTTGTCAGTAGCTCATTATCTCTTCTGCCAGCACAGTGATGATCAGCACAGCAAGCCCATCCCTAGCTCCCATGATTAGCTAGGCAACGGTATTGTTAGTACAAGGCGAAGTTTGGCACTCCCAGCAGCTGCCTGGATAGGAAAACAATAATTTCTAACGCCCTACTTCATAAATATTTAGCTTTCTGTGCAGGCGATGAACCACGTGCAGAGACAAATCCAAGTGAAAACTGGCTGCGGTGCAAACTGTATGGAACCAGCAAACAGGATTTCTGGAGTAATTCTGCAGGGCAGTAACTCCCTTTGACCAAGAAGAGGTGGCAGCTTCATTAGTTTCTCCCCTAGCCAGGGGAAGGGCATGAGATCGAATACAGGAATTCAGGGAACACAAGATCTGCAGATTATGATTGACAACCACAGATATTTATATGATGCATGACATCATCCTGTTCATCACATTGAGATAAATGATGCATCTAAGAGCAGCCTCATTTTTACTCCTCACATTGATATAACCCACTAATTTTTCAAAATCCTGAAAGTTTTGCCTGTGTGAAAACCAGCAACTATATAGAAACATACCCTGACACCAATTTGAATTGTCCAAGGTGCTGCAGAAGCAGGACAGCAAGCAGCTTGGTGCAGCTGGTAGCTGTGTGCCTGCCTTGGGGAGAGTGCCAACCCAGCTTGGAACACCTTGTGAGACGACTGGTCCTGTTCATTTGATTGTGCAGTCCTGCCAGCTAGATTAAATGCTGGGATTTTTGAAAATGCTGTATTCAAACTCACACAATTTATCAGGTCAGCCTTATAAAGCTGGTGGCACCAGTAGCTAATTTAGTAGCTCTTCTGTCTCAGCAATTTAAGCACATACAAAGTTTGTTTTGCCTACCAGTGGACACCTAAGGCTGGATCCAGTTCATGATCTTGTGGCCAGTGGATAATATTTAGAAGGCACACCCCTAACAGCCATCTTCCCTGAGCAAAATTTTGGTATCTCAGCTAAGGAAGAGAGTCATTAGTCAGCTAAACTGGTAGATACTTCAGAGAGAAAGAAGAGGGAGAGAAAGAAAACGGAGATTAATACAATAAGAAGAACCAAAACAGAATAGTTTCTTCTGATCCACAGGACCACTATAGCTAAAAACTAAGCGACTTCCAGGAGTCAGCATTTGCAACCTACCTACAGATTGCATGTAGAAGATAAGCAGATAAAATAATTTGAAATGGATGACACACCACCAGAAAGCATTAAGAGGAATTTGTCTTATACTCCATGGGAGAAGTCTTCAGTTAAGAATCAGTCTTCGACACATTCAACAGGAGTAACAAATAGAAATTAAACACCAAGACAATGACAGAGCAGAAAGAAAACAATTCAGTATGAAAATGTGGATATTTAATTATTTTGGGACTCAAGTACAAATATTGAGGTTGAGAGTGCTGCCCTTAAGGAATGCAAGGCTGCACAGAAAAACCTGTGTTGAGAATAAGTACAAGAAAAGTCCCTCTCAGACAGCCTTCATTCTTCTGCCAAAACACCAGAACAGTTTTTAAAAAAAACTCAGAAATTTTTACAGTACTGTAATGTAAACACACTGTGTTTACATACAGCATGACATAGGAAGCTGTAACTTGTATCATGTTTATGAGTAACAGAGCACAGCACCCAGGCCAAACAGCTTGGAATAGACAAGGCAGAAATAGATCAAATAAGAATTTCCTGAATTTGCACTGATTTTCTTCTCAGTAAATCTTGCCAGTATGCCATGGTATCCTTTGCTATCTGGCTCCAACCACACCAAGGATCAGGTAGGGACACCTCTGGAAGGTAAATAACAGATTCCAGAACACACAGCTTAAAGGCCTTCAAACAAGCACAATTCAGCTTGATATCATTATACAGGCAGCTCTAAAGATGGATGACTTGCTTAAGTCCTCTAAAAACCTAAAGGCTTGTTAATTGCTTAAAGTGATTACAGGCAGACTATACTCCAAATAAGCTTTGAACCCTCAGAATATCTTAGGCTGTTTATGATCTATCAGGTTTTCCAGCAGCTTAGACAATTTAGGATGTTAGGAATCTTTGGGGGAGTGCAAATTGCTTATGCCTTCTAAGGCCTTAAAACATCTTCAACTGCTACAACTGTTCAGAGCCAAAGTCACTCTTTAGTCATACTTGAACATTCATAACTGTTTTAGCAGAAACTAACATTGATGAAATAGGCTTGTTTTGTAGATATTACACTGGCAAACTAAACCAGGAAAATGCATCTAGAACAGGAGACAGCAACGTAAAAATAAATGTTTAAAATTAGCAAGCATATCAAATGCTTATTTTTAATAGAACATTGGAATGTGCACACACAAAGCTGCCAAGCTCCAGAACAAAGATCCTGGTTTGGTCAAATCTCAGTGAGATCCAAAGGGCAAGCAGAGTTTATATTTTTAATCTTTAGCAGCTTTGAAATTATCCAACTAAAAAGTATTATGTTTTGCATACAAGGGAAACCACCTCCAAAAAACAAGGTAAAAAAAGGAAAAAAAATCATCAAGAGCCCCAAATTGCAATTATTATTACAATTACTCACAATTTATAGACAAGAAGTTAAGACCATTTGCAGAAGGACTTAAAATAGGGGAAAAAAATGAAAAAAAAATTGGTTGTTTTATTTGCTAGCTGGATTCATTAGTAGAGTCCTCCTGGAAATAACATGCATAAGGGACACCAAATATAACTCCATAAATAATATGGATTAAAAATTGGAAAATTAAAGAAAAACTTATTGGAAAGCCAAGGAAGTAAACAAGTGAACAAGGAAGGTCTAGTATAGATCTGTGAAGAAAAGAAAGGTTATAAGACAGCCGGAGAACTCGTGCTGCAAGAGAGGGAAAAGACATTCTAAAAATAAACATGAGGAAAATGGTATTAGAATGAAAAAAGGTCTGTTCGTTTGTGAGGCTAACAACAAAAATCAATGATGTTTCAAAGTGGACAAGATATTGAACTTTCTTCTCTGAAGTTTCCAATTATAAAATATCCAAGGGTACTTGTGTAATTAGGGAGTAAGAAATATGCCAGACATAGCAGCTAGTTGCACTCATTTAGAAGCTTTTTTTAAAAAGTTAACTTTTTTGAGTCATTTGCACCTGTTTAATATGTTACAAAGAGAAAGAGGAAATGACAAAAGGGCAAAAAAGTCAACTTAGCAGCATTCTTCAAAAAGAAAGCCATACTTAAAACTATTATTGTCTTCTAAGTGTAACTTTTATCCTTAAAGAGAGTAATATAACAAATAGAAAAAAGAAGATATATTGAAACAATGAGTGAGCCACATGCAGTAGGCAGTTAGTAAAATAATTGCTTGCATGAAATGTAACTGCTTTTGAAGACAGAATTAGAAAAAAGTACAGGAAGAAAAGGTGGCAGGTGTGATCTGAATAGATGTAAGAGAAGCATTTGGTAACTGTTTTTACAGCACATGGCTGTGCTCTTACAAAGAGTGCTACTGAAACTGAGAACTAGTTAGGACCTGCAGATGGCCAGTGATGCAGTACACAAACTGGTAAATACCAGGCTATGATTTCTTAACACAAAGCTCTGTACCAAGTTCCCTTTCTCATGATGAAAAACAAATGTCACTAAGTAGTCAGTGCTACAGTGTATCTTAAATTCGGTGAGGGAAACGAACTTGCTAATAACTGAAGACTTAAAGCAGCTTTCAAAATTTATCTTTATGAATCACAGATATATTAAGTGGAATTTTATGAGGGCAACTTTCACTTAATGCCATCAGTCATCCTGGATATCCCATTCACATAGAAAAAGGGAAAAAGAATAAAAAATGGTAGCAAAACTGAAATACTGTTTCAAGCCTCCACATCGGTTCTCTACTTGTGCAACTGCAATGACCGAGCCTCTTGGCACTGAAGCTACCTAGGCTTCCCTGCAGAATTTGGAAACAATTAATTTAGTTTTTTTCTTAAATTCATGAATAACAAAATCCCAATGTATGCTTGCAGGATGCATCTACACTGCGAAATTGGCCATCTTTCCTCCTTTTCAGTCCTTTTATCAATCAAAAGCATCTTTTATCCTCATTTAGACAATTCAATGTATCATATGCTTAACAGGCAGCAGAAGTCCAGCACAAGCATTCATTTCCTTGTTAAAGACGCCGTGCAGATGCTGCCTTTCAAAAGGCCATTTGCAGGGAGGTCTCAGACATAAATAGTATCTCCAGCTAGCCCAGTTAACAGTTGTGAGAACATTCCCCATGCAGGGTTGCTAACATCCCCTGGTTACACATGAAGGAAGACAGCTCCTCCTTCTGTCTCCTTGTTTACTCCATCCTCCAGAAGCTATTCTTAAGAGGCAAAGGATGTAGCTTATGCTGCTGGGGGCATCATAGCTGGAGGCTGCAGAGCCTGAGGAATGGAGCCAGCCAGAGGCAAGACATGATGTGCCAGGCAGCTGCATAGATTACCATCTCTTTACCAATGCTGATAACTAGATGTAGACACATTGTCCCCATCAGTAGATGGGAGGATATGCCATTCTCACAGAAGAAAAAAAGAAAAAGATTGGCACAGACAGATAAATGCAGTGATCTCTTGCAAAGCATAGGAATTTATCATAAAGAATTTTCCTGGAATAATTTCATGTTAGAGGCAGATCTCACCCCAAAGAATTAAAATATGCAAAATGAATAGCACTGAATCAGTTTGAGACTCTCCACACCTACTTCCCAATGAGAGAAATCTAAGGAATGCTGCCTCTAAACCAGATGCATCTTCAGGGGTATATGAATTCCATTACCAGAGGATCTGACTGCTGAAGAAATCCTTCCTCCTCTTCTGGATGCCTGCATTAAAAAGCTAGCCTTAGACAAGGTGCTTCTACAGCCTGAAGCTTTCTCAGAACAGTGAGGTGTCTGGAACAGTATTTGCAAAAGCATGTGAGCACCGAGCCCCTACAGAAGCTGCTTCTGAGCACAGGCGAGAGGACACTCAAGCTGAAACAAGAAACAATTGATATTTGCATCCCCTGCCTTACTCCCAAGGTGGTCCTCCAGAAGCAAAGACAGCAAAGGACAGTCTGCTCCTCACCACTTTTGGCCTCACTTGTTTATGTTTTGCAAGACAGTTCATGTTTGAGATGCCCCACCAGGGATGTTTCTGAAGGGGAAAGCTCTCGTTGGGATGTGACAGGATAGGAAAGGTTATAAGCATTAAGAACCAAATTCCTTTTTAATTCAGTACAGGTGCTTCTAGAATATAAGACACACACTGAGGATTTCATTGCATGATGCAAACCTCAAGATCATTTAAATCACACTGCTCTGTATCACTTCCCGTGACAGACCTCCAGGCCACGGCTGAGTAACACATAGTAGTTCAGTTCTCTTCCTAAATGGAGCACACTACCTCATGTGGTATGCCTAAATGGATTCCTGCTTATATCCGACATGGCTCTTCCACTGAATATCACTTAGTTAGCAATTTAGTGTCTAGACTTAGCTCTGTGGTGCCCACCCTTGAAAACATGGCAGCCTCAGAGCCTTTCAATACCACACTTTTGCACTGAACACAAATTCATCTTAAATACAAAAAGCACAGATAACCACATGTTAATGCGAAGCCATGTGCAAGCAGACAGCAGACTCATGATCTAAAATGCATGCAAGTCTACCAGTTTGCAACCTTGACGAGAGTGAATTACAAGACCCTTGGAAAAGAAAAAGGCTGTCACAACCTCATAGACTGCAACCTGTTTCCAAGCCACATCTGAGCCAGCACTCTCTTATCAATAGGATCTGCCTGTGAACCACAGACCTGAGTCCTCTTGCTCCAGCTCCAAGATCACACTTGTGAAAAGTAAATAGTTTCTCCTGTTGGACACTTGCAGAGGAGGTTATTTCTAAAAGCTGGGCTCCTGTTGCACAGGAATCCAATCCTCTGGCTTCTTTCACACAGACCACTCCACAAAGACAGATACAGAGGGTAAAGCAAGCAAAGTTTTTACCAGGTCAGACAGACCTGCTCTCACCTCCCTAGAGCATAACAGCTCTGAGAGCCAACTTGTCAACACCTGTTAAAATGGGAACCTTGGGTTTAAAATACCAGAACCTGCCTCATGGCTCAGCAGTTCAGTCTCACCCTCAGTCATGAGTATTCAAGTCATACACTTGTCTTTGCAAGCCGAGCTGCATTTCCAAGCAGCTGAGTCTTTTGCATCCACCCAAACAATGTGCCGGCTATTGCAGAAATCACCTGGTTGCCGCCTTCCTCTAATTTTCAGTCACAACCTAGTCATAGTCAATTTGTGCCTCTTTGCTCTCTAACAAAACACATCTATATATATAATTTATGTATCTAGTTCCAAACTGCTAGCCCCATTATCCCAGTATTGAAGCAGCTCACCTGGATGACAGCTGAAATATTTTCATATATATGAAATACAGGTGTCAGAATAGTCAGGCATGGATTCATGGGACAAAGGGAAATCACGCTTAGCCAACCTGATTGCCTTCTAAAATGGGAATACTGGTTAGAAACATGAGCAAAGAGCAGTGGATGTTGTCTACCTTGACTTCAATGAGCCTTGTAACACCGTCTCCCACGATATCCTCATAGGCAAACGGGACCTGCAGGATGGATGTGAGGATTGAGTAGTGGATTGAAGTGGCTCAATGACAGGTCTCAGAGGGTCCTGATCAACAGCACAGAGTCCAGCTGGAAGCCTTTAACTAGTGGTGTCCCCTAAGAGTTAATACTGAGCCCAGTACTGTTTATTTTATTCATCAATGACTTGGATGAATGGGCAGATGCCTCCTCAGCAAGTTCAATGGTGACACAAAGCTGGGATGGCCAATATCCCCTAGTGCTGGGCTGCCATTCAGAAGGATCTCGACAGGAACAAAAGAAGACAGGGCAGAGAAAAACTGACTGAAATTCAAAAAAGGGCATGTGCAGGTCGTCAGCCTGGGAACCTGCTGGAATGCAGCTCTGTGGAGAAGCACATGGGGATCTTGGTGGATGAACTGTCCAAGAGGCAGCAGTGCCCTTGTGGCCAAGAAGGCAAATGGAACCCTGGGGTGTGAGCTTTAACAGCTCTTTGATAGGTCAAGGGAGGTGGCCCTGTCCCTCTACTCTGGTGAGGCCGAATCAGGAGCACTGTGTCCAGTCCTGGACTTCTCAGAACAAGAAAGACATGGAGCTCCTGGAACAGATACAGTGGAGGGCTGCACTGATGACTAAGGGACTGAAGAGAGGGAGTCGAGCCTTGAGGCTCTTGACAGTGCTGACCAACAGGCCAAGAGGCAATGGGCAGAAACCAGACCACAAAGTTCCATCAAAACAAGAGGAAGGACTTTTTTACTGTCCAGGTGACTGCACACTGGAACAGGTTGCTCAGTGAGATTTCACTGTCTTCATCCCTGGAGATATTAAAAAGCCATCTGGTCACTATCTTGAATTATGTGCTCTAAGGGATGCAGCTTGACCAGAGGTTGGACTAGATGACTTCCAATGGTCCCTTTCAACCTTAACCATTCTGTGATATACTTTTAAATAGTTCTCACATGTTGGATATTTATTGGAAGGCTATAAAACCTCCTCCTTTCCTTTTTAGCCCTGATAAAGACTCCACACTGCACATTTTCTTAGATAAAATGTTCCACTGATCCCACCATCAAGCACTCTAAGCTACTGTGCCAGTTAGAAGTCAAATTTTACACTATTCTAGCTTATATATCTAGCTTCTTCTACACCCATATTAATATTTTGCCATCTCTGCTGTAAAGCATCTTGTATCTCATCCTAGAACTAATTTTTTTCTTACAGCCTCATGTATTGATGGCTTAATCACCTACAATCAACCACAACCTCAGGTCTTTCTCCTCCTCCGTCATTTTATCTACTGAACTTAGTGTAATTAGTCACTAAGTGCACTTTGTACCGTTAAGTTCTCATTTCTACAGCTTCAGTCACTTCCACAGCAATCTGATTCCTTTGCAATACTTTGATTTTTCTCTGCAATGACAAAGCTGATGTCACATCCTCAGCAAATTTATTCAGTGCACCCTTACCAGCCATTAGTGTAAATAGTATTAATCAACCAATTCCAGAACTGTTTTTTTAAAGAAGTTAAATGACCTCTTTTATGGCAGAGTCCAGATGTCAATAAGGTTGTGCTCTTTCATTTAGCCAGGACTTCACCCTCTCTTTACCTGATCTTGTTCTAATTCTTTAGAAATTAACCAGATTTATTATAGTTCCAATACAGGAATTGCCTTATTAAACCACAGATATATTAGACTTAGAGCAAATCTTTGGCTGACCCTTTAATTAGGAATAAAACCATAAAATTCTTAAGGACAGGTATACACAACCTACTGTACTCCACTTTAGCCAAATCACAGTGCATTCGATCCCACTTTCCATGGTTTTTATTTTACTTACCTTCAAAATATACCTTATAAAGCTGTGTACTGAGATTACAATTATGGACTGCAAACATAATATGACCTTGCCATTTCCATTTTTAACTAGTGTTTCTTTTGAACGCTGGGAGGACTGCTTGCATGGCATCCCATCACGAGTCCATGGAGCTTCAAGTTATGCTTTTTTTTTTTTCCTTTTTTTTGGTCAGCTTGTACTTCCAGTCTACTCATTTGAACCCTCTATTTGAGGAACAGCTGCTATTTCAATCTGTTTATATGATTCCTGTAGTACTTGGTTTCAAATGCCTCCATTGTATATGGGAATTAAGACCCAGGGAATTATAATAATCTCTGTTGTTTGCTACTGAACCAGTTTTCTTTGCCAAATTACAAGTTTGGGGGGGACAAGTTTCAGGAGTACAGAGTTTTCCTGCTGTTTGCTAGACTATCCTCCATATAGTAGTACTCTATCAATTCCTGCATCCTGCATTTAGAATTCTCTTCCACTGTATTACTGTGTGTGCAAGCCACACAAATATTTTTCATTTTTCTCCCTCACTTCTCAAGTTAAAGTCAATACACATACCAATCTCAAACCAAGTTTATTAAGCTAAGAACTACTGAGATGGCAACCATATGTCAGGATTTTTCCTTTCTCTAAGGATCTGTCAAATAGATCTGGAACAGATGCCACAGCTGCAAGCCACTTCTACTCTGATAGAGCCTCACTCACCTTTGTGTTCTGATGTTAGTGCCTCAATACAAATTATACAGCTCAGTGAGTATCTCCACCTTCATGCTGAGGTTTACAACTCATTCTTGACTATTGTTGGTCTATAAAATGGTGCAGTTGAGAACAGAACACATCAGGTGTCCTGCTCCAGAAAGAACCCACAGGTCCATGTGATGTTTACAATTATCACCAGAAACATCAATCACTCCAATTCACCAGCAGGTAACCTGCTGAAGCGTTTTTGTCAACCCCCCTAATAAATCTCCCACCTATATACAGTCACCTTGTTTCATGTTCACATACAAAACACCTATTTTTGTTGGAATTGTGCTTAATTAAGACGGTGAGCTAAGAAGGTTTTACACAGATGTTGCAGAAAGGCTGACTGTATTTCCATAACATACCATGAAAGTGTTCGTATTGACTCTTTAATTAGTGAGGTGCCAAGAAGAGACATGCTACTCAGTTTTGGAGTACTGCAAACACTGGAGTGGAAATGTAATGTGGGGCGTGTGAAGCCATGACAGCCAGATCAAGCTTGACTCTGCAGCACTCAATCAAAGAATCCACCCTCAGGGAGACTTTGTTCCCCTGGGTTCTCATCCAAGTTCATCTCATGAACCATAATCAGCAGACTAAATCTTAACCATTTTTCTATACTGAAAATAACTTCGAATAATTCTCAAGTTCAAGAAAAGAGCCATTATTCTTGAATAATTCTTCTGCTTAGAAAATACAGCAACTGTTCTTAAAGAAAGCCACTTATCCTGAAAGAGAGTGATTATAGCTTATTCAGTAACAGTATCTTGTAGAACTTCATGTTTAAATAAGGCCTTGATGAAAGATTATGCTCAGAAGAACAAGAGGGCTGTTTGAAAAGCACTGCCATTCTGTATTACCAAAACTGGTCCAATCTGAATTCCAACCACAGACCACAGAAGGCTGTGCTGAATTAGTCACTGTTACAATTGTATGTATTTATTCTGACTTAAGCTAGTGATTCTAAATTGATAATATGACTCTCCTCAAGTACCACATGCCTGGTATCATGGCACAACAGATAGAGTCCACATGCATGTAGTATGACCACCAGCAGTGCTGAAAGTTTCTAGCTGCCAGCTTTTAAGTTCCAAGGAGCTTCAACACGTGAAGCACAACCCAAAAGAATACCAAGGTAGTTTAGTACTAGGAAATAACTGAAGTGTCCCTGCAGCATAAAAGAAATGTGAACACTTGGACAACACAATGGAGAGAAGGGTTTCAATGAAGTATGATGAAGATGCTCGCCAAGAACACTGAAAGCAGTATGTATCACTGTCATCACCTGTGTCAGACCACAACTAAATTAGCTTGTGTTGAATTGTAAGCTTACAAGGCAGCAGTTCCACCTTTCACAGCTCTATACAAATTAAAGAGAACTGAAATGTAATTGTCACACCACTGGGCTGTGAGGACATCAAAATAATTCACTGGCTTGCTCATAACCATGACAAAAATCTTTGCCATTTATAGAATCTCTCACTTGACTACTGTAAAAAGTATTTGATAATTCTAGGTCAGCAACTTTCAACCTGGTTGGTGGTCTTCAAGAGGTCCTTGAAAGCTGAGGAAAGCAAGCGATTACTAACTCAAATTTCCTGTCACTGTAAACCTTTAGAAGTTTATACATGCAGAGAGGCTGAAAGACACAGCACTAATCATATAAGAAATAAAAGATCCAGAAATCCTAGAAAGATGTGGGAAAATAACACGAGCTAATGAGATGCACTTCAAACACTCTCCGAAGTTTACCATCACCAAAACAAATACTGATTGTAAGAGAGTCAGGCAAACACTGTGGCAGTCCAAAAGATCTCTCTTGGATCCCTCAAGCACAAGAAAAGCCATGTTATCCCCACTACGCTGAGAACAGAATGGTGAAAGCAGTCACATGTCCATGTAGTGTCTCCACGTAAAGCAAGCACTTACTCTGGTCGGCAAATCACTAGGTCCCCTTTGTTGGTGCCATATGCCAATCCCAGGCCTGGCTCAGGCAGCCAGCGAGCAGAGTTTATGCTGACATGTCTTCTCTGGTCGGCAGGCATTGGGTACAGAACGTTGAAAACTCTCTGGAACAATAACAGGAGATTACTTGACAGGACAATATGAGGCAGGAGAGCCAAGGAGGCTCAAACAAATTTCCCTGCAGCAGCACAGATGGCCATAGAGACATGTCACTTTACAGGATGTTGCAAGAAACCATTAAAATCAACAGTGAGAGCAAGCGGCTGCTAGAAATGCACATATGTGTGCCCTTAAATCTTTAATAGACTGACTAGCACACAGCTGTGAAACATCAAGCAACCAAAACTGGGTATACTGACAACAATCCACTTAGCCCAAAAATATGACACAGGGAAATCATAAAAACAAAGGCACGAGAAATAGAAAAACCAGTAACGAATCAGTTTGGCTACCTAGAATAGACAGGGACAAGATGCTTCAGTGTAGTGGGCCATTAAAGTACCAGGACTTCGGAAGGGTAGGACTAAATACCACATTTACTAGACCAAATCATTAGGAGAATTTCTGCAGAAATTTAGCTAATAAACTGACATCACTGCAAGCAATATAAAATTTGAATCTGGATTTTCAATGGGATAAATCCAAGATGAAAGACAAGTTTTCATTAGATTTTCTAGTGGGCAAGCATCCAACCATCACAAAACCTTTCCTCCAGACTTCACAGAAAAGGGGACGGTGGTGAACCAGTAAGCAGGGAAGGGAATGATGGTATGCTGGAACAACAGGATAAATGTTGATGGGAATGCAAATCAAAAACTACTGCACTGCTGACATGACTTGAGGTAAATAATTAGAAGCCATTAGAATGGGACTTATCAGCTATCATAACAAAGTGGGGCCATTTTACTCCATAGCTCTGTTGCCTACTGCGTATCTTGTCTGTTTGACAATTTAACTTGAGAAGCATGAGTCAGGAATTACTTAACTGTGTGCCCTCCAATGGCTAGTACCCAGAACTTTCATCCTGACCATCCTATATGCACACAAAGTAAGTCAGAGCAAAACAATATGTCTACGTTATCTCCCATCACAGTAACAAATTTAACTGCTCCTCTGAGCAAGTCACATTAGATGAGGAAAAAGCATTTCTCTGTATGGCAGAAGCTGGTCACTCTTTGCCTTGGCTATTACTCAGCAAGTAGTGTATTCAGAGAAGTTCAGCATTAGAGCAGAAGGAACAGGTCTTTAGGGGTTTAGCTAAACGGTCTTACCCATCTCTGTCATGTTGGTCCCGTTCCCCTGCCCTGCCTTGCTTGCTGGGGCAGCAGAGAGGGAAGGGCAAGGGGAGAATCAGATGTACCATGGTTAACACCTGTTACCATGGAGATTAGGGTGCACTCTCAGATGGTAAGATTGGATTTGGAGGAGGAGGAAAGAGGGAAAAGGGAGGGGTCTGCTGGAACCAGGAGCATAAATTCATAAAATAAGCATTCTGAATCTCTCAAGATTGCAAAGGTCTTCCATCATATCCTTCTTTGGCAAGTCAGAAACAGTTTCTCTTCTATTGAGAATGGTTTTGTCACATCTCAGGAAGCCACCACCTTCCTGGGCTAGTAGCAAGTTCTCCCAACTGACAGGTCAGCTTGCATAGTTGCTGTCCCACATGCTCCATAACCAGCCACACAAAGGAGGGAGACTTGCTGGCTACAGCTGAGCTTCACTGCTTTTACTGCTTTGAAATAAACAGCACCCCATGGAAAATGCTCCTCCAAGGACATGAGTCTGGTTTTGACAACCTGCAAGTGCTGGCTGAGGGCTGAATCTCAAAGACAAGATAGCTTTAAAATTCTGCATTAGAATAGTTGCTTCATCATTCCACTCCATTCAATTCTAAACAGCTTGTCACGCTGAAGAGCTCCCCTCCCCTGCTGCTTCCCACTCCCACGCTAATGGGACAACTCCATGCAGTGTTAAGGGTGATGACATCCGTGCGTGTGGTAATTAGTACATAAAAAGAGAAAGCAGCTGTACTGGCATAATCACCACTCGCAGCAGTAACCAGGACCCAGCTAATCAATCTGATGCAGTCATACAGACTGTCTGTTGCAATTGCATCCATTAGCAAGACCCCCTACTCTATACACAGAGTGGAAAAAAAAATTCAAGTTCCTTCAACATCAGCAGGTCCTTCTCTTCAAAGAAGGTCAGAACTCTGCCAGGAAGCATTATTTGCCATAGATCACAGCTAATTTTTTTTTCTTTTTTTTTTTTTTTATTATTTTGTCTTCTTGTTTCTATTGTTAAATCTTATAAAAAGTTACTGAGATGTTTCAACCAAAGTAGCCAGCCTGAAAACATACCACAGACTGACCATAACTCTTTGCTATGGATTGTTCAGGCTTTGTAATTCTGAACTTCTAGGAAAAGTACTCAGGTCACTACAGGAATCCTACATAAACACAACACTCCAGCTTCTAGGTCAAGTGATTGCTGCCAACCCTCAAACTGTTAAAATTAACAATACAAATGCATAAAGTTGATAATTCAACAGTTTCTTTTCATTAGTGCTGGTCCACAGATTAATTGCAGGCTATTTTTAACAGCCATGTTGATGGCCAAGGGTTCAGGAATCAGAATCACTGTCACAAAAGTGCAGTGATGGATCTTTAAGGTGCCCACGTATCAGTTTCCAGAGAGCTTATTTTTAATAGTGTGGCACTTTTGGTTAGGAGATATCATATTGCACCACACATTATCAGCCCATAATCACCATCAGCAGTCACAGAAAGCTTCCATGCTTTTCACCATAACCAATGTCAAACTTGCTCTTACCAATTCAATTACTTGTTACCAATTCAATAATGCACAGCCACACCATTAGACATGGCAATCAGCATTTTACAAAGTTGGAGCTACCTTTATGTCCAGATGCTCTTCTGAAATAGTTTGGAATGGTATGTTTCTCTGACTACAAACACTGTGAAGTCTGAGGAGTGTGAGGTTCAGAACATACCTCCAGAAGCTTAAACACTACGAGGTAACAAAAGTAGAGCAAGCTGTTCTCTTCTTGCAACAACAGCGATATATAAATATCATTTCACTAAAAATGACAGGTCCTACTCCTTCCCTTTAGGACCCCATGATCCAGCCTGAGTTACACAGAACAGTTGCTTGACCTGTAATTATGTTTGTAGAAAACTGTCTCTGGTGATCCCTCCACACTTTGCTGGGGATTCCAGCAGTCTTCTGTCATTTCAAGGAATCCATCTCTTCTTGAGTTCAGAGGATGCCAGGAAGGTAAAAAGTCTTCCTCTAGAAAAACAAAAACTGTCTAGGTAGCTAAACTTCCACACAAAAGGCAACTTGTACCAAGGGTAAGCAACTCACTAAAGAAACAAGTTAGTTGCTTCCATTTAAATCCCTGTAATCATGAAGTGGGGGGAAATATTTGTTTGAGCAATTTTTGTTGGCACTTTTCTATTTCCAAAAATTGTACTAGAAGCAACTACTTATCTCTTTGGTGTGTCTTCTCCATCCTCACTCAACAGGAGTGGGCATGTCCATCATGCACTGAACTCTCTAAATTTCCTTTCATTGCTTCACAGCTATAGGAATAGACAGCTCAAAGAAAGTAGGGCTATAAAGGCATGAAGATAAGGACAAAAGTAGGCTCTCAAATTATTCAACAAACAAGCTGCATTTGGAGGGCAAAGGCCACCTCAAGCCCACTGCTGCTGCTTCCCCTCCAACTTGTCATTGCTTCACATCAGTACTGTCACACCTGTCACAGCCAGGAACTTACGTATTTACTTACGGCAGAGTGCCAGGAGAGGCTGCATGAGAATCAACAGCCTCAAGGAATCTTTCTCAATGATCTCTTCCTCAATGTCAAGCTGACAGGCCCAGTGCACAATACATAAGCACAGAGCTAGACAGTTAATTTATACCTGCCCTGGAGGGTTAAGAAAACTTTTTGCCAAAAGTCTCTGCTACTTCCTCGTTATTGAGCTAGTCCTTCTGTCTTCCCCTCCCATTCTGTACTAGGGAAGCTGCTGCTTTTTAATAACACCCTTGAAATTCCACCTTCCCCCCCACATTTCTGGGATGTGGCAACACTAAAAAGCTGGGCAGAGCAATCACCAGGATCCTGTCAGTCATCAAAGCAGCAGCAGGCTGCCCCAAGTCTGTGCTTCTGTTGCCAGCTGGCCACAGCACTGCACCACTCTCCTGATCCAAGCAGCGCTGTGCCTGGCCAAAGCAGAGGCATCACATCATCTGCACAGCCACCTCTTTGCTCAAGGCCTTCCCACCTCTAAGGATTGCAATGAAAAGCAGAGGAGTGCTGAACACTACTTGTTTGGCAGAGTGAGACCTTTCTTCTCTCTGGCACTTGAGAAAGAACAAACATGTTTTGAAGCTGGAGAAGAGAAAGTTTTGGCACAAGCAGGTAGGAAAACTCAACAGGAACTTGGCTTTTTATCTTTTTTAATTCAATAGAGACACTTCTGCTCTCAACTAGATCCATCTGCTTTTGAGATGCCAATAAATTTCAAGCCATTACCTTTGCTTAGCCTAAGCAGGCTGGCTGTTAGATCAGCCTTGATAAAGACTGCTTGGGGAGGAGGCGCAGTTGTTGTCTCCTTTACATGGAGAGATCCTGCCATCCCTGAAGCAGATCAGGTGGGTTTGTAAATCACCAGCCTAAAACATAATTATTAATTTTCAACTGAATTAACACTGTCACCAAAGGCTGAAAGACAATGAAAACACACAGGGAAAGAAATATCTGATATGTTAAATGCTATGGAAACCTCTTTGAGGACTGGTAAAATACATGGTTTCACAGCTACTCTAATCTGGGCTGCCAAGGAAGAGCTTCAGAGAGGATCATTTATCTCTGCTGGATGAGTATAACTGTAATGGCAACCAATAATTGTACCTCTCACCTCCAGAAATGCCAAGTTTGTATTGGTAAACAAAGTGCTCTTCATATGGGTATGAGGCTGCACAGCTTTGTCAATACAACTGCAGCTATACCAGAGACTCTGGCCAGCATAGGTGCCTCATACATCATTTAGCCTCATTCTAAGGTATGTGAAACATGTCTCAGATGGAGCCCCAAAATCACAGCCAATCCACAACACCATATTAAGTTCACTGAAAGTCCATCTCCAAGCAAGGCCTACATACAGTCTGAAACTACTCAAAGAGCATTAAAACAAATGCTGAAAATGATGAACTCCAATTGTATTTGCCAGAGCAGCAGGTAAGATGCAGTGACAGCATGAAGGCATAAGCAGGGCAAATCTGACTTCATTCTTTTTGATTGCAAGAATCTTGTCAAGAGAGCAGTAAAATCAATTAATTATCTTCTTTTTTGCCTTCTCCCAAGAGTGTGCTACCACTGAAATATCTTACCTGACATTTTTATAATGCAAACATGTTAACTAGCTTATCTCTGACACCAAGGCATCAGGTAAGTTTCTATAAAGCATCTACAACTACACTGAATACACCACATGTCCTTTGCCAGTAAGCCTGCATCACTGACTTGTATTATGCATTCAATTAGTTCATGTTTTTTGAAGGCCCAGAAATATAATAAGAAAAAGACATTCTAACCTGATGTCCTTAATAAATAGTACTATATTTTTGCTCAGATTACATTTTTTTACTTTGCGGCCTATTAATCAATTTCACATAATATGATGAAATTCAGGTTTAAGACTCACACTGTCACAAACTCCAGAACCCTCTACAACAAAATTCAAGTCTAGCTTGTCTAAAGCAGAGAAAATCAAAGCAAAACAAACACTCCTTGGGATAACTGACTGATTGCTCAATACATTTATTCATAAGACAATGTATACCAGCATTTTGAAACATAGCAAGTCTCCCCTTTGGAAGGAGCGAGTCTCTGTGTCTAGATGCAGATACAAAGTAAAAGGCACCCATTTTCCATGATGAGGTGGGGGAGAAGATTTGCTTTTTTGCTCCCAGTCTCTCCCTGCTAGGTAGGCTGGTCTGTGCTGCTCACCCCCTCCTTCACATATGATTCCTGCTAACAACATACACATCTTTCCAATAGATCTTTGTTAGAATCTAAGAAGTAAAAAATAATGCACTTATCTTTTTGGATTTGTCAGTCCTACCCTCAAATGGATTTTATCGTCCAGTGCTCAGCACAAATAAAATTTCTTTCAACTCCATTTATCTTCCTCAGATGCAATAGGATTATATATAAATTTTTTCTTCAGTCTTTACCAATATAACAAACCTCTTTCTGCCTTTTTCTGCACTTGTCCATGAAGAAAATCTTAGCTTTTCTTTCTGAGCCACAGCAAATTAAATGACAACTCTTAATTTTCAGCAACAACTGAAACCTTAACTGTGGACAGTTGATCCAATTCCTAAAACAGGCCAGCATCAGAAATTCCTGTTGGATGGACTGAGAAACTTTCTGTGAATGTAAAAGATTGTTGGTTTATCCTAGTAGATCAGGATAATTTCTTGCTGATATTTCAAATTCAGAGAAGTCTCATTAAAGCACACCTAATCCTTTCTTTCTTTAGGTGAATTCTTTGCATTACCAGCTGGTGCTTTATTTCACAAGCCTGCCATGCAACTATTACATTTAAAAATAACTAGTGGGAGCAAGGTCTTATGAAGAAATGGATCATCTTAGGTAACAAAGCTCTCACTCAGGAAAATAACACACTTGCAGTGAAGCGCCTCATTATTTTACTACCTGTCTTTCAAAGGCTGTAAAACCAGGATAATGGCTCCAAAAACCCCCTTAGGGGGATTCAGTCCAAACCTGAATCTGAAACCTAGGGTTGAGTAAGCAAGAAATAGTTAAACAAAGCAATTATCCTTTCATTTGCACATGCATATGGTTGGAAAAGATAAAAGGAGAGAAACAGGAATGCCAAAGGGATTGGAGTGACAGAAGATAGATACATGTGTGTGTATGTATATTCAGTGCAGATGCACAAGCAAACAGAACTGTGCCAACAGGACTGTATCCCACTGCTAGTCTCTTGCAGAAATCACCAACAGCTCTCAATGCTGCATCAATCTAACAGATACGGTCATTTCTCTGGCAATAGTGAACAGCAATCGTTTTAATTTTTGCACTTAACTTTCTGCAAACCAAAAGCAGTATCTGTGAATTCCTCATTAAATGTCATGCTGAGTCTGTAACAGCAACATCTACAATGTGTTAAAAATCCAATGACAAGAGCAAAGGATTTGCGCACAGCTGCCATTCCACTCTGTTCTGTCTGCTGAGCCTCAGTAGAATGGCATACAAGATCAAATGTCAACAATATGTTGATGACAGAGCTACATGCATCCTCATCTAGGTGAAAAGAGGCTGTCATCCAGCTGCCTAGATGTCTGGAAGGAATAAATACTGGAGGAAAGAATTTGTTCAAATTTAATCAAAGGAAGATGGTAGGAAGAAGTACTGAAAAAAGATTTTATGCAATAGCAAACAGCAATTTCTTCTCAGCCCCTGTCCAGTTCAATACAAATTGGTAATAATTCACTTTGTTTCCCTTCCCCCTAAATGACTTGGCAAGACACTGCACATAAATAATCTCAGATGTTTTCCATAATTTCTTAAATATAGTTAAAACCAGGTACCAAACTCCACCAAAGCTAACAGTAGCTACTGTGTGGCACACAGGCTCAAGGCCTTACCTGAACTGCAAGAACTCTGCTCTCCAAATACTGGATCTTATATTAAACAAAATGTCTTGGCTCTCAGGTTCACATCCCATGAAGTAAAAACATCCTGAAGAGATGTCATTTGCCTTTTCTTCACACCAGTTTACTAAAACAGACATTGCTCCCATGTTTAAACATCACATGAGATATTAACACAGTATTTTATGAAGGGTTCTAATGAGTACTTAGTTTCCTCTGAGCTCTGTCTTAGCAGACTTCAAGCAGACACAGCTGAATTGGTCAAGACAGCAATATAACTAACTCTTACAACATACTATTCCTACATATTTCTGCATCCATATTCAAACGTGCACATCTGAGCAAATCTTCATGTCATCTGCACCCCCAAGGTTGTGCTGCATTTTCCAGTGATGTTGAATACAGCTCTTTTTTATAGCAACTTACATAAGCAGTGTTTACCAAAATGGGTTTTGGATATGATCTATTTTCCTCAAGATACCTGAGAGAATCTGCCAATACATAGAAAATATAAAGTACTTGGTCTCAACCAGATAATTCCACTCTATTAAAAGGAGGGATTTCCCATTTCAGTCAAAAAAGGGTCCTGTTTCCATGTCCTCTTCCTAGTATCAGCAGGTGCCTGCAGTCTGTGACTTTGCATGGCCTTTTGAAAGCCTGAAAAACATGTCATTTGACTTTTGCCAAGACTGAAAAATTTCTTTCGGCAGTAATTTGATATATTATTTGCAGTTCTACTTGGAGTTGTCAGAAGATCACCCTGTTGACCTGAAGATGTCTAATCTTTCTTAGAAGAAGACCCAAGGGACCACACCAACACATTCTTCAACAGCACAGCAAGAGGCAGGTACTTTCTTGTACACTATTCTTGTTCTCAGCACTGGAGGTAATGTGTTGCATTAAGCCATCTCCTCATATTTTCCTAATCAATTTTATTTTCATGTTACCAAGGATTCAGATAAAACTAACTTGTGTCCCAGTGAAGCAGATGTGCAGGGTATTTGCTTTCAGACTTTAGGCTTGGTCGATTAAGGCTGCAGGAGCTTGCACAGCTCACCCAGTAAGTGACCTTTGCAGACCGTGCTGGATAAATTCTACTGACACTTGCATGAAGATCAGAATGCAACAACACTCAGGAAAACTGCATATTTTCACATATTCTGTGCATTGTACTCATTAAGAGTTAATATGCTAGAACAAAAAAAAGCTTGGCTTTGTGCTAAAACTCTGCAAGTCTTTCTGTTTCAGGCCCTTCTTCCTGTGGTATTTGGAATTCTCCATCTGTTTACAATGGAAATGTACACATACTCTGTTCCATCCAGGTTATTGACCAACCACTTAATCGGAATGCTTCCCAAATAGCAGCAGTCTTGTCAAGAACTAATTCTGCATCTCCAACAGCCTGAATTTTGTCCACATTCAAAGCAAGTGCAGCATTTGAGATGGGGATTCATTAAGTCACTTTATCCCCACAAATTGTATGATTTGCTCTTCAGCTTCATGTCAATCAAATTTTTCTATCACCTACCTCACTTTTTTTATCTTCAACTTGAAAGCTACTTTCAAGGTTTTATTTTAATTTGAATTTCAGTAATCATGTTTTGCTGATATTTCCAAGTTATCTTCCTCTGGTTAGAATGGAAAACATTAAACATTGCAAGGGCATCAGCATTTGTGAATGCTAGAAATAAAACTACCTTCTGGCTGCCTTTCTCACTAGTACCCACTGCTATCAGATCCAGGGCAATATGATCCTTACTCTTCCCATCTTTCTAAGGACCTTCAGCTCCAAACAAGATTCTAATTTCATGTTCTTCTAAGTCCTTTAACATCCATATATGCTTGGAAACACGTGGAATTTATAAACCACCCTAAACGGAACAGCTTGAAAACGGACACACTTTATTTAGAGACAAACTCCACCTGTTTTCAAAACAGGCTGCAAAACCTATCCTTGCTCCACATTTGGAGTCCTGTCTCCAAGCTTTCTATCTCTAAAACTCAAACTGCAGACAATTCCCAGCATCACTGCTATCTGTGCTACCCTCAAGCTAGGTGTCTGCTAAAAGCAATTCCTTCCCTGCACTCTCCAGCTACAGATATATTTCATAAATTTGCAAAAAAATCCCCCAAGAACACAAGCAACAAACACTAAATGTTCATGCATACCCCTCCTGTTTAAAGTCAACACTACTAGAGAGCTTTGATTTTTCAGACTGAAGTTTAAAAATTGTTCTTTAGCAAAGCCAGGTTTCCATGTGAAATGCTAATCAGGCCAATCTGAAGAGAGTGAACAGAAAAAGCACGAACCTCTACCTCACAACTACCACATTTGATGACAATCCATGATTTTATTTCTGAACAAAATTCATAGCTGTCACATCATGACAGCCCTGACCTGTTGTGAACTCTACCCAATCTCTCTGAAACCCTAGCAGCAAGATGTACACAATGTACACTTGTATAACCAAGGTGCTCCTTAGTACAATCCAAAAATGCTGTAGTTCTCAGAAAATTACATCAATGGCCAGTGGATTTCTAGTACAATTAAATGTATTAAAGTTTCATGTAACAAAATTAATTAATTGCATCTTCAAAACCTCTATTTTAACAGTAAGATGAAAGTAACTCTCCAAGCAACAGAAACCTGCATTCCACTGACCACTAGTTAAGGATTTGGAAGAAGAGTTAACTTGAATCAGAAATAATCACTGTATTGCACTGGTCAGCAGTGGCTTAGAGACCACATTGCCAAGCCCTACTCTCCCAGATCATTGACTGCAAATCCAAAGCCATGACAGAAGCAGGGAGGTGGGCAGGCAGGAAGGAAGGCAGGAAGGAAGGAAGGAAGGCAGGAAGGAAGGCAGGAAGGAAGGAAGGCAGGAAGAACTGTCAAACAACTTACAAGAATTTGCAAAGAATATAATCTAGCATTTCTTTTGGGAGTTTTGGAGTAGGGTATAATTAAAATATCCACAAAATATTGCTTCAAACAGGCTCTGACTCATTTTTAATTAAGAGTTTGAGTAACAAGTGCTTTGTATTACAAGCTGTTGGCAGAGAGGCAACAAAAATGCTTTCTGATTCTCTCTAAGGTGCATATTAAATTAGATATTAAAGAATACAGTTTCACCAGGTTTCCTAAACCTTTCTGTACTGCTGGCCAAGCTATAAACAGATTTTTACTCAACTGAATATGAATATGTCAGCCATTGTAAGGACTGGGTGCTAAGAATATGATAGTTTCCTATTTAAAACTCTATTTTCATTTTGAATGCCTTGAAAAGTATTACAAACTTACGAAGCAGACTTAATGCAAAATTCAAGGCAGAAGAAATACCTGTGGTGAATGCACTAATTTTTACAACTAGATGGAGGAGCAGTATTTATGAAATTAACAGCTGTATGCTTTCTAAGCTTGGTCCTATGGAGTGCACAATGACAACCAGCAGCACACCAAAATGTTGAAACAATACTCAACATCACTCAACAGGAAGATTCTTTAACCAAGTTAACTCAAACTGATCTAACTGTGACCCTGTCACACATGTATAAAGCTCCAACTCCAAAGCAGTCAGAAATAAGACATTTTTAACATCTTTAAACATGATTTGGAAAAGGAGAAAACAGCAATATAGCTAGCAAATCCTGCTAGACTGGATGGATTTTAAAACATGGGGGAAAGGTTTTTGGAAGCTATAAATACATGTGCAAGATGAAAAAAGCAACCTTTAGAATACATGTAATCCATCTGGAGAAAAAAAAAAAAATCCAGAACTACAGCAGATGAGAAAGACAGAAGTGCAGTGATGTGGAGCAAGTCTGAAAAGCAA
>NC_031774.1:23264349-23479539 GCF_001522545.3 Parus major | reverse complement strand
CGATAGTTTCTGACTGCATAAGTAAAGGCTGTTGTCCAAAACAAATAGAAAAAAAACTACCCTCTGTGGGCTTCTGGTAAAACTGTGCTTATCACATTATGTACATTTAAACACATTCCAGAACAAGGGGGGAAAAAACAAAAAAACAAAGGTTTTTTGGAGAGAATTCAAAAGAGAGAGAAAATGAAAGCTGGAAGATTAAATTACAAGAGAAGATTAAAGAATACAAAGCATTACTTCACTAAATGGTGACTAAGAGCAAGGGTACAAGCATTTGAAGACATGGAGATGAAGAAATATAAATGAAACATTTAGACAGTGAGCTTGCTGATTTAGCTGGCTACAGAAAAATGTCTCCAAAAGTAAGGGCTAGAAGCCATAGCAACTGGAGTTAAGAGCAAATGTAAAGGACAGATGAGAGGAAGACATGTGATTTTCACTAATAGGACTTCTCTGTCTTAACTTATGATATGGTAAAAAGACTGTGGGAAGGGCTACTCCAGTTTCTGGCAGAAAAAAATATACATTTCACAAGGATCTTAAAATAGCTGAAAAAGAAACAGTACCAGGGCAAACTAGATTTTTAAAAGGGTCTAACAGAATGCTGAATCCATGTACTTCGTGATCTTATATCCACACAGCTTTCACCAACTCTACCTGTAAACCAAATGTACTTTTTTCATAAATACATTTTAATTTCTGTCTCTTACTTTGAGAGGCTTATACCAGAATGGTAGCTCAGAATCAGGTCTGAAAAAGTGCTGACTGGAGCATCAAACAATACCTTCATCATTTATCTTCTCTTGCCTTATAATATGGAGCAGATTATGACAATAAACAAGAGTTTTAAATCAGCTGATAAAGTGACTCTCTCTGAATCATGATCTGTCTGAAAAGCAACTACAGAACCTAAAGGTGAATCAAGGAATTTCTCCCAGTGACAATTCTCTCCCCAGTGTCAGGTCACTAGACAAATGCCTCACTGCAACCCTTGTACACTGGGAAAACAGTGTATGGCCAAAAAGTAACAATAATTAGAGAGGCCTTTTAAAAAAAATGAAAAATATTTTAGAAAAAGAAGACAGGGAAAAAAGATTTCTCATGTTCCACTATGGTAAAGTTATTCCTCAAAGTGAAAAAGTTTGAAGATTTATTTTTCATCTCCTAAAACAAGTCACCTGAATGAATACATGGTCTAGAACTTGAACCCAACCCAAATTTCAGCTTTAGAATTTACTTAGTTCTGACTCCTTAACTCTCTTTGTGCATTATGAACTGGACATGGCTTTTACTACCTAGAGCTATCACTGAACAGCTGTTGTGCTTCACTCATTAGGAGAGCAAGACACACATGTTCTGAACTCTGCCAGTTAGTGAAAAGAAGAATGTTTTCCCTCAGGTACTGAATGAGTCAGAGTGGATCATGGTTCAGCTGTCCCACAAAGCAGAAGAACATAAAGATAATTCCATTGCCAAAATACACTTATATATATATCTTAAGAACTAACTAATAAATAGCCAGCAAAGCTTGTTTGGAAAAAAAAAAAAAAAGCATGATCAACTTCAGTTTGCAGGTACAATAGGAAATTTGGCTCCTACCCTTCCTGAAATTGCTGGTGGCTGCTGTCCTAGAGGTTAGTTGCTTTTTGGAATGCTAGAAAATGATCCTGAAGCCTCAGCTGATATGCTGCCTCAGCAAAGCCAACTGTAGTACCACAAACAAGATGTCTATCACCCAAAAAAGTACAAAAGACCTATTAGGTACTCTGAATGATGTCTAGACCGAGGAATGCATTCCACAACATGGAATGTACTTGTTTGTCATTTGAAACAAGAGAAAAGTTTCACAGTTCTGTTGTACTTACATTCTCCTGCCACGTTTGCATACCTCTGCAATAAATTCCTTCACATATTGATTATTCAGTGGATCTGGAGCATGCTACCTCTTTGTTATCATTACCCAACAACTAACTACTAGGCTGGAGGCAAGCACACAGAAACAGAATACACATATACTCACCCTCATAGAGGTTTCTCCACCATGGGGCTGTTGGAGCCTGAAAACTTGAGCAACCATGTGTTCTGTAGTGGGGTGCAACAGGATACGTCGGGAAGCCAGTCCCACCATTACATATCTGCCCATTGGAGACAAACTCACAGAAATGGCATTAGGTCCTGTAAGAGAAAAGGGGTTATTTCTCTCATGGGTTGACATCCTGCCCCATGTTTCATCCTCACAGCTCTTTCATTCCCTTCTAGCCTTCCCATAATGCCATATTAGTATGCCATATTAATCTCATTCTTATAAGTGGTACAGAATAAGGAGACCTCCACAAGTTACAAATTTTGTAAGACATTTCCTCACTGCACGTGTTCTGTCACCAAGATAATGAAGTCCTTTAAGGAATAAAAACTATTCTTTAGCAGCTCCCCCATACCAGCACCTTACTGGTCTGGATATGTCCAGACCATATCACAAACCTCTCCCCAGCAGTACTTTGTCTGTGGCTGGCTAGATGGCCAATCAAATGTTTCCTATTGCTACAATTACTGATGTTGAAGCTATTGCATTTCTTACTGAAGGCTGAGGTTCTGAGATTCTCACTCCCCCACCTACCCTGACTTCTTGCTGCATGCTTACCAAATCGCTTTGTGTACAGCATCTCGCCCAAGTTGTGGGGTGCCAGAGAATATACAGCCAGTATTCCTTCATCAGGGAAGCCTCTCTGACTGCTGGGAATGAAGGCTGCCAGCAGCTGCCCATCGGCAGAGATATCACAGCTAGCATCATTGTAAATCTTGCAGTTTTGGACAAGCACATTCACAGAAGCTGCAAAGAAAGAAATTGATAGTGATTAAAGTAGTACGGTTGAATAGAATAAAGTAAGATTTAAAATTAATGCTGGACAATGGACACACAAAAGGCACTCAAGATATTTAGCTTCCTCCAAAAGTTATGAAATGTTAATACCCTGATTAACGTATAACTTGCTCCAAAACGGAGATAAGACACTGCAATGAGCCCAGGAAATTAAATTTACTCACCTCCTGAAGCCTTCAGCCAAGAAATAGTAGCAATTGCACTTTATCAAACCCCTCCCTTTGTTAAGCATAACAGCACCCTTTGCAAAGGACAGCACAGTTTAAACAAGTCTCAAATCATGACACTGACAAACTCCAGCAGCACTCTCATTAGAAACAGTACACCTTAATTCATTTCCCCTTCTCTCGTGGAGCGCCTAGTTCCCGCTCTGCTCATCTCCAATAAACAGGAGATGAGTGAAAAACTCCTCCCTGCAGATACAGACATTCATTTCTGACAGCTGATTTCTACACTCATCTTGGATAAAGTCAGTGAGAAAGGGCAGAGACTTCTCCAGCCGGTCCTCCATTTAATTACTCCAGTATTTGAGACACTTCGTGTACATCAGTGAAGTAAATGTTCAGCAGACTAGCGAGCAGCAATCCATAAAACAATAGTTTTATTTTAATCCCTTCTGGTAAGTTGCTGGGTGACCTCATCCAAGTGTTTTTCCCTTTTGCACCTTGCATATGAAGACTACAAAACTCTAGTGCAATGTGGTTCCAAGGCCTCCAAGCACCATCTACACCAACAGTTCAGTGGTGCCTTGTTAAGACATGGCTGGAGTGATGTCTACTCTACCCACCTAACCTAAATGCACTTCAGTTTTTCAGGAGGTTTGAAGCTGAACCAGCATGCACTATTTTTGGATAGGGAAGTTTCAGGTTCTAGTATTTTCAAACTCAAGAGTATAGAGTTATTTTAAAAAAATGGAAATAAAGCCTATGTTTGCAATATAGAAAGTTTGCATGCTAGAAGACAGAACACCCCACCTCACATGTTTGAAGCTACAGCACCATGTAGAACACTGTCGATTTCTACAGTCCAGAAATGATCTTCTAAACCATCAGATTATTCCTAGCCCGGAAGAGGCCTTTAATATGACCAGTCACAATTGCAAGCAAGTTTATGAAGGCACTTCGTAGTTTAGATTCTTCATTAATTTAACAAGTAACAATACCAAGAATACTTTGTGCATATTTCTGAAAGCCCAAACTTGTAAATCAAATTAAGGCTGTAACTCAATACTTCGACAAATCCTACCCTTTGTTTCCAACACCTCTGTAGAAGAAAAAAGCTGCGTCAGGGAACTGCTGTGAGAAATTACAGACTGTTGTCTAGGTCATTTTTTAGCCAGAACAGTTTCCCAACCCAGTACACCCCATGGCTGCACAGATGCTTGCAGCAGCAAAAAAACTAGTCATGGGAAGGAAGCAGACAGCACTGCCCTTCTTACAGCATTGCTGAATTAAAGCAGTCACTGAACCTCATTTTTAATTCTTCTGGTATCAAAGACATTTCTCCTGGGAACTCCTTTCCTCTGTGGCTGAGTATCAACTTCTATCTACTGTTCCATTTAGGAAACTCATGAAAAAGAAGACGAGGGTGTAAAGTGGACTAAGTAATTACATTCTCTACTAAACCACCTACACCTGTACCCTAAATTTATTCCACCAATTTTTCAGTCTTGAAGCTGCTAAAAACAGTAATGTTCAGCCTAGTATAAACAAAAAGGTGCTGAACAGAAAAAGGTAAATAATTGTAGTCACTATCAAGGCTGCAACACCAACACATGAAATACACATGGCCCTTAAAGAACAGGTGGTTCAAAAGATGACAAAATTCCTGAGTGCTTAGTCTGAAACTAGTTGAACAGAAAGACAAGAGAATAAAGATTAAAGACTGTACTGCACAATAATAATAATAATAAAAGATAGAATTAAAATGTGCCCTTTTAAAAAAAAAAATCTAGGCTTTATTTAAATACTCATGTCACCACAAAAGGAGATGGGCATCAACACAAGGACTCCAAGTCTGTGCTGTGAACCAACTAAAGGATACATGACAACAGGTTGGACCACTGTAACCCCGGTCAGACTGGGAGGATTCTTGTTGAGTGACTCATTCCAAAACCAGTCCTATTTATTAGCTTTATCAATGGGCTAGGCACACAGTGGAGCTGGTTGATAAACCCTCTTGATGAAGCTGGGTAATTTCATTAACATAGCATGACCAGATCACACAGTGAACTGAGGTATACAGAGACAGAAGGGAAATGAAAGAATACTAGATTGTGTTGACATTTATAAACTTCTGCTTCACCCCGGAACTTGAAAACATGAGAAAATCTTTCGTTACTGTAGCAAAAACTGAGCCATCACCAGTGTAACAGTGAAAGTGACAGCAATCCTAAACTGCACTAGGAAGCACAATTCCAAAAGAAATAGCAGTGCTGATATAAAGCCTTGTGCCAAGGACACATGCAGGACCCCTGGGCACAGTTTGGGCCAACCATGTTCAAGAGTGATTAAACCCTAAATGATAACATGTGCAGAAAAGACGATGACTGGGGAAAATGAAACATGAATTTTATATCCAAACAAACAAAAAACACCAACACCAACCCACCCAAAAGAGGGGGAGGGGGGTGAGGAAATGGAATCATATACTGCATTTTCAAAAACTACAGAAAGTGCCATAAAAACATCTGTTTTCTACAAATAATGTTGAAAACTGACCACTATCCAGGTGAGTGGGTAAAAGAAACATTGAGTTTGGATTTTAAAAGGTTTCAACAAAGATATCAAGATTCTAGAACAGTATTTTCAACAAACATGAAAAGAGCAAAGAACTTAACCAGTTAGAAGACAGAATATTAGGAACTACAGTATGTGTTTGCCTAAGCAGGGAGCTAGTCTACTAGGATATGGGGTCTTTTCTCATCAATTCCTTTTTAGTGGTACTCTAATCAGCAGTGATCTAAAAAATGGGGAGAAAAAAAAGGGGGAATGGGAACATACTAAAAAGGTGAGTATTGAGACTCATAGCCACAAGACTTTACTTAAAAGAGAGCCAAGCAAAAAGACAACAGAGAAAATAAACATAGCACACATGCAGAACATTTACTAGAGATACAACTGTGAAACATTCCCACCATCAACCCTGCAAAAAAATTTTGATTATTGGAAAAAAAAAAAAATTAGTTCAGTCCATTTTGGGGGGTTCTAAGAACTGTTCTCTCTATTCCTATGCTGCAAGATATGGAAGTTTGTCCTGCACCTCTGGGGCCTGGTAGCAGTTTCCATGAGATAGCCATGGCTTCTCAATATTCTAAATTACTGTCATTTGATGCTCAGTATTAGAAGCCACAAGATCATAAACTTGCTTCCTCAGAGCAGGTACGGGTGTCATTTTATCATAGGATGGTTTGAGTTGGAAGGGACCTTTAAGATCACATAGTTTCAACCCTCCCGCCATGGGCAGGGACACCTTTGATGAGATAAGTTTGCTCAGGGCCCCATGACACATGGCTTTGAACATTTCCAGGGGATGTGGCATCCTCAGCTTCTCTGGGAAACTTGTTTCAGTGTCTCACTACCCTCCAAGCAAAGAATTTTCTCCTAATATCCAATGTAAATCTACCCTCTTTTAGTTAAAATTATTATCTGCCCAAGCAAAAAGTCTCTCTCCACATTTTTCCTAAGGTCCATTTAAGTACCAAAAGGCTGCCTGAAGCCTTCTCTTCTCCAGGTTAAACAAAACTAGCTGTCTCAGCCTGCCTTCATAGTAGAGAGTCTCCCCAGCCCTCTGATCATCTTCATGGCCCTCCTGTGGACTTGCTCTAACAGGTCCAGGGAGAGATCCTAAACAGGACTTATTTAGCCCAGGGACCATTCTGTACTAATGAACTCCTGCTTTTCAAAGAGGTACAAGTTTTAGAGAGGACAGATACTGATTTCTCTGTAACTACTGAAAAATCACAGTACAGAATCCTGAAGCTGTTTCTTCTCAGCTTTTGAAGTCTGTTTTGGTTTTTTAATCCAATGCAAACTTGGATATTCCTAAGAGAAAATCCCACATTTTTATTTTTGCAAGGTAAGAAATGTTTAAATTATTTCTGTACCATTTACAGATTTGGGGATATTGCCATGTTTTGTACATATCCTCACAATTACATGGCTATTCTTTTACTTTCCAGCTCTCTAATCCTCTTCCTCATCTAGGATTTACTGTATGTCTTTTTAAAACAATGTTGGGTTTGGATCACCAATCACCCAGAGTCGATCATCTAGCATATGTTCACTCATTTTCTATCTACAGGGTTTCCCCCCTCACACCTGCTCCTTTTCCAGCACAGCACAGAGGCTTTTGGTGAGCAGTGACCACCAATATGAAAGGATATGATCTCGTTTTTAAAGTCTGTTGCATATGTTGAATGTCTCCTAGCAAAACATTACATACACAAGTTGTGCTTAACAGGACAGAGTGCTACTTATTTCAGTCTTTCATTACCTGATTCACAGTGGCATTATGGTTCTCTGCTTTGCCCTCATTTACAAAGGATGAGGACTCAGGTAGCACCTACATCTGGAACCAAGAGAGCCTACTGTGCAATCACAAAAAGCCTAAATATGACAGGTGGAAGTCTCAGCAAGGCTTCATTTTAAGGCCAGCTCTTACAAGGTTCTCTAGAGATGAGAAAGATAAACATACCCATGCTTGACAAAGCCAATGGCTATTTGATTTCTTTGAGCCTGAGGCCTCATCTATGAAGATGAAGCCAATAAAGAAAATTTTAGGGGGGAAATGACTGCTATTTTTGGAAATATACTTGCAAGAAGACTGCCCTTTCATCTCCTGTTTTCTTTTGTCATTAATGCAACCATAGAACTGAGAGAACAGATCAAAAGAAACATCAGAGAACAAATTAATCAAGCTGTTGTACCAACTTGGAGTGCTTACACCTACATTAATTATGCTTGAAGCTGGAGAAGGCCTGGAATGCCAGCAGCAATAGCACTATTTGCCAAAGGAAAACGATGCTGGACACACCATCCATTCCTAGCCACCCTTTGAGGTGGCACTCTCTTAACAGCAGCTCCTATATAAAAATTTGTTTAGCTTTTTTTTTTTCTTTTACTAAGTTACCCTGCATTCCACTGACATCAGGAAGTATTGATCAAATCACCTTCCTCAAGACCCAAGCAGTGTTTGAACAGGACAAATTCCTGATTCCTAAATGAGACCAGTTCAACCCTAGAAACTGGCAAGAAACTGAAATTATAAGCAGTGAGTAGCATGAGAGAAACTACTTTAAAAAATATAAAGAGAGAAAGCCTTCAAATATTTTACTGTGAAAAGCCTAAATTTTCAGTAGCCTACATTTCCAATACTTGCAGGAATTTTAAGGATATGCAACACTCTCTAGAAGAATATGAAATAAATGCAGAAATAGCATTGTCTCTGCTGTCAAATAAATTCGCCGCCCCAATGCTGATAATGACTGACAATTTCAATATAAGACCGGGTCATGTTTATTTCAAAGCTATTAAAAGCAAAACTGGCAAAAGGAGAGAAGAAATCTGAAGCTATCTTTTTCCATTTTGCAATTAACAGAGAAAGACAGGGCTGAGACTAAAATTCCACAAGTCCCTGCACAGCCATTTTCCCATGAGTGCCAGGATCCACTTTCATAAGCTCTTGCTGGACTGAGGACTGAGTGAGGTTGTTGCTGCAGAGCCACATCCTGAGCCCAAGGCTTCCAAGGGTGCAGGGGCCCAGACACTGAGATCACAGGACTGCACTAATCATGCTGCTGTCACTTACTCAGATGCATCCGCCTCAGTGGAAAACATCCTACTTCCAAGCTATCTTTTCTTTGTTTAATTGTTACAGGAAGAAGAGCTGCTCAGAGATGGAGGTTGGATACAGAGTCATTGCTTTGACGGAGAGAGGAGCTGGCAGGCAGTCCCAAACTTCAGCTGCATCATTTCATCTGCCTGAACTCCCAAACCACTTTTGGCTTAAGCCAGTCCCAGGAGGTACAATAGCCCACTCTGTGTAAGCAGAGTATCTCACAGAACCACCTCTGATTTATAGGAAACAATGGGAGGAAAAAGAGGAGCTACTGAGGTCACATGCTTTACTGGGAAAATAGTTTATTTCCAATATCATGAAGAATAACAAAAAATTCATCCAACCTACCACTCCACTGTTACTCATTTGAGAATATGAGAATCACAAGCATTCTGAGTTAGAAGGGACCCACAAGGATCATCAAGCCCAGCTCTTAAGTGAACGATCCATATGGGGATTGAATCCACAAAATTCATGTTCTTAGCACCATGCTCTATCATCTCTAAGTCGTGCACCAAGGCAAACTTGCAGTTTGTCTTTGTTCTGTGCCTAGGCAAGCTTGGCAAATACCTGGTTTAGTATAAAAGCACAGCTGCTACATCTTCATACATCCCTACGACACCCTGGCAGAAGGAGATAAGCTTCAGAGTAGAAATGCCAGGATTTGGCTAAGCATATAGAAGAAGAGTAACAATGAACATTTCCAAATGGTAATAAGACAAAATGGACAAGCCAAGTACTATGAATTGCAGCACGGGGAGTCAGAAAGGGGTGGGGATGGACTTGTAGCTGGAATGTGGCCCATAAGAAGGACACAATGACAAGAGAAGCCATACCCACTTTCCAGCTAATTGGTAGCTTTTTCAGAATAAAAGCATCCTGGTAGGTAAAAGGGAGAAGATTGAAATACTGATGTATTGAGCAGCAGATGGTTCTTAATTTCTACAGGATTTTATAAATTATAAACAAACATCTTATGTTGTTGTTTTTTTTTTTAATTAACAGCCTTCTCAGCAGCCAGATGAGGCAAAAAAAATAAGCTATGAGCAGCTGAAGCACTCTTCAGCCACTCTACAACTTACAGAGAAGTCCTGAAGAATTTAAGTTGCTTCCCTCTCTGACTCCATATTTATTCTGTGCCAGAGTCTGACAGGACCTCCAAAAGTATTAACACCATGTGGCAAAACTTGGCCTTGAGCAAAAAGAGGGAGGGAATATGGTCCAAATGGATGATCCAAACTATTCAAAGGGATCTTCCACACCACAGAACATTGTGCCCAGGGTATAAACTGGGGGAGTTTGCTGGAAGGGGCCGATTGCTGTTTAGGAAGAGGTTGGGCATTGGTTAGTGGGTAGTGAGTTGTGCATCACTTGTGTTTCTTTGGTTTTATTCCCCGCCCTCTTTTCTCACCCCTCCTCATCCCCTCTTTTTGTTACTACTATTGCTATTGTTATTATTAACTTTATTTCAATTATTAAACTGTTTTTATTTCAACCCTGGAGTTTTGCCTTTTTCTGCTTGTACTCCCTATCCTGAGGGGGCAGGAAGGAAGTGAGGAAGTGGCTGCATGGGGCTAAACCATGACAGCCAGACTGGATGGAGGTTTGAGCAACCTGATTGAAAGATGTTTCTGTTCATAGAAGGGGAAATGAACAAGATGATGCTTAAAACTCCATTCCAGACAAAACTATCCTTTGATTCTGTGATGTTGATTCTCTGCATCTCTCCTACTGGAGTGTCACCATACATTCTTCTTTTGTGGGTTCTTTAAGGAGCAGGACACTACCCCACGGAGACATCTATTGTCAGATATGCAATTTCTGGAAATGCAGAACACACAGAGCTGGGACTGTGAGAGTTCTGTTCAATTCATTTTAGTGACTACCTGTGAAAGCAGAAGTCTTTCTTAAAACAGAATCCCTATTCTCCCTAAAACATCATTCCCTTAAAGTAGAACCCAATCTGCTTTTGCTGAGAAATCAAGCAGTGAATTTCACATATGCACAGAGATGGCCTAAGCTAAAAATCACTTGCACATAGAAACATTCATGAATACCTACCTCCTTTCTTCATGCCAGGCTGCCACAAACATTTTTGCAGCTGTGCAACAAGCTATATCAGGATAGCACTCTGGGTTAAAAATAGCCTTTCTAGTCAAGTTCGTTTTAACCCTGAAAATGTCATTCTTTGATCAGCTGACCACAAGTATCAAACATGCTTGTGCCTGCATAAAGAAGTCTTTTCCACCATGAGAGCTAGCTTATGCCATAGAGCACATGTGAAACTATGGTCTAATTTTCACAAAATGAAAGAGAAAATAAATGAAATCAGCAATATTGCTCAGATTGCTGATTCAGAAATAGCTTTTGCCTGAGAAACAGGACAAATAACTGCTTTTGCAAATGACTAGAAGGTACATCTACTTCCCTGGGCTTGCAGCACTATGGTAAGCAACAGACTAGGGTCCTCATTCCCCAAATGTATTGCAGCACTTTAACACATACTAATGTCAATAATTTAGAGAAATCAGACACAGTTCATTAGCAGGCTCTAATTTAAACACAACATTTCTCTAGAAACTTGTTAGTAAGAGAATGAAGACATTGAATACAGAATTCTAAGAGAATGGTGTATGCCCATGAAAAGGCTCACAAAAAAACAAGCACTATTTACACATGGATTTGCTGATAGCAAGAATACACAAGGTAGATAGAGTGGGAACAGCTCTACAAGCTTTTAGTCAGCTTCCTCAAAAGACTAAGCATTTTACAGTTCCCAATGCAACATGACAAACAAGACCTGCAAAATACAGCTGCCTTTGAAAGATCCTAGAGCTTACCCTAGCTCTGGTTAGCACAGACTTAAAATAAGGTACTGGTGTCTTTTCCAGCTTACCATTGCTGATTTCAGGCAGATCAAACTTAGTGAAGTCCCACCACTGGAGCCGGTAGGTGGTGTTGGCAATGTTGCTGGCCACAGCTGACTGTCCATCACCAATCACAGCACCTACAGAAAAGGGGGAAATAATTAGCAATTTAACCTCTAAAAGAATAACCAGAAAAAAAGTTGGGGAGACAAAACCATAGAATATCTTTCCAAATCCAATATTCAAAATTCTAGATTCTTAAAGAAACCTTATTTACAGAAATGGCAGCATGTCCTCAATAAGCCACAGAATACAGGATATTAACAGGAAAGCATCTCCCTGCAACACATTTCTGAAAGAAAATAAAGCTGATAAGAGATAAGACTTGCCCAGAAACACAAAGCAGAAATCCTAATCAATTCATTTGGTACAAATGCATCCTACTTATCAGCAGTAGTGAAGCTGGATTTTCACAGACCCAAAATTGTCTAGTATAGCTATGAATGCAGATTAGAATACAAACTGAGGAAAAGCAATTGCCCTGGAAAATTACACATATTTGTGGATATAATCACTGCTCCTACTGTAAACTTCACTCAGAAGATACAGGTTGCTTACAGTATTTGTCACACAGTAAGGGCTGTAACAAAATACTGGTGTGGAAGACCTAGAAGCTGGCCCTTTGCTGCTTTGTGTGGCCCAGCAGCAGGCAAGGGTTGCTCTGACTCCAGGCAAACACCATGACCCTAGCTAACTGCCCAAGGATTTGGGCAGCAGCCCAAAATCAGAAGGCTAAGCACAATTCTTCAGAAACTATCATAAAGAGCCTATTTTTCCCAACACAGCTACTGGTTACTTAAGTCAGCAGCCATTTCAGAAAGCTGAGATGCATTAAATGAGATTCCAAGGGACAGAAACGGAGACAAGACACAGTTCATCCACAGTAGTACTACAGTCAGAAATCTCAAGCTATTTGCATCTCTAAGGCCTTCATGGACAGGCAGCCCATATACTACACAGACATCCTGGCAACCAGAGAAATTCCATGTAACAGAACTTGATAAGGGAGAGTAAAATAAGATCACTCCCAAGCACAAAAGACTAAAAGCAAAGCCTCCAATGTCTCTGCAGTCTGGATTTCAGCATCTCTGCACTGTCTCCAGTGGGAAGTACACGGCAAACTCAATGCCTTCACTCTCCTGGAAGGGTTGGCTCAGGACTTTGCTGCCACAGCAACAATAGTAGAAGAGACATCACTCTGACAACTCTGTCAGACACCTGTACAGCGTTAAGAGCTTGCTAACTGCTAATAAGGTAAACTGGTGTGGAGGAAGATGAAGAGAGTAGGGTGGTTGGATAGTTACTTTTCTTATCAAATCCCAAAAGACCACTCAAGCATGGGAAAAGAAAGAAACCCAAAATACCTGAATACACAAATGCACCAAAAGGTTTTTTGCTTTCTCAGCAAAGCAAAGAACAAGGTGGGTAAGGCAAAGTAAGTAAGCAAATTCTAAACTGATGCTGATAAATAAATACACCAAGAAAGCCACTTGAGTCCTGATTCGTGGTTCTAGAGAAAGCTCAGAAATATACTAACAACAAGACTTCTGAGCAGACAGCTGTGCACTGTTATACTGTACACTGAGCTCTGTCAAGCCTCCAGCAATCAACCAATCTCCATTGTATATCTGCTCTATCTCTGTACCTGCCTCTGTCAGACATGCATAGATCACTTGGAGAGCAGAATTAAAAACATTTCCATTGCTGTAACATATGCCCAAGGCCTTGTTCTCTATAACCCTCAAAACAAAGGGCTCCTCTGAACAGAAGATATGCACTGGAGAAAGCAGATTCAATGAATTAACGAAATTACACTTTGCAACCAGAAGTAGAAGGACAATTAAATTTTATGTTGCTTCGTCTTTAAAGGTCTTCTCACTGTAAGCCTGGATTTGGTACACAAAGGCAGCTCTTCTTGCCTTCAGCCCTCAGGAAGGAAAGAAAAACAGGTGCTCTACAAATGTGAAGCAGTGGGACTTCCAGCAGGGAAACAGTAACTAACCTCACCAGCAAGGTGGCCCCTGCCTTAAAGGACTGAGTCAGGCAGGGAAAACACTCTGTAAAGACAGGCAACAGAAGTTCTACTAAGGGCACATAATTCCAGAATATTTATCTTATCACAGAGCATTACAAAGTTTTGCAATGAGAACAACCTTCAGAGATGTAACAAGCAATATATAAAATGGAGAAGAACATACCTTAGGAAAACAATAGTGCTCTCCTTCTACATTAGAGAAGCTTAGCAAAATCACTAACTGCTCCACAAACAGTAAGATCATCTGGCTCACACAATTGCTGTACCTACTGCTAAAAGTACTGTAAAAAGCAGCTGGCAAGCAGATTTGATTTTTTTTTGGTAAAATTTCTCATCTTTGCATCCCTTTCCCTGTAACCTTCAGGTAAGTAATGGTTCATTTAAACCTTGCCTTAAATCTTCTTCACCTCCAAAGGCAGGCACAATTACGAAACAGGCACAAAACAGGCAGAAATTAACAATGAAAAAAAGCAGTACTGCCCCATCTACAGGACAGCCCCACACAAATTTCAGAGCCAGCACAAGCTATCGAGTAATGCTAATGTTTCAGGTGCAACAGATACCTTTATCAAAGAAATTAGGACAGAGGCAACAGTTCTTAGTGTGAAAGGTGCATGTTCAGAAAAATTTGATCCATTTCTCAAAGGCTTCAAACCAGTGTAACTAACGCTAATCAGAAATCCAAGATCTACATCCTTCATTAAGTAATTATCTCTATTTATACTAATTATGTAATTGAGGAGTGCAATTATTAAATTATATCTATATACATATAACAAAGTGGAATAACATTCGTATCACAAGTCCTGCCAGATGCCTCCCACATGCACGCATGCACTGTCCTACAGTAAAGATGATTAAAAGCATGTAAACATTTCATACAATGAATGAAGGGAGGAAAATACCCCCTAGCACAGAAATAGGCTATCCCAACCTGTGTTGTCCTCTTTGATTTATGGGAAACATTTTAGACCACGACTGGAAGACTTAGGAAATTTAAATTCCTCACTACAGAGCTTTTGTTCGCCATGCAAGCATGAGAACTCATTCTCAGCTGGCTTTGCCCAGTCAGGGTTTCAGTCTGGATGAGAGCAGAAGGTGCTGTTGCTTGTCAAGTTGTAGTATATATAACTAAAGCAAACAACACACTTCATCTTCTTAAATTTGGGCAGCAACAGATCAGCTCTTACAAGCAGCTGTTCTCACCAAGCACCTGACAGTCTTGATTCTTGGGTCCTCCACTGTTTAATGGGATCACAAGTAACTGCAGTGGGTACCCAAGGGTCTCCGGCTTGTCATCCTCACGAACAGAACGACCTTTTTCTGCAGAGAGGATGTAGATTTCAAAATGCTGAAATCCAAAGCGAGGGCCAATTGAAATGCAGTGAATGTAGGTTTGATTGGCAGCTTTCCTGCGTCTGTCTATCACTGCGTAATAAACACTGGATGATGGCAGAAATGAAGATAAATGCTTTTAGCAGCCCCCCTTTTTCCCTCCACCACCCTGAACTCCATCCACCCCCACTCAGCACATGACAAAAGAGTTTAAAGAGTTGGGGGGGGAAGAAAGTCTTAACAAAGACTTAAATAAAAAAAATCCTCAAATCTTTTCTTATAGGCCACCTACACGTGACAGATATTTATCCATCAGTCTCAACCTCCTCAGAGGATCCAGCATATCTTGGCATATGGAGAAATGAACCTTTGCCAGTCAACTATTGCTCATTTATGAATCAAGCCATGCAAGCCAATGTCTGAGTTTAGACTGAAAGGGAAAAAAGGGGTGCAAAACCAGTTCCCTTGGCACTCAAGCATTACCTCAGTGAAAAGCAGGCTAACTTCAGGCTACTACTATCAAACTCTCAGAAGAACAACCAATACTCTAGAGCTACACAGGCTCTGGGGTACACGTTTTGGGAACATGAAACATCTACATAGTATTTCTTTTCCACGTATTTAACAAAAAACAGAGTTCAAATTTTTTCTAGGCTAGATCATTTACCCATAATTTGTTAGTGTCTGGCAGGTCCCCTTGTAATAAGAGAAAAATTTATTATGATGCTAACAGATAAGGTTGAGGAAGCTGGAGAATCCCCTTAGCTAATTTGTGACTCAGTTTGAGGGAGTGATTTGGGACTGATATAAAAATCCCCCTAGATTAGTACTTGCATCTCTAAGCATGAGTACCTTTGAAAAGTAATTACCTCTTCATGAAACCATTTGCAACTGTAGCTGATACTGAGGTTAATCTATAATTGTAGAAAGGAAATATCAGAATTTATGGGTTTTACATTTCCTTGTTCTAGATTTACTACAATCCAGGCTCCAGGAAGTCCAAAACACAGAACAAATCTATTTAACAAACCAAGGATAGGACTCTTTGCTGCAAGAATACACCAGATTCTTACAACCAGTTCTGAATTGAATCCAATTTGAATTCAGGCAAAATAATTACTGAAGTCTAGTGGAGATGGAACAGGTTTCATATACATTTCCAACCCTCAAGTATTTTATGGGACAGCCTAGTCTGGGGGACTGCCTTTGATGACAGTAAATATATTAAATTCTGAATACGAATTTGACAAGTTCCAGCAAATCTCTGTTACAGGCTTCCTCAAAGACAGATTTTGAAGTGGATGAGCTAACTATCTAAAACGGGGCTAATTCTGTAAAAACAGTATGCAGAGCAACCTGGGAATTTCAACCAGATATTTTTCATTTCTTTTGCTTGCTCTTCAATGTACAAGAAAGCTCTAAATAGGAAATGGGCAAAATGATTTTCATGAATGGATGCACAATACGCTACCAAGAGTATTTCAGCATACACTAAGCACTGAAAAGATCTCAGATTCAACACTAACTGAGAAAGCCTCTAAGAGGTCTGTGCTCTCTGAAGGCTGAACCTTCAAAAGGCTATTATTTTTTCTTTATTCCAGATGTATAAAATAAGAAGAAATGTAATTTCCCATTCATGTTCATTCCTACTGCAAAATTTCTTTTTAAAAGGGGCAGTACTTAGCATGTTGAGTTGCACAGACCTATCAGCTATTGGAATTGAGCAGGGCTCAGCTGCAGGTAAGTGAAAACAACCATCCTAATAGGAGCCAGTCAAGCGCCCAAGGGGTCCACTTACATTGAGAACAATGCAAACATCGTATAGGAAAGGGAATTTTTCAGCCACAAGTTTTAGACTTCAAAAGGAAATCAGTTAATTTGCAACAAGCACAAACAATAAAAGAACAAATGACTGACCAAAAGCCTCCACCTCCAATAGAGTCATGATGGCTCCCTTACGTCTTACATTCCTATATTTTATTTCTTTGTCTGATCATCTAACAATTAATAGTGAAATGTGTCTAGTAAGCACTTGTCATTGATGGTATAGTCCAGTTTTCCCTCAGGGAAAGTAGAAGATATTAACATCCTTTTCAAATGCATCCCTCCTACCTGTATTGTTTGCATCTCACCAAGCAAGCCGGCATTTCTTCTCCTTTAAAGAATTCACTCTGTTGCTGTTCACTATTGAGATTCCCCTGCTCATGTCACCCTGCTACACATGAGAGCTGGAAGATCAGATATGCAACAGCATGGACAGTTTCCTGAACAAGCAAAAGTTGAGCCAATAATATTTGCACACAATGGGGGATGAGAAAAATCCCATAATATGTGAAAAATAAATGATCTTATTCCAGCTTTTGCATATACATATTAGAGCAAGCAAATGTCTCTGTTTAGGAATGTCTCATCCTACTCAGGGTGTCCTAGAAAGAACAAGCAGTTTCATTTGTTTGCTGTAGCTACATCAACCCTCTCAGCTTCTGGTAGCAAAAAAATTGTGGCCTAAGTCTCCCAGTTGACAAGAACTTTCTCCAGCCATCCAATATCAGATATGCACCACTGAACAGAAAAAACCCAAACAAATAAACTGTGAGGAATACACAGAATTCCTTCCTTCTACCTCCCAAATCTCTACCAATCAGCACCACAAGTACAGCACCACCACCATGTCGCTGTAGGACACAGAATGATTCACACAATTCAATGTATGATAGGGAAAAGGATGATTTTATTTTTGCAATTCTATAAATTTTAGTATTTATAGATTCTTGACAATGACCAGGGATTGGATAGTTAGGTTACCACCTTCCCAATCACACTGGTCATGCAAAACGTCCATCAAAGGATGTTTCTTGGAAAGAATGTATACACATCTATGTTTATAGTTACTTCCCTGGGAAAGTGGCTAGAAACTATGAAAACAAGATCAGAAGGCTTAATTTTTAGGGCGCCACCACCATAAAAAGACTGACAGGATTTAAACAGTATCTGCACACTATCTTTTATCTGCAAGATTCATAATCTCTTATGCCATAGAAGAAAAAAACCCCAACCAATCAACAAAAAAAACCAAAAAACCAAACAACAAAAAACCCACAAAAAAACCCCCAACAAACAAACAAACAAACAAACCCCAAAACATAACAAACCCCCAAAACCACAAAAGAATACAAACAAACAAAAAGATCCCCAAAACACAACAAAACAGAGAGAAATATCATCTGAACCATGGGCAGGCCAGAGTATCTTAATCACACATCACCTTAGCGGTGAGTTGAGAACAATGGCTCAACAACTGCTAGAAAGAAGGGATGAATGAGACAACCGAGATCTTGATTTTGGAAACTGAACAGAAAGTAACAGTTGTATGTTGTTAATGACACATAATTATTTAGCTTATGCAGTTTGAAGTTCATTCTTGCAGGGTAGTAAGTACGATTAGAGAACCAAAAATCCTACTCGCAAAAGAAGCAGAGCTCTAATTCTTGGAGATGCTCTTACATCTGTACAACTCAAATGAAGCTGTTAAATGTTACTTTCCTCTTTATAAGAAAATCCTCATGAACAAGGACTGTTTTGGTTCAGCTGTTTGTGTTCTCATTAGCCATTTATGATGCTTTTAGCAGCAGTGGATGGGATGTTCCCTGGGAAGGCTCCACTACACTATTGCTTTACACTATGTAACAACAGCATGCATGCATACACTTTTAAAGGAGCAAAAACCGCCACTTGTTTAGGGACCATCATGAAACTCCTGGAATTCTGATTCTGGATAAAGTACTAGAATGGCATGTAAAGAGATGCAGGTGATCCATAAAGCCCTCAGGTGAAAATATGCATCATAGGTCTAGACTTTTCAAAAGAAATCCTCCTACAAATTGAGATGCTGCATCATTGAAAGAGTTTAGCAGGAAAAGGTTATGGATATAAAACGAACACCTGTTACCCTCGCCTGAAACAATCTGCAAGCTGTTTGAGAAGTGGGTGGTCAAACAAGTTCTCTCTTTTTTTCATTTAGGCCCCTTGCTGGGAAGGACAGTCAAAGCTGGAGTCTTCCTATTGGCAAATTGCTGGAGCTGTTAAACTTGTTTTGAGATCCCTTCTCCACTTCCATGCGATAGCGGCATGTGTTAAAAGCATGCCTCACACTAACATATGATTCAGGCAGTAAAACATGTTTCCTTCAGTATAGCCTTTTAGGGAAAATATTCAAGCACTAAAAATACATTCCAATCTGCATTTCATTTAACTAATGTTTTGGTTTGACCTTTTCTGCATACTTGCAGCCTTTTATACGATTTGTCTGTATGCATTTAAAAACCCCTAACATAAAACAATGAGTAAATGGTTGGAGAAAGGAATTTATGCTTTCTTCGTAATTTCTATTACAAAATTCTCTGATACTTACTAAATCGGCTGTAAGAGCCATCAAGTTACTGCCCAGGAATGAGAGTCTGAAATCTACTAACTGGAAAATACTGAGGAAATAAAGATAATCCTTATCTTCTCAGTGTGAGGAGAAACAATAATTTGGGTTACAGGCATTTCTGCATCTGGAGGTCCACATCAGTCTACTAAAAAAGCATTAAGATAATACATTTGAAATCTGCTCCCAAGCACCTGATTCTTCAAAGGAAAAAGTTTTGCAAATTAATGGAGGGTGCGGTGGAAGGAGCAGTGAATGAGTCTAAGACACAGCAATAGATGAAAAGGCAGAAGAGAACTGAACTCTGCAGTCTCTACTGGAACGTGTATTCACATCTTTCACCTCTGAACCCACACATGCAGGCATGTTCACAGCCCTGCTTCCTTATAAATTTCCAGAAATAGTAGGTGACTCTCCAAATCAAAATGTCGTATCTCTCCTGCCAGAATTCAACAAAATCCCTGGTAATGTGAACTAGGAAGGTCTCAATAGCTAATGTGTGCTCTGTCTGTCTGGGGTTCCTCTCTCTGCTTACTTTGCAACTCGTGATGCCTCTGCTCTCTCTCTCATCACTACGTCCCTTGCACCATTACCAAGCCTGTCATTAAATGCTTTTGGAAGTCTGCTTTTTAACCTTCACATCTGTGTTTATTCTCTGCACAAAACCAGAGTGGAATCTGTGCCTGGCAGGCATTTCCTTTTGTAAAACTCCTTCTTCTTTTCTTTTCTGACTTTTCAGAGCATGAAATGTGCCTGCTAATCCTAATTGCTGCAGATGGAGAGTCTTGCAGAGACTAGACAAAGGGGGCATCCTTCCACCAAGCAGCTGTAAGCAGGCACCAGATACTTATGTTCTCCAGTTTCCAGAGCTCCCATCTCACTTTGTCACATTTCTGAAGAACACAAGGACAAACTTCCACAAGTAGTTATACCAGGAGTGGGAACCTGCCTTCCCAGACTTACCCTCTCCTGACTAAATGGCCCTCCCAGCACAGGAACACAACTGAGCTTATTGTGTGACCTGACTCAGGGTGGGCAGTCCTCAAATACTGCTGCTGTATTTCAAAGAAAAAAGCTAAATCTCCGGCTTTTAAGGGTCATTTGCCTGCCTACATCTCAACATCAGCTCTCTTACCAAAGAAAAACTTTGTAAGGTCCCACTGGCGCACACACAGTTAACCTTCCCATTAGCAGTGCTTCAGCCAGTAACAGAGGCAGGAAGAAACTGAATCAGTTTGCTGCCAACAGCCATTGAAGAAGTTACCTTTCTAGCTCAGCAGTGTCTGGATTCAGAGGAATATTTCCAGTGCAGCAACAAAAAACTACTTCAGAGGGTTGCTGTCACCTAACTAGAATATCCTTACCACCCAAGGCTAATGCTTGTGTCCTCCACAGTTGCCACATCACACTGTCTATGAGGTCTACTGCAGTTCACTCATCTAACATAGATGCTAACACATATCAGACTAATCCAGTGTTGCCAAAACTGTTGTATATAGTTTTAGATAATTCAGAACTCTTGCAATTTCTTGTTATTGAGACTGTGTGCCAAGCCCATTGTCAACTCTAGCCCGTATTCCACACAGGTTATACTTTATCATCAATTCCATAGCTTCTTAGTGTGGCCAAAATTTTAGCTCACATTAAGTAATTCCCCTTCCTAAGAGGCTCAAATCTTGTTGTAACAGCACTCCCATCTAACCAATATAGCTACACCAACAGACAGATGTAGAATAGACACAAAAATAACAAGTCAAACTGCTTTACACAGAAAAGCCTTTTCCATTGTGAGTGTGCATTTTAACTACATGAAATCCTATTAATCCAAACAAATCAGCAAGCCAAATTCCTGCTACCGCCTCTGCAGCTCTTACTGCAAGAATGTGTGCTTAGCACAACTTGAAATGTGCATGTCTTATGCCAAAACACCCATCTGCAGTGGAGAAAAAACCTTAGCAATATCTTTGTAGAGCACCTGCATGCTTTATCAACCACCACATTGCAAAAATACAAACTTTCACTAATCCAAGAAGCAGTATGTTCTTTGGAAGGGTTTGAATTCTGCAGATTTAAATGTGTATCAGGACAACAACAAGCTTCCACACTGGAGCCACTTTTCATTGTGGAAATAGCAGTACACGGTATTAATGAAAGTGCCAAGAAAAAAGAAGTATTCAAAGGCTTGTACTTGCCAGTGGAAGACTTGCAAAAGTTACTACTATCCTTAAACATATTTCAGGACTACTGTACTACAGCACCAGCCCTGTGCACCCAAACTTGTAATGAAAACGCTGTGTCAGCTTAGTGACATGGACTGAGCTACCATCACAATACAAAGCACTAGCTAAACATGCTGAGTGGTAGATTTTCACAGGAATAATATCCTCTGAGAAGGACACGTCACGAGGTATCACCAATCTAAACAGCAGGAAGAGAAGACAAGACAGGAACTGGAAAGTAAGCAGACAGATTTGCTGTTTGCTGGGTAAAGCAGTGAACAGAGATACAGCCAAAAGAAAGAAAACAAGCAAGCTGAGAAAACACAAAATCTAACAGTATTTTAAGTCATATGAAGACAGTTTAAATTTAAAGCATGGTGAGATGGAAAGGAGGAAGCCCAGGCTGAAAGAATGTAATGGGGAGACCACATTATTCCAACTGGAATAGGAAAAAGTAAAAGAAACCTACAGCAAATAAAGTACTATCATAATGTTCTGAATGCTTCCTCATAGAAGAAGTTTTGAGGGTCATTTGGCATGATCTAGATGACAGCAATGGAAACAAGACTCATTCCTTATTGCTACTAGCTTTAATGCACAAAGCAGGTTGCTGCAGCCCAGCAAGTGTGCAGGGATCACTGTTGGAGCCAGTGCACAGATTCAGGCTCAAGAAGTGACCTCAATCCCAGAGTGTGCAGAGCAGGACTGACACAGCATATTAGTCCACACCTTGACAGACTACGTGTAACAACATGAAAGTAAGCATGCAACATTTGGAACAGTGACGCAGCGTCAGGGCTCCCAGAAGTCAGGACTCCATCAAGAAGTTTGGCCAAACTCATAACCTTTCAGTGACTTCTGTAAATAGGTGCCACAGCTCAACTCATTGCAGACAGGTCCAACCCACTGCAATTAACAAAACCGACGCCAAGATGAAAGGAGACTACCGCTGTATCCCATTAGTTTTAAGAAGTGTTAAAAGTCAAACTCAAAGCCACATCCAGAAAAACTAAGGCAGCAGAAGCACTTCTTAGGTGTTCAGCATGCACTGCACAACGAACAGATACTTAGATGGGTTTAATTTCTTTTTTAGGGCAGACTGACCTTAATCCATCTTGAATTAGCTCATAATGCTTTCAGAGGGTCCTAAGTAGACCTGTCCAAGAAGCTGCTGTACAAAATAACCACCACAGCTATTCCATACGTCATTTACAAGTGAAAGTGGGGGGAAATTTTGTATGATGAAAATAGGGCAATCACAATTTACTGGTCTACAGTAAAATTTTCAATTATACACAATCAAGATTTGGAGGAAGCCATGCTTTACTGGAGGGTAGGGGTCACAAACTAAAAAGGAACTGATGAAATGTTCTGGGATCTCACCCTCATAGCAGCAGTCAGAGGTCTGGCTCCTACCAGATCAAAGAACTAGCAGTGGTACATTCTAGAAGATGATGAACACTCCAAGCCAACCTCTCAGTCCTAAGATTCAGTGCAAAATTACAGTTCCAAATGACAATTTTATTAGACCTCACAAGCCATAGGGCAGCAGAAGTTAGGAAGTAGCTCACTAAAATTACAGGAGTGATCAGGGAGACCGACATCCACTTACAGCTGGTTTCTTTGCAAGCAGAGGAAGTTATGACAGGGTTTTGCCTTCAGCTTTCACTGTTTCTTACGTCAACAGACATGCAGACATCCATGAATGAGGGTTCTTCCATAGAACTTCATCAGTCAAGCTGGGACAGAGAAATATAGAAACACTCCCCTTGCATAACCAACATGCCTTCCACATTCAGAATCCAATAAAGACCTCAGCAAAACGTTTTCTCACCTTACCTTTCAAAATCTTTGCAAATCTGATCACTCCATTTGGCCTATGAGATTTTCTCTAAACTTTATTATCGAGTTCCTCTCTGTCACAGCTTAATATCTTCCAGCATTTACCATCAGCCCTTCTCTTTTATTTCACCTTGCTATGATTTCCAATCCATAAGCCCTGTTAGTTATTTGTCTCCCCTTAGCCTTGTTCCTCCTGTGCCTTCTTTTCCTTCCACTCTGGCAAAGTACTTTTGAATTTCCTTTACACTTTTCACAGTCCTCATAATGGGGTTGTGGGGATGTATATGCATGTGTTCGGTATTTGCATCCTTCCCTCCCCACCACATTTTGAGCCTGACCCACCTCTGCAGTACCCATTCCACCATCTATTGCGAGACAACACTAATGAAAACTGCCACCAGACCAATTCCCTCCACTACACTTTTCTACTCTTGTACCTCAGAGAAGCCTTGAGATCTGACTCGGTTGGTCTCTGTTGAACCAAAAGACAGACCCTCAAACAGCTTCTGTGTGCAGCACACCAGGAGACATCACATGGATGGGTGCATGCATGCCCACACCAAGAATGCTAATATGAACAATTGTTTGAAAGAAGACAAAGTGTTTCTCCAGCTTAACTGAAACCCACGCCTGCAATCCCAGCTACCTTTGACTCATTCCTCAAACCCTCCCCTCCTCCAGCTTCCATTTGTCTCTGCGCAGAATCTCAGCTGCTCATAAGAAAATTACCAAGTGACATTATTTCCTCTACCTTTTCAACCTTCCCTCCCGCTCCTGCAATCCTTCCCTTAACAGACACAAGCATGCTCCCAGCCCTTCTAAGCACTCCACTGGTCTCTGATTTTTCCCTCTTTTGTATCAATTTCTATCCCTTGCCATTTGTCAGTAATGTGTATGCTCTTCTCCTCCCCCTCACAATACAAATATGCATTAACTTCTTGCATCTCTACATTTCTCAGTGACTCTGGATCACAGTTTGGATGTCTAGGATGAGAAGAGGAAATGCATTGTCCCATATGCCCTTCTCATCGCTAGCTCTCAGACTGTATATGTATATGGACTCCTGGTAGTTACTGTTCTTTTTCTTCTCCAGTATATCTTCCATCTCAACTACTACTGAACCTGCTCTACTTCTAGTGACCCCCTTGCTGGTCAAAACTCATGACTAATAGTCTAACTATTCTCTTTAACTCTTTCTTAGCAAAGGTACTAAGATTTTTGATTCTTCGATTGTTCCTCCCTTGCCTTCTGTGAACGGCTTCTACCTACCACTACCACTCTAACCAACCACAAAGATGCTGAAAGAGACAGCTAAGCAATTATGATTACCACTACAATTTTTTCCACACTCTGCTGCCAGCCCTGAAGTTACCTAATGGGCCACACCTACCTACCCCTTCCCACCTGTTGCTGCAAAACCTGGTGAGTTGAAGCATTCAATATAGCTGAAATTGCACCTTGTTTCAGGCAGCGCTTGAAGCAAGGGGAAGAGACATGAATCAGGTTCCCAGAGCCACAAGAGTAGAACTCAGAAGCCAGGCTACAAGGGAACTCAGAGTCCAGAAATGTTGTATTTGCAGAGGCTGGCTCACAGCTCTTGCTGATTTTGAACGCTCAGAAACATAACTCCTGCCTGCCAGGGTTTCTGGATTACAGCCCACACTGAGCTCAACAGGAGAGTTTGTCAACCTACTGCTCAAGAAAGCAAAACACAGCTTCCTTTAGTAGCACTAACTTTCAACTCTTGCTTAGTTCAAAGCCAGCTCTGAGCTCCTGCAGACACTGGAGACCATTCCCACTTCAGCCACATTCCAGAGGTGGTGGGTGCACTAATTTAAAAGAACAAGGCATGGAGGGACATATATGAGGTACACCTCTGCCTTTGGATCCTGTTTATATTTTCTAATGTACAAAATCTTCTGCTGTCTGCATTTACTCTTGAGTTCTGAGGCAACAAGTTAAAAAGCTAATATGGACTTAACCTAGTGCTCTCATGCTGACTAGAACCTGTGTTTGCTACTGCACAAATGCTTTTTGGCTTCTCTGCTCAGTTTCTCAGTTTACTTCAAGAACTTCCCCATCTCCTGCAAGACACTTAACATGTTCACATTTTCAACAACCCAAAAGCACTGACAAATCCAGCCTTTATGTTTTAGGGAAAGTCTGAAGCCTAAATTTATTTCCTAGGCTCTGCCTTTTACATGGGCATTTTCTAAAACTCCTCCAGGTTCCACACAGAGGGCAACCTATAATGGCTCATGTTAAGGCAAAATACCCAGGGGTAAGATAAACCTACAAGTCAAAAGTAACTCTGAGGAAGCAAGGAAGTTGTCACTTACCCTGGCAAGATCCTCCCATACATCTTCCCCCACAATCAGGAAAAGCCAGCAGACCAGAAGCATAAAACCAAGAGTACCAGCTGAGCAACAATACTATGTGGAGGAAAAAACACTACTGCAGAATCTAATAGCTAACACAACCTTTGATTTGTATGCATTAAGTGATAACAGATCGAGACATTAATGCTCAATTACAAATAAAACACCCAATGGTACAAACCTATCTACCTGCAAAAGGGACCAGGAGATCAGCACATGGCATTCTTACCAGATCCACTATTCAACATACAACTATGTTGCCATAGCAAGAACTTCCTCCATTTTTATGGCAAGGTGGCTATAAAAATGTCTATGAAGATATTCTATACTGGGCGTAACAAATCTGGCTTAGGGTTCGCTTTTTGGTGCTGGGTTCCCCCACCCTCCAACCCATAAAACCCATTATTGAAAACATGACTAATCTCTTCAAAGATGACAGCCAAATGTGGCAGGCCACTGAGGATTCCTACCCCTCTGCACAGCAGATCGCACGGGTTCCTGCCTCCCCTCTGCGCTTTGGAGCGTGGGTAATTTTTTAATTATTTTTTCCCCTTTTAAAAGGAGGCAGCAAGCTCTGGGAAAATACTTTTATGGCTAAGTGAGTTTTACCACCCACAAAGAGACAGGTCCCCAAGGGGCCCTCACCGCCCACAAAAGATGAGCACTTCTGCAAAGCCTTACCCCTTCTGATATAATGATATCTAGAAATTCATCTCTTTAACAATGCACACAAAAGGAATCAGCCTGCACCCTTCACTTTTAAGAACATGATCACCTCTCTCCAATGCCTTTCTGAATCTCAAAGGCAGCTTTAGATTCACAGCCACCAATACAAAGAAAGGCTTACTGGGACAGCTTGCATCAGAAAACACATTATACAAGCTTTCTCCGCTGCAATGCTTGCCTCTTCCATCGTGCAGCACTGGAACAGACTATAGTTTGTGACAGGATGCAAATGGCTGGAAGAACCTCTCCAGCAATGGACCACTGAAGACACCCTATGAAAACTCCTGTACGTGTACCAGGAACTTTGTGACCAGCACTATGATCATAAATTGTCCTTTGCAACTAGGCAATAATTTTGCTAGTTTAAATGCCCCATATAATGGGAAAAAAACCTGCTTCAGCAATCAGTTACCACAAGGTAAATGGTGAACTTTATGTGGCTGGACTTCAAGAAATAAAAACCTCCCAGCATCACTGCTCAAGTATCTATCTTTTTTTCCCCAAGCTAAATTGTTCTGGTATCAGGTTCTGCATCTTTCTATGCATTTTGCCTACTGTATTAAAGGGTGCTTTATCAGAAATCAGAAATCTTTCCCCCACAGACCAATCAAGTAACAACAACTACCTACTACTTTGATTAGCTAAGTACATAAAGCTTATGTCATTCTATAGCTCAAGTTTTCCTCAGCTGATTCTTACTTCAGCTATATTGAGTCCTTCTCAAATGTAGACAGAGAGTTGCATGTGGATTTGAACATCATCTGGAATGATGTCAGTAAGATCATATAAAAAGACAACAGTAGTTTCATACTCCCTGATATTGCCTGCCTACACAAGGTTGTAGAGCTGTAGCATCATGACAGAATTCATGTTCCATTGGTTCACACATAGCTCCCCAAAGCCATTTGCAGAGTCACTACATTGCCCAAAACAAGACTTCAAAAACTGCAAATGGGATACACATTACTGGTCCCAAAGTACCTCATCTCACTCTGGGCTGTAATAATACTCAGTCACAACGGTATCATTGCTTGGATCACCACTGGGAATAAAGCAACTGTAGGAAAAATCAGCCCTCCAAGTAAATAGATTACTGCCACTCTCACACTCCATATTGTAGTATCTACAGTCAGAAGTGGATTGACCCCAGATCCCAAAAACCTGGTTCTCTGAAAGGTCAATAGCAATTGAGAGAGCTTAACAGCTGGTTTGTTTGACATACATCTTGCTTCTGACCCAAATGTTCCATAAAACTGCTGCTTCTTTATCTGTCAAAAATCTCCCCTGTTGTTTCAGCTTAATTCAAGGGCTTCGAGTACCATTGTTCCGATTTGAACAGTCTTCCACAAATGCAATATGAAAGCCTATGAAGTGTTAGTAACAACTCTGCAATTGACCATCACCTCTTCTGGATACACATGATAAAAGTGTAATAAGCATTTCAAGGCTCTATATTTGGGGCCTTTTAACCCTTTACTTTATCACATGGAGGACAGTTGTATACATTGCTCTAACAACTTCTCTCACAAGGCAGCGTAACCAGGGACAACCCACAGCAAACCGTCTCCACAATTCCTGAAATGCAGCCAGCCACAGACAGTATCTGGCACACTTCAGTAAATGCAGGTCTTTACAGCTACTGCTAACCTCAGTGCAGTATCACTTCCACCTACTAGTCAAGAATCCCCTGTCACCTCAGACCTCATCAAGCATCTTCCATGAAGTGGCCTGCACTCACTCTGACCAGAAGAGCTGTGCTCATTCTAATCTCACTTGCAAACAGAATTTGTAAATTATACTCACAATGTACAGCCACTGATCCAGACCAAGTCCTTCTATGGACACTTCTGCTACATAAGCAGGCAACTGTTAGTTTGAAAGTTTGGTAACTTTCAGTTACCAAAGGGAACACCAAACCAGACTCTTGACACAAAATAAATATAAACTCAAGGCAAGTTAGTAACAAAGTAACTCCAGTAACACCTGCTCTCTCAAATAAACCTTGAAAGAGCCAGAAGTCCTCTGCAGTAACAACCACAGTAAGGTTTTATAATAGAATTAGTGGACAATACCAATACATACAACCAGAAGCAGCTGTACCTACTCCTGCAATACAGTGCTTAAGAGAACTGCAACCAACTCTATTCCCACCTACACTGAACCCCAACATCATTCACTGTTCCTGTGTACTCAGTCCATTCCGAAAATCACTGAAGACTGAGTGGAAAGGACCTCTGAGATACCCTAGACCATTCCCCTGCTCAGAGCAGGGTGAATTACAGCAGGTTACTGGGGACTATCTCCAGTCAAATTTGGGTATCTCCAAAGATAGAGACTCCATAATCTCCACAGGCAAACTGGTCCAAAATTTTTTTGTGACCACTCTCACCAAAAAAGTTTTCTTGAGTTTAAATGGAATTTCAGTTCACGTCCATTGCCTTTTGTCCTTTCACTGGGCATCCCTGAAAAAGAGTCTGGTTCTCTTGATTTCCCCAAGTTATTTATACATATTGACAAGATCCAGTCCAAGCCCTCTCTCCTCCAGGCTGAAGAGTTCCAGGCTGAGTATCTCTCAACCTATTCTCTCAAGTCAGTCTGCAAACCCTTACTCATCTTTGTGGCCCTTCACTGCTCTTACTCTAGTATGTCCAGACCTTTCTTGCACTGGAGTCCAGAACTAGACGAAGTACTACAAATGTGGCCTTACCAGGCCTGAAGAAAAAGATGACCTCCCTCAATCTGCTTGCAATGCTCTTCTTAATTCAACACAGCACGCTGATGGCCTTAATTTCTGAAGGGCACATTTGCTGGCTCATCTTCAATTTGCTGTCCACAGAACCCCCAGGTCATTCATTGCAAAGCTGCTTTCCAGACAGAAAGTCCACAGCCTCTACTGGTGCATGGGGTTATTTTCCCCCAGGTGTAGGACTTGGCATCTCTCTTCACTGAACTTAATGATATTTGCTGGTCCATTTCCCAGTCTATGAAAGTCCCTCTGAACAGCAGTATAACTTTCTGGTTCATCACCTACTCCTCACAGTTTTGCTGTGGATGCACTCTGATCCATCATCCAAGTGATGAATCAAGATCTCCTCTCCTAGATAACATCCTTTCTGCCATCAGAGCAGGATGCAGACTGCCTAATTTTAGCCATCTAAGTAACCCACAGCAGAAAAGTAGTCTTCCAAAACTCCCTATCTAATCACTGTTAAATATACTGGCAGCTCCACAGAAGATTCAGAGCACCTCATTTCAGCTTACTTCAGGGGATGAATCCTCAGAGCAGAGGCTTCTTTTTCTCTGCAAACTACACAGGAAGCTTGGCCTCCCAAGTCAGATGACCCCAAACTTACAGTGTAGATACCTCCCATAGTGCACGTAGCTGTGGATTCTTATTTCGAGTTGACTCAGTCTTCTCAATTAACACATTCCCAGACTTAGCAGATTGTGATAAACTATGGCTTGAGTTATAGAAGCATAAAGGAAAGACAAGAACAAAAAGGACTGAGCAACAGAAGGCTTTAAAGTGCTAATAGCACAGTTTTGACTCCTTAGCTCCCCTTTACTGTGCAATATTTAAGAGACTCATGGAAAATCCCCAGGTCTCAGGTGTGAAGGTTCTTTGCATCCAAAGATGTTAATCCACAAAATTCATTTCAGAAATTAAAATGATTTTGGAATCACTCAAGCCTTCAGAGTACTCCAGTCTCTGGTAGCAAATGGAGAATAGCATCTTACAAGGGTTGTGATGCAAGTTCATTCCATCTGCCCTATAATCTCTAGTGCTTTGCATTCTTAATGTCCCAACCAAAGAATCCAAACTGTAGCTGTTCACACATGTAAACAGAGAAGTCTTTGTGACCACAGAGCATGTCTGTTGCTAAGTGGAAGATGCAAGTCAACAGAGACACAGAGCAAGCAGGGCATAATAAGCAGACAGCCAGGTTAAAGTTATTCCATACAGAAAGTACCCTGACGCTTTCTGGCTGTTTTTGTGTATGACAGCGTACAGCAGGAGCGGACATCAAAATAAGGATGAGTAACTGCTCAGACTCCCAATGCAGAATTTGATTTTTTGAATGTTAGGGAAAGGGTAACAGGAAACAACACACACAACCTCTTCCACCACATAAATGCATATGTTAATGGCTTTCTCTTAAAACTACCTATCACCCACTTTCAGGAGACATCTAGGCAGACAGAACTAAATTCCATTTAGCTCAGGAGTATTTATCCGCATCAAAAACGAATGCCACCAGCTTAGGAACATTTGTGGGGATTTTTGCACGGGACTAGCATTTCAGAAGAGATTGCCTGTAGGTCATTCAAAGGCTAATTGCATCAACTACCTATCAGCCTTCACTGTGCCAAGGTACAACAATACAGGATGACACAGATCACAGCTCCAGAAAAGAGGCAGCTGGACTGCCAATTAAAGCACAGAGCCGGAAAAAACAAACTCACTGGTATCTTGCAATACAGGGAAAAATTACTAAAGTACTATAAAGATGGACTTGCTGGGAAGGACACAGCATCTGTGGATCAGCTTCTTATCCCAGTGTCACCACAGAGTTGTGTATTATGAGTTGTTTTCAAGACTGTTTTTTTAAGCATTAACAAACTGTCTTCTACCTTCTGGGAGAGGGATTTAATTTAAAGAATGTGTGCTAAAAAGTTCACCTTCTGATCAAAATCATGATGTGGTATAATCCTGTAGCCACAGCTACAGAATCCATGAACTGGAAGTCAAGAAGGGATCTAACACTATGAATGATTTTATTCTGCACATAGGACACTGAGCTACCAGGAGATTTTATTTATGAGATACTCTACTGTAATTGAGCAGCAACATTAAAAACTTTGATGGTTGAAAGTTGGTCTAGGGAAACACCAGCTGTTGAGAGACAAAGGCAGATAAGAGCTGAGGTGCAGCAGCTAACCTTTGTGAAAGCTCAAGGGCTGCAAGTGTGTTTTTAGAATACACAAAATAAATTTAAAAGTGGACACTTAGATAAGAGGATGTCAGGCAATTAAAGTCTTCACCACATTTCCAAAATCCTACTATCTTCAGAAACTTAAGTATCACATTGAAGAAACCAACATCTCTGAGGATACCTCTCACCAGTCCCATGAAGGGACGCTCTCCTCATTCCCTCCTGTAAGAAGTTCATTTATTTGCAATTCAGCCCTACAGCCTCTTTTTTTCCTTACATTTCCGCATGAAAGGCTGCACTCTCAGGGAAATTGTAAACTGTTCTCAAGTCTGTGATGAAGGTAACAGGTGTCTATAGCTCTCAAGTTGCAGAAGACTCTGAGGCAGATTTTAAGCCTCTTATATCACTTAGTGTCCACTGACGTAGATCACAGAAAGACCATGAAAATAATATTACTCAAAGGTTCACATCTTTCCATATTTAGCAGTATCAAATAGACTTATAACAGAAACACGCAGCACAGAAAGCCACACAGCTATTTTCATTGATTCTATTATTCTACAGAACTGTCTACTGTGAAAAGCAGGATTAGATCAAGACACAAATTCAAATTCACACAGTTGTCTCGGAAGAAAAGGCAGAAGCAAGCCAATATCAATAAGCCAGTGATGGACATCTAAAGGTACAGATTCAGAATAACACTCAAATCTCAGGGAACTGTACAGAAAATACATAACTACTAATACTGAGAAAGACATGGGTACATCAGAGACAACTGGTAATGTGTCTTCCCATCAACTTTTGCTGGCCTTCTGGAGCTCTGAAGTTATCTGTGTTTTACCCTGCACAGCTGTGCATCACTAAAAGCACATTTGAGGGATGGGAGCATCTCAGAACAGAATTAACAGCACTGTGTACATGGCAGAACAAGATTAGGTCAAGATGACTTGAGCCACAGAAGGCAATCACACCTGAAATGCTGGAGGAACTGGAGATCTGCCTTCAACATGGTTTTGAAGCCTTTTATCATGATCACTTCTCTTACTACAGCAGAAGTGAAAGGGCTAACTCTACCTGCAATGGCAATCAATACTCTGTGCAACTGCATGTACCACAGGCTCACCTATATCCATTTAGGGGGCTTTAGCTTAGAGCCATTCACTTGTGAACATTAGCCCTAAACACAGCTAGAGTGATTAACAGATTGGGAATGTGCACCAGGAGGCACCTTAACTAGTGCGTGTCACTGGTGAGAGGCCACCACCATCATTCTTATTAGGAGAACTATCATATCCTCAATCACATCCTTCCTGTTCCAGAAGGTTCACATTTATCCATCTTAACTAATTTTCACCATGATGGAACTTCACACACGCTAACAATCGTGTGTTAGCAGTTGCTGACTGAAGTATAGAAATTCACTAGAAGACACATGACTTTGAATTCTCCCAGGAAGTAAAGCTTTGAAGAACAGCATAGCTTATTGGATTTTGGGAAACAACACCCAAACATCACACTTTCAAGTTCTAGACTCCCATTAAAGGGATCAAATGTTTCTTAGCTTCATCGATAGCCTCAGCCCTACTCCAGTGCAAAAAGGCTACACACAGCTTGCTTTGGCAACTCCAGCAGAGATATCCAAAGCTGAAACATCATTCCTCTTGTGGCAGGCTATATGCTGAACAGGTGTGAGATATGAAAAAATCTGTAACCAAGCTCATTGTTTGACTACATGTAAGCATTCAGTCTGAATTTATTACCCTGAGATAGCAACAAAATCACTCAGAAAATGTAAATGTAGAATTTGTATCACTCAGCCCTTAAGCCCTGCTGAATCTGGATCTCCCCAGAAGGTGAAAGACTCAGAGAAACTGTGCTGGATTGTGTTTAAACAGATGAAAGTCTGGTGGCAAAACCAGAATAGATAAACATGACCTATGACCATACAAGGAAAAATACTTTGTTTGTTGAGATACACATAACTGAATAGAAGCCTATTAAAACAAATTGATGCAAGACAGAAGCATTTCACAAAGCTAGGTAACTCTACCATAAACTTTCATCTGCAGGTCTCTGAATTAGTAACAGAAATGCCGACAAAATGGCATTTGTGTCAATTTTTAAAGCCTCCTGCAAAGTTCCTTGGGAAACACTGATTCTCTTCTTCCCTTAAGCTTCCACTGAACTGAAACTAAAGCCTTCTTTGTTTCACTATACCATTAGCATGTCTCTGTCCATCCCAAAGCAGTCAATTACTATAAAGCCTGAGGCAAAAGTTCACAGAGGGGAATATGAGGTCACAAGCACTTCAGTGGCAATGATACAAACCTTTTCTTTTATATGTATCTACTGATTTTAAAAAAATATATTAAAATGGACATCCTGGTCTGTGCTACCAGATGCCAAAAAATCTCTATAACTTGGCCATCACAACAGTGTCCTGCTTCACAATGCAACTTAGGACAAAGAGAAATTTATTAAAAAAACAAACAAAAATATCAAACCAAAAACAAGTAATAAATGAACCAAAGAAACAAACAAACAACAAATGCAAACAAAACAGTGGACAGAAATACTCCGCTTACAGAAACATTTCAAAAAAGCAGTACAAGGTAGTAAACACAATGCTGGGCTGTGTGTTCCTTGTGCATATTAATACTGCTGAGCTCTGCAGCAGTACTAACTCCCACTAGAAAGGGTGTAAACTCCTCCCCCAGAACATCTCTTTGGTATCTCCTGGGAAGTGTAGAAAGGGGAAAAAAAATTAAAAAAAGAAGGGAAAAGAAAACCAAACCAAAAATCAAAACCCCACTCTGTTGGCCCACAAATGGCAGAGAACCCAAAAGACTCTAAGACTGAAGTGGCTCAAAGATGCAGTATTACACCTATACTGCCACATGCAATCAATCAGCCATATGAAGTGAGAAACCAAAATATATTTACTGCTTTCATCACCACGTTAGCAAACAACCACTTCAAATGGCTTTCACTGTATGGGTGTTTCCTTGGAGACCACAACTCCATCACTCAGGGCAGTTCACCAAGGAGCGGAGAGTGTAGAGGGTGGCTTGCATCCCACACTACCAAGAGCCTTAAAAGAGCTGCCAAATGAACTCTCAGATTTCTTGATAAGTCTTGAAATAAAGGGGAATATGGAAGACTGAAAAATATGCTAGTGTTATACCAGTATTTTAAAAGGTTGAAATAGGATGAGACTGTCAGTCTTGTCAACCTGACATTGATTCCAGACAAAATAATGAAAAAGCTGATATAAGACTCAGTTAATAAAGGATTAAAGGAGGACAGTGTAATTACTGCCAATCAATGTAGACTTTACAGAAAAATATAACTTGTCAAACTACCAACACTTTTTGGTGTGATTACAAGTTTCAATGCTAAAGGTAACAATGTTGATGTAATATATTTTCACATGGTGTTTTACTTGATGCCAGAAAGCACAGTGATGCAGCATTCTGTATCAGCTGAGAGATCTGAACTGCATCAGGAGATAAGGAGGCAGACAGGTGCTTCTGGGGGGAGTTGCTGTTCCAGTGCTCCATGCAAATTAGGCTGCTGGCATGGGGATCTCTCTGTCTGTCATGTTGACTGGTATCACTTCATTCTCCCCCTGGGCTCCCACCTACTCTACCCATCTGTTGCCACCTTCCCCATGCTTTGCCTGCAAGAGCCTCGGCACAGGGATGGCCAACAGTCCCCTGACTAGTACAAAGGGCTCTGATTTGACCTAAGCTCTGCCTGGCATGTCAGTCCCTCTGCCCAACCCACTGTGTTGCTGTGCTAGTCCATCTGCAGAAATAACCTGTAAGTTTTAGGGGTTCATTAAACCTGACTCTAAGGGTTTAGTCTCAGGGCAGTCTTCCCTAGTGTGCAGCGACTGTCTGTGTAACACTTGCATGAGAATGACACTTAAACAACAGAAAGCTGTTCACATAGAGAGCTGAAAGTAAATGGACAGAACCTGACAGCAAGAGCTCTGACATTAAGAAATTTAGTCAGCGCACCACAGTAATTCACACACTAAGATCTCCATCTGCTCCTTTGAATTCCTCTCAGCATATAGCAGTAAATGGGGCAGTGGACAGGAGCAGAAGTATAATTGGATGTATTTTCTCAAACAGCAGCTCTCACTCATACTTGATCACAGAAGTCTACTGCCAGTTTTTAGAAAACTGTCAGGTTAGCAATACAGGGTTTTTTTGTATCTCTTCTCAAATGCTGTAGAGGTTATGTAAGAAATACATTTGGCATTTTTGCACTTAAACATAATTCAAAAATGTCAGTCTGGATGGTAGAATGAAGCAATTCAAAGCATTCAGGCTTACATTAGCCTGTGTTAATGGGAAAATAAATGATTGATTTTTTCCTCAGCCAAGGCAGTCAACCTCACCCAGAACTACCAGGCCAGGGTTAAAGTACTTTTGAGTTTGAATAGAGGTTTTTCACCATGATACTGAAGAAAAAGCTACCACAAGCCCTGGCACAGACTAAATATAAAGGAAAGTACACTATCAGCACTGTAACTTTCAATGTCTCTGACATTGAAATGACAATGCTGCTGACCAGCGTAACAAGTATAAGAAATTCTTTGGCTATTCCACAACTGCAACTTCATCTTCTAGTTCGTGCCTGTCATGCCTCCACCTAGTATTTGCAATTTCAACTCTCCTTTTTTCTGCAACATATGTACAAGTTTTTGAGCATGGACATAAAAGAACATTTTGAAATCTGAAAGCATGGGTAAATGAAACCAAATATTAAAACAACATAAGCAGCTAGTGCATTGGAAGAATTAAATTTATATTTAAGTCAATAAAAGCATTTACTGTGGAATCCCAGCCATTCCAGTGTGAGATTCTACAACACTGCCAGAGCCAAGGAACCTTGCTTTACGAAGCCTCAGCACAGCATCATGCAGAAAAGATTGATCTTGTTTTTGAAACTACCATGATTACAATTTCTGCCCTCCTTTGTTATTCTTGGCATACATGCAAGAAACAGCAAGCTTGTGTGTTTTGGGACTCAAATTCCCCAAAAAGTGTAGATGAAAAAGCCAGGTTATTTCCCAGCCTCAATGGAACAGGCAACGTACAAGGAGGCCTGGAGGAGGGATGAAGGCAGATGTCTCCAGCAAAGCTGGGCGACACAAGAGTTCTGCAGTGTTGCCTGGCAGCAAGTAATTATCTGCCAGTGTGCTGCTTCCACGTGCCAACAGCCAAAGCCCACACAGGCAGCAAGCACAGGGAAGTACATGCGTCAGCTAACGCTACAGGTTAGCTCCACTGTTTCCTACAGGATACAAGCAGAGGTGCTTTGGATGAGAGTTTGGCTGAGTTCCTACGATTATTGCAACAGCACTAGGAACCACTCAACTCAAAATGTCCAGGGAGACAGAAGTCTGGAAGATTATGGAAATCTATTACCAAAGGCAAGATCACTGCCATACTAAACCAGCACTGCAAACCTGGCAATAGTACTACCCCAAAATGATTGGAAAAACTCCAATAGAAACAGCTTAGATAAATCCTGTAAAAAATAAATGGCTTAGGCATTGTTGATTGTGCCTTAGGATAAGGTCAAGGGTCATGCAGCCTCTTGAGAAACCTGTCAGCACTCCTTTCAGTGATGGTCCTGTGATTACCTAAAGGAAGAAGGAAAACCACATCCCAATCTACCTGTCCATACATCATCTCTTGTTCTTCCCCAAGCTCCAAAATTACTCCCCCACACCGGGGTTAATTACAGAGCAACTCAGACCCAGCCAAAAAAGACTCACCCTCAAGATATGTGTCATCCATAACCATCTCATTCATGAACTGCCAGACTGCCATACTCCTCCTCCTCTTTCCCCCACCTCCGCTTGCCCTCTAAGGCTCCCAAATGCCTGTGTGCTGTATGTGGTGGCAGCTGAGTTTTTTAATATGCACTTATTAAGATCCTAATTGAATCCCACATTGCCTTGTGTGCGTCTTCCTAGCCGGAACATGAACAAGGCACCCTATAATTCAATTAGAAGGACCAGCAGCAAACTGATCATTAGTCTGTCAGGTTGTTTCAAAAAAGACATCTAGGAATAGGGAAAGAAGTTAAATAGAGAATTGTTAACACCCATCCCCAATTCATGCAGTTACATATACCTGAAGCATGGAATCTGCACTGCTCAAGCACTTGAATGACAGCTTACTATATCAATCCAACAGTCCTTCCTTTTGTTTCAGACAACTCAAATAGAACCTAAACTCAAATAGAACCTCAAAAGTTGGAATTAATTTTCCTCATCAATCCTTCTCTGCTCAGATTCATAAGAAAACACCACTAGTATACATGACTACTGCAAACAAGGAAATCTCATTACCTGCCAAGACCCTGTTGACAGAGGAATGAGTGGCTAAGCCAGGCTGTCCCCGTTCATGGAAAATCCCAGCATAAGGCAAGTACTCTGGCAGCAAGAAGCGTCTGCAAAACAAAAAGAGTAAATCATGGAGAAAGCCATCCTGTGTACTACAGCCCTGAAGAGCAACTACAATTACTTTGAGGAAATGTGACCACATTCCAGCAGACTACAGTAGAGAGAAGGCTGGAAGCCTTTGCTTAGCCAACCTCTTCCCTGCTTCAAACAAAAAATAAATTAGAGATTAGATCCTCCCCTGATCGATATGGCTGCAAAGATCAACTCTAAACAAATCCTCTATCTCCCACAATAGTTTCCTAATCTCAAACCAGCACACTGTGCTGAGAATATCTGATCAGATTCTTTTCTCCTCCTATTCTGTCTTCACACTGTGACCTCAACCTGTAAGTGAAAAGCACTAAGACCATGCTATCTTTCAGATATCACAGGATAAGCAGCTCATACCAACATGCCATCCCAGGAGTCCTAGAACCTGCAAACCAAGGATAAAGAAGCCCTGTGCAAGAAAAGGAATCCACCTGAAAGCACCAGAGAGCTGTACTGCAACTGGTACCTCCAGGATTCCCACACCTTTTGCTCTTAGGCATAGATGCCTTACCTTGGGACAAAGCGCCCCAGCGACGGTGCAGACATGCGGGCATTCCGGGGAGCTCGGTGCCTGGATCGGTCTCCATTGTCCCTTCAACAAAAGAAAGAAAATCACTGTACATTAAAAATACTTTGTAATAAAGTATTTTCCAAGAAAACAAAACACTGGTGACATCACCTAGTCAACCTAACTATGCTACAGAGATTCAATGGTTCTTATGCTTCCAATATTCTAAATTCATACAAGTAACTGTACCAAACCCTCTTGACAGTTTTATATGAGGGTAACCTTAAAGTCCTCCTTCTTCACTGTTTGACAATGTCTCAAAAGTATCAACAAAACCATAGAGACTCAATGAATCAATGTCAGCACCTGAGCAAATGAAAGAGAAACCTCAGAATTTTGACCGGAAGAGCAAAAGGCAAGCTCACCTGAGTCCTGAGAAGAACCTTCTGTTAGCCAAAGAGATCTGTTAAAGTTCACACCTTTATTCCCAGAAGTGCAAGCAAAAGAGCGTAATCAGCAGACTATTCTTTTGTGTTCCTTCCCTGAAGGTCCAGTTTAAGTGCAATCAGATCTTAAAACTATCTCACTTTTCATAAGTTTTTCCAGTTAAATCAGAAATGCTAAGTTGTATCAGACAAAATTGCACCTCCTTTACAACACTTCATTCTGTTTCACAATAAATATCTGGGCCTTGGGGAATGAGGGGAAAGGGTCTAGCATCTATTATCCTACAGCAGACACAGGAAGGCACTTCCCCAGGAGGGCAGTGCAACACTGAACAGGCTACAAAGAAAGGCTGCAGAGCTGCTATCCCTGTAAATCTCAAGATAGGAGCTAGACAAACTCATGGATGGCCCAGTCTGATTTGGATAATGACAGCTGTACAACAAGAAGGAGTTCAAACTGGAGGACCTTTGGAATCCCCATCACACAAAATTCCTGATACTGCATTCCTAAGCCACAAGGGGTCCTGTAATTATACAGCACTAAAACCGCAAGGAAAATAATGAGACTCCATTAGTGACTCTCAAGTTCTGAAAGAGACCTTGACAGTGCTTTCTTCTCTGTTCAGAAATTTACTCTCTGTATGACCTTGCACAAGTAACAAGTCTGCTCTCCCTGAATTCTGAATCCCTATCTGTAGCTGCAGTGCTGTCTCCTTCCCAAGCAGTTGTGGGGAGAATATTACTTGCAGAGCCTTGAAATCACTAGGAAACTAAATATTCCTTATGCAACGCACTAGCAGCACATTTCTAACCCACTCCAGCAAGCTGTGCATTTTATAATTATTTTTCGTTTTGCTTTTTTAAAGTCAGTGAGCAAGAAACGTGGGCTGAGAAGAAAGTCTATTACGTGGCTGTTTCCCACACACTTGAGGAACCCAGGAACACAAAAGCAGAGGTTCTTCTGCAAAGCTCATTAGCATTTCAAGCTATTTCACCAAAATCAAATCTAAATCCAAGCTCAAAGCTTCCATTTCTCCTCCCCCTGTAGATGCAGCATTTGCAGTTCACAGCCAAAGCCACGCCTCACCCTCATGATTTTGTGTAACCAGCAGAGTTCCTGAGATCAGAAATGTAAAAGCTACTGCTGTTCTTTTATCACAGGCCTCCAGCCTATTAAAATGCAGATCAATAACAGAAGGAATCCTGCAAACTTGAGTGCTGACATATCAACTTTTGTTGCTAAAGAGAAAAGGCCAAAGGAAAAAGAAGTGTCATGTTCCAGATCTTGCCACAGACACTAAGAACCAGCAGAAAACAAGAATTACTTTTTAAAAACCTCCATGTGGCAGCTTTTGAAACAATACTGATATGCAACCCTGGGAGAATAGCAACAAAACTGTTTTCAGGGTTTGCATCTACTTTGAACACTTACTAGAATTGGAAGATACTTTTGAAATGGACAAATATCAGGAAGAGGAACAACAGCAAGACAGAACTCTCCAGCTGAAGAGAATCTCTGCAGCAGGTTTCAAAAGGAATGAAGAATTAGCTTCAGTAAACAAAAGGAGATAAAAGGGCAAAGCCTACAGACTGAATCAAGACACCTAAAGGAACTAATTAAAGTTTTTCTAATTGCCACTACCCACAGGTCTTAGCCTCCACAAAAACATTTTCAGACACGTTTTTTAACCAAGGCAACTTTCTGATGTGAGAAGTCCATCCTGTACTTCCCTATTGATTTACTGTGCACACAATCTCCCGACAATATGGAAAAATACCTGAAAAAGTATAGACAAGGTTTTTTTTTTTTCATTTTTCACCATGACAGAGACAGCCTCTACTAATTCAAAAGAAAGACATGTATTTTTAACATTCCCTTAAAAAAAATTAAAACCCACATCCCAATGGCCACCTGCCCTATAACTCAGACTTCAGGGAGTAAGAAACAGTGGCTATCTTTCAAGAATGCTAGAATTCCTATTTACTCTAAGTAGAAGTGTAAGATACACTCCCCTGGGAGTGAAGAAGAATATTACTAAACATTGCTCTGAATTACTAATTTATAGAGTCATTTATAGCTAAACTCCCATGCTCAATAACTACATGCAAGAGCGTCTAGTCTAATGTTGCAAAGCTAGACAGCTGATATTACCCTGGTACTGGCTAAAGATTATTTCTGCACCCTCTAGAAAGGAAAATAAAAAAACACCCTACAGATCAGTGAAAATGGGTGGCACTTTGTGTTATTTCTGTACCATATACAGCCTGCTGACAGAGGGAGGAGAGCAGATGTTAGCACACCACAGTGCCAGCATGAAGCACTCCAGCAAGAAATGAGAAGTTTCCAAGGCTCCCTAAAGCACTGATGAAGATCTAATGCTCTGCTTTCTATTTAGTGTCAACTACCTACAGATTCATTAGCTAATGATTCACAGTGGATAGTTTAATTAACACTACCTGCAGAAGTGGAAAGCAAATCCCTCAGTGTGTGTGTGTGTCTCCGTCTAGATAAAAAAAAGCCTCTTCTATAAAGCAAGTCAATAACCTTGCTAAAGTAAATGAAATAAACCACAGCAAGGTGACAAGGGAAACATAATACTCTAATTATTAACAGACTAATTTGTCTCAGCAGGAAAATGGCAAGAACCAAAAAATGGTCAAAATAACTTGTAAGATCTCGCTCAAAATTCAGGTTATTCATCATTTATTCAGATACCATGGTGGGACAAATCAAAACAGTGATGTGGAGATTAAGAGTTGGTAGGGGAGAAATAGTATTAACACTAACCTACAATGGAGCATGAAAAGAAAGCAATTCTGAAACATTCAAGAGAATTATAGACATTTAATAGGGCATAAGAAGGATGCAAGTTTATCCTAAACTGGGTAAGACAGTGAAATCCCCTTGGTTTCTTCTTCTATTGCCTTGCTTGATTGTCGAGAGAAAAATTGACTAGTGCAAATTTAATGGACCAGCAATGCCAGCTCTGAAAACAGAAAGAGACATAAAATTTTGCATCCTAAAGTTTGGAGAAGAAGGCATTTGTTTTCATCTGGTAACTTGGCTACTGCATTAATAACAGTGGATACAGAAGACAGTAAGGACAAAAAAATGCCATGTTCTGCTTTTCTGTCTTGGCAAGAACTCACTTTAATATTTAGAGATTGTTGTATCAGGAAGTGAAATTAAACACACAGCATGGGATTTCTAATGCAATCTGTTGGTCTAACTGTTCCCATTGTAGTCAACATTAAAACTCCCACTGACTACACTGCCAATAGAATTAGGTCAACAATGACCATTTTGAAAAGCCATTTAATTATCAAAGCCAGCACCAGTAAGCCATGTAAGTTCAGAAGAATCAAATTACATCACACCAAGCCAATTGTTCCATATTTTCAGCATTTTATCATGTTTTGTGCAAGCCAATTTAAAATGCTAAATCCATTTGCAGAGGTTAATAGTCACATACTCACATACAATAGAATTGGTAAATAATTGTTTGAGTGGCATCTACTACTTTTCTTAAAGGTTGACGCTTGAAGTTGCACCATTTTCTGAAGGAGAAAAAACCAATGTTTAAAGCACTGAGAAAATGTGAACTATCTGTACTGAGTTGGGGTTTTTTTGGTGGTTTTTTTTTTTTTTTTTTTTGTTAATTGCAGTGGGTTATTTCAGAGGAGATAGGACAGAGGGCAGGAGCAGCCCAAAGGCCCTATCAAGAGCTCAGGGAAGGTTACCAGGCACTGCAAGCTTATTTGCCTTTAGTGGGTGGTCAGGTCTGACTGCAAGTCCTCTAAAGAGAGTTCCTGGAAGATGTCATATTGAACTGGCCAATCTAAAGCAGAAGCAGATCCTAAAATCTTGCAATTCACTGGACAGGATTCACTGCTGATTTGGATGAAAACAGATGATACATACCTTTAGAAGAGTGTACTCTTCTAGAGTTACATAGAATACATACAATGCAATACGAAGTATGCACTTTTTCTTTTAGTGTTTACTTTTTTTTTACTTTTTACAAAGGGTATAGAAGTAGGAAAAAAAGTGATGAAGGGAGCATTATTTTTGCTGGTGGTTCTAAGAACATGTCGATTGGTTTCCAGCACCATGGGTAAGGTAACATACACTGTTGGGAACACTATGACAGAAAGTTAGCTACTAGCTTCACCACTGAGAGGAGCAGCAAATACCAGAAATTAACACTTTAGTTTTTAATCTGTCAGATCCTGCAAGATAAATGGGAGCACTTCTAGTAAATAAGCCTCTCAAAATAGAGAGGTAAACACAAAATAAATAAAACATTGTCAATCTGACTATTTTTGTGAGATACAGGCATCCTAGAACACAAAAGGAAAAGCCACACTGCAAGTTGGTTATAATTCTGCATAGGGGCACAGTAGCTAAAATAGTATCTCCTGGATCAGTTGGACTAGTGTCTTATTAAAAAATAAAAGTTCAACACAGTATGTGCTACTTTATTCACAATCTTCAAGTCTTGGAGAAGTTACAAACTCAAACCAGGAAAAGGGGACCACCCTATTTCTGGCTCTGGGGACAAGTGTATCTCACCTAAAACCAGGGTTATGTTAAAGATGAAACATTAAAGACAACTAACTTATCTAAGCAGAGAGTTAATTTCACAAGTAGATACAAAGAAGGAAGTCAGAAGCATAGGTTCTATCAAAAAGGGTACAAATATTGACATCTACAGACACAAAAATGACTACTGTATGGTTCTTTTAAAGTGTCTCTAAAAGAACATACATAATCTGGTAAAAAAAAAAGTTACATATTTATTCACCCATCTTTGAAGGGTATGACCATTACTGAAGGAGAAGTACTTAAGGCAGAACTGAAGGAAACAAGAAACGTGAAAAATGAGAAAAAAAAAGCATTTGTCACACAAAAATATTTTCTTTGCACTAAATGTATGCCTGTGAAGTCCCAAGTGTAACACTGGAAGCCAAAAACAGTTGAAGAACAAAAATAGTAGAGAAACTACAAAGAGTGATGGTGGCCAGCTGGAGAGACAAGAACTAGAATAGATTTTTAACACAGTAATTGATAAAGAAGTTAGGTAAGTCGCCCAAGCCTTTCCATCATTCTGCATTCTTCTGAAGGCTGAAATGCCAACCTCTCACTAGAAGCTTTTTGAAAGGAACACCAGAGAAAATGTGCATCTATTTATCAACTAAAATTTCCTATAAAACAGCAGACTGCTGAGTTACTAATGGCTCTGCTGACCAGAGAGAAACAAACGCCCCAGCCTTGATTACCTCTCAGAGCACTGTTCAGGGAAAGATGTATTTACAAGATTAAAAATGGCACTTCAGAAGATCAAGTGTTTCAGAAAAGCATCACATATGAGAGGTCAAGAGATATAGCAGTACTTGCCTGTAAAATGCCAAGGATTAACTGCTTCAGAGAAAGACTGATTGGTAACTAGAATGAAGCACTCGCTCTTTTCTAGGTGCACGATCCAGTTATTTCTATTTTAATCACTTCACTGTGTGGTGGGCTCATAAATTGATGTTGTTTTAGAATAAGACTGATACACTTCATAGCTACACTGAATCATTAGAAAGCAGAAACATCAGCAGCTAGACAAAGCAAGAGGCATCAAATTTTGTTTCTTTTTGAAAAAATATATTGCACTGTTATGCTTCCAAAAGAAACAAAATTGAAACCATAGCTTTATAAGCAATGCTAATCTGTTAGACCTCTGGACTTCAAGAATACAGACCTGCTATGCATGGCCAGCAACAAACTAGTAACAGCTTGCTTCCTAATTACTCTCATTAACACCAGACTTCACCTACTAGGTGACCTAGTTTGACTTCTGAGTTGCACAGACACAAAATAAAAGTAAAAAGAAAACAATGGACAGAGTTGAGATTAGGCAGAAAAACTCAGAAGTACCATCTTGACATCAAAACTGTTTCTACAGACTCAGGCAACCAAGAGTATGGAGTATGATGGTAGCTTTTCTGGCAACTGCCACCTTTCTAAAAGCATGCATTCTTTCACCACCCTGATATGAAGACACTTGCCTTGCTGGAATGTGACTTAATGGTAAAGCAACATCATGCTGGAGAGGTTAGCAAAAGCCTGCAGTACTGCTGCAAGGAAACAGTTATTGCCTGTTCACTGTATTGATGCAGCATTACTAGACATTATGACCAAGATAAGGATAATATAAAAGACTGTTGCAAAAGATAAAGATTAAAAGAATAGGAAAAGTGAAGCTGCAGGCCACTTGGAGTAGATCACAAGACAAGCTAACACTTAACTAATCCTCAAAAAATTAAGTTCGAAGAGTAGATTCAGTATCACTCCCATTCATCCAGCACTTGTCTTAGCCTGAAACTGTGTTTAAGATGATGAATATAGCTAATGTAAATCCTGTGTATCTGGAAGTAACATCCCAGTGGTAACTGCTTCAGAAACTTCTAGCAGAGAAGAAAAAAACCCAGAAAGTGATCACCAAGTTACATATATTTGCATCTGCTTTGAAAGCCAATTTTGAAAAGGTCCATCGTCATCAAAAACAATGATGCAGTGCCATATGAGGCAAGAAACAAAGGCAGATGAAAAAACACAAAAACAGATAAAGGAGCTCTGGGAAGAAAGAAACAAAGGCAGGTACTTACAACAAATAGTGATCCTGCTTTATGTGAACTCAAATAGCAAATTGCTAGCAAGAATATTATTTGTGGATGCTCGAGAAAGATAAACTGTCCCATCTAAGATTTCCAGCTACATTTTCTGCAGTATACTGACCTGTCATGGATCCTAAAAAACCACTTCCATCAGCACTTGAGTGACATGAAGAACCTATTGAGATTCTCACATCTCCTATGTCTTTTAACTTCAGATGTAAACATCAGGATGGCAAGGAGAAAAATTAAAACCTCAGCCTAATTGGTTTTAGTAATCTTGTAGTTTGGATAGATACTACTACCTCTACAACAAAAGGCTACCACTGATTAAGTCATCTCTCTTATCCACCTTCACTATGTCCTATGAGAGCCTACCACTTGGCATCCCATTGATCCAAGGTTAAGGTATCACCTTAACCTACAGACCCCCCAGAGTAAACCTCTTTCTTTACCTCTGGGATTCCTCATGCTTCTCTCTCCACAATGACAGAGCTTGTATCAGTGTTCTGGAGCAGTAGATCAAAAGCCCTATACTTATTTAAAGTGTCACAAAAAAGCTTTAATCATTCCAGTCTCTCCTTCCTCCTTGCCAAGAAAACCTGGCTACTGCTTGAAGAAGTTTCATTTGCAGAAATTGAAGGTTGTCAGAAAAGAAAAAAAAAACACTCTGAAATACATGAGTGCATGGTGGAGAGCTGTTAAGGAGGGCAGTAAAGACCAAGACTTTACAAAAAGAGTCCAAGTTCTACCCATGTGCTCTTAGTAACTGGTGTGCTAAGGGAAGTCAGAAGGTGCACAGTGAATTGATTGCACTGCTGCAGGTTAGTGCTCCCACTGCACTGTGTCTCTAGCAAATAGTGATACAGACTGAAAAAGCAGAGACTGGATTTAAACACACGCATGGACTTCCATCACAAGGGTAAGGAAGAAGTTATTTCAGTAACCGGCTATCTCCAACCTCTCCCTTCACTCAAACTTTCCAAAATCTTTCTGTCCCAGTCATCAAACAAACCACATGCTTATTCTTACCATGACACACAAATCCCTACCCAAAACTCACTTCTACTGTTCCACTTGAGGAGCAGTACAGAGAACAGAATCCAAAACCAAACCTACTACCCAAACACACACTACTGAATAACCACATTGACACAGCCATTGTTTTCCCTCTTCTCTCCCATTGCATAATGTTAGTTCAGACATGATTGCATCCAGACAGTTACTAATTAATATTGTCAAGTATCAGTGGCCCAGTGAAGATTCCTAAAGAAGCTAACAACAAAATATGCTTTAAATGAAAACTTTGCAAAAGAAGGGTGATTGCCTGGATGTCTCACACAAACATCTAATCAGACATGCACTTTACTTCTTAATACAAGAAGTTAAACCAGAATGTCAGCTTGAAGTGGAGCACTAATTAGAACACAAACCAGACTCCCAAACCAAACATTCCATCTATAAAAGAGGCCAAAAAGAATCTATCACACTATTCTCCAAAATGAATGAAAATTACATACGAGACACTGGAAATAAGACTTGCAGCTCTAATACAGTTGCAGTTGGCTGGCAGATTGTGATCATAGAACCTTTCAAAACAAGAGGCTGTTGGAAGAATTTTGATTTGGCAGTTCTTGCCAAGACAGTGTCAATAAAGCAATCAAAAATGTCAGGAGGCAAGTATGACAGATACTCATGTATTTTACGCACTTATGAGGAGACCCATGCCCATCTAAGAAACCACAACTCTTTGTCCAGAACATACCTTAAACAGAAGAATTTTAAAATGACAAATAAAGCCAAATAACATCACTCTGAATCTTGTAAGCTTTCCCAAAGTGATTAATCATCTTTGTAAACCAAGAGCCTGCTTCCAACAAAACTAGACAGTCCATTAAGGTCTCAGTAAAACAGTGTCTACAGTTCTCATATTTTCTGTCTGGATGCTTGTGGTATCTCAGAAGAAATTAAATAGATGAAGCACTAAAACAAGACTTCAGGCCTATGAGGTAAAGCCCATCTTGCTATAGAGACACAATAAAGATCTTCCTAGCCTGTGACAATGGCGCAACTGAGTGGATCCACACCAGCACAAACCCTCCTACGAGGAAGGAAAAAGGATAGAACAGAACAGGGAAAAGCTGGAGACATGAAAAGACATGTTATCTCCAAGCTCCTTCAGATCTACATTGTCAGGCAGCTCACTCTCAAAAGTAGACAGAGTAGTCAGCCACAGTCACACCTTTAGCCTTAGCTTGAAAGCCTTTTTTGAACTGCAGTAAAGGGTTTGACTCAGGCTTTCAGAGCTGGTGCACTGTCCTATATATCTGCTTTTCAGTTTGACAGATTAAACAAACCTATATTTCTGTATTTGTTCCCATAGTTACTGCTGACAAAAAGGGACATAGATGGCCAAAACTCACCTACAGAAACACCTTCACATTCTGATTATGGTGACAAATTCAGAATTATAAATTAAAGAAATGAGACTGCACCATCTAAGGAATCCTAGAAGCTTTACCCACAGTCCTCAACATCAGAGAGCTGTTCTAGACTAAAGGAAGTCCATAGATGAGACCAAATCAAAATTCTTGAGAAAGTCAAAAGAAAATACCTTAGCTTTAAAAATCTAAATTTACTGTGTGATGCAAACATCAGACACTCAAATAAGAACTTGAAATTAGAAAGTTCAATGTGTATAATTTGTCTATAAAGAATCTATTTTTACCAGTTTTGCCGGCAGACTAAAGGGATATCATTCTTCATTCAGAGATTCTTATTCCACAACTCAGGAAACCTTTTCATTTCAGCTAAGGATTCTACTAAAGCTAACCTTAAAACCCACTCATATCAATCTATCTGGTAATAACCTAGTATTACAACTTGTATATATATATATTACAAACTGTATTAAATGCTTTTATGTAGACATGACTAAGTTTACAGTTGACAGTTGCATTCAATAAGCAGTAAGATGACAGCAGTGACAGGTTAAACATAGGGAGCACATGTAGAGAGAGAACACCTTATTAGACCAAAAAACACAGGTATAGTGTGTCTCCCTCCTCCTCTCCTGTCCATAAACGCTGGTGTAAAAGAACAATATTACTAACACCTATAAAAAGCACTACTTCAGATTCTTATACCAACACTACTTCTACTGTCATCACAAACTAAATTAATTTATGAATTAATTCACCCTTGACTGAGACACAGAAGAGGCTTTAACTTAAATTCAGAGGCTATAAGAATAAACAGTGCATAGGCCAAGTTTTTCATGCCCCTTACTAGGCCATTAGGTAAACAAAACTGAAAAAAGACAAAATTAATTTCTGAGGAGAAAAAACATCTCTGAATTCCACAAAATATGAAAGCAGAGGAAGGCTTGTCTCCCAGGCATCTTGCACAAGCACAGGGTTCACTCATTGCCCAGTGCATTATGCATAGTAAAACCAACTGGTGTGAACAAGCATGGAAGGAGGGATAGAGGAGCCAAAGAACTCTGTAAGATATTTAATTGTGAAGTCTCAGCAGAAGAAATCAAATGAGTCACGAGAACTTCCAGCTCTAAGGACCCCTGCAGAGCAGCCCTCTCCAATCAGCCAAGAGAAATAATGAAGCAGAGAAGTAAAAAGACAGCAGGTCTTGAATGCACAGACCAGAATTCGATATGAAATATTCAACCAACAAATTCAGGCACTGCACATTAAGGAATAAACACTTCTTTTGGCTCAGTATGAAATGAAAGACAACTTCAGTATGGCTGATTGAATTGCTTCCCTGACTGGGTGCTCTTACTGTGTGAACATTATCTGCAGGGGAACACACTTCTCTACAGGCGTTTGCCTGGCTCTGTGAAAGAAGAACATACCATCTTTTACTTCTCTAGCAGAACAAACTGCCCCAGACAAATAAAATGGAATAATGGAAACAGTAAGGTCTATGCTTGCAACACACCCACTTCACAAAAACAGGCACAGCAGCCACCATATTTCTGCTCTTCTAAACCACAGAGATGCTTGAGAAAATGCAGAAGAGTCACTGCCTAATAGCTTATCTGCCCTCATTTACATTTCACACAAACAAAGTCACAATGAGAGAGAAAGATATTCTCTCACCCTGTACTTCAGAATATTCAATTGCTGGAGCATGAAATGACAGTTTCACAGAGCAACTTTCTAAGAAAAAAACAGTCTACCACCACTTAAAAGTTAGAAAGAAATTAGTATCTTGCTTTTGGTAATAGCTAGTCACTACAGCTAGTCACTAGTGTGACTAGTGTCCTTCATAAAGGAACTTCACCCTGACACAAAGGACACAGAGTTTTAACAATATGTCATCTCAAGTGCTGCCACTGCAGCAAGAGAATGTGCAAATTAAAATAGTAGGGAAGTTGACAGCATCCTTTGTTGGCAGCTGCATAATAATAACCCATATTTTTCGAAGAGTTCACAGCTCCCATCAAACATACCTCCCTACTACACTATTACCATAGACTACTTCTACAACCATGCTCAGAATTATCCTGTGTTTTAAATGTCATATACACAAATGGGGGAAATTCAGTGAAATACTAAAGGCTGCTCAGAGAAAATCCCATATTTGAAAGGAAATTATGGAAGATAGGCTAGAAAGGTTATATTGTCTTTGACGCTAAACTGGATTTTTATCTAAATTCCTGACTTTTTGGTCTACATGCAATCTAAAGAATATATTACTACCCTCTCCCATTTATTAGAAAGGGTCTGCAATTTTTTTTTGCTGGAATTACGCTGGGTATCATTGGAAGTCCAAAAGCAGATGCTGGAGAGCAGACTTTAAAACTTTGTCAGCAGAACCACTCAGAAGGAAATACAGTGGCTAACAGGAATATTCTTCTAAGGTTTGGATGTAGATCCATCCCTTTGACACAAGAGGCCTTTTTATCTCCTTACAGGAAACTAAGCCTTAACACAGATTCACGGTCACCACATTTTTAAAAAATCCAAAATCCCAAACCAAACCAATCCCAGAAATGTCAGCTAATTTGACAGAGCTACGGAGATAGAGCAAGAAAAAGCAACAAGACATCTTTGTTTCCTTTAGCCTTAGACCAAAGAACTAAGTCTTGCAAAGCCTCTTAGTGACTCTTGCTCTGTCTCAAGATTTGACAACTCTAGTAAACTCTTGGTTCCCTATCTGTTCCATTGGAGAAAAAGATTCTCATTTTCCTTATTTAACCAGTCTTCTAAATGTGGCTGACATACCCTAATGTGTTGAAGGTAGCCTACAACATCCTTAGTTTTCATAACAGAAATGACAAAATCAATTTCTAGCAATCAATACTCTAATTATTAATTTAATTACTTAACCTGTTCCTACAAGTAACCTAAGGTGTCTTTGAATGATGAACAGTAGGGAACCAGAAAACAGTCCTGTGCTGACAACAGATGAAAGCAAGAGGGCTAGGCAGAACACACTTACTCAAAGTCTTCAAATTCCAGATCATTTCCCTCCACAGATGGGTTTGAATTCTCTGAAGTGGAAGCAGAGGAGGAGGAAGAGCGGAGACGGTTTTGCTGATATCGCATAGAGCGTTGTCGAATACTGTCCCTCCGGGAAAGATACTGAATCATTCTCTGAGCATAATATGCAGCAGGAGACAACCTGAGCAAGAAAAAGATACAAAAATATTCATTACATAAGTATAGGACAGCCAGTCCTACTTTTCCTTTTGAACTCCAAGTGCCAGGGCAGTAACAGCTTAGCAAAAGATGGACTGTTTGCATTTTATCCGTAAGATAGAGTAAATAAAGAAAGCAAGGAAAGGTAATTTTCCCTTTATATGCTATACTCCCACATGATCCCCTTTGCAAACAGAAGCATCACACAGCACCTACAGACAGAAAGCTCATCCACAGAACAGAGAAATTTGCTTCTCAGGACTCTCTAGAGCTCACTGATTGATTTATTACCAATTCACTCAAGTAAGCTCAGCAAGCATCACTTCTAAGAACCAAGCCCAGTTCCAACGTGAACTCTGCCTGCAATGCCAAACAGCAGCATTGTTCAAATAAACAAAGAAGGAAGGTGCTGTTGATTTGATGGTACTTAGGGAGTACCATGGAATATCGAGCAGGAGAAAAAAAGGTTTCACATCTTTAACTACTTTGTAATCTAAATGGTAGGAATTTTATACAGTGGCAATTTCATCAGATCCACTTGGTATATGTTAACTGGAGCTTTAAAAGCCTTCCATCCCACCTGAAAGGAAATTTTTCCTCTGTAATTAACTCTTAATTCTCTCTCATGCATAACCTAGCATTTGCTTGCATCAGCTATCACACACCAGTATTACTCTCTTGAGACAGGTAAACACATACTCTCTTTTCCTACCCTGTATATATCCACAGCTCCTCACATATGTTTTATCTGACACACTTACTCAGTGTTAAAATCCAGACACCTCAGATGCTTGATTTATCATTTCATTAGCCTTACTTGGTTATACTTGAATTCTAACTCGGGGGGAGGACAAGTTTAGGAGACAGACTACAGGCTCAGGGGTGTAAAAACTTAAGCCAATAAGCATCAAAAGGATAAGAGGAACAACACACTCAGCATGATTCCTCCTGAATCTTTTATGCACTGTTTAATGAGTTAAACTTGTTCATGCTTACTTAAAGAAGAAGGCTTTGCTGGACAAACACATCACTTGTCTCTACTCCCCATAAGACTTATTAGGCCAAATACAAAAAAGCAAGTCATTACAGATGCACATTCATAAATGAGGAGTTGTTCTCTTCTCTGGGCTTTTCCATAAGCCAAAACCTTTGTGCGTGCCTAAAAATAAATCTACAGTGTAATATATACAGACAGAAAAAAAAAACGAACATGGAAACAAGGCAAACATTGGAAAACATGAACAGTAGTCTCAGCAGTCCAGCAGTGCAACCACTGAAACTTGTCTTTTTCTTAATATCACACCAAGGGAGAATTCTACAGAAGAATATGAAGAATGAGTTTAGCAATCTTCTAAGTTATGCAGCACACCAGAAGAAAAAAACATGGCAATGCTTGTTAGGAGAAAGAGCAGCAATAAAGAGTGACCATACCCGATAACAAGATGCCAGATTCAGCTTCCTGACACGTGATGTGTACACTGAATAGACTGTGAAAAAGATCTCCAAAGACAACACAAGAAGCTTAATTCTGATACACTGAGAAAGGTGTAAGAGATAAAATGCTTTCTAGCTACTTAAGATTTTTTTCTGGAGATATATCCATCAAACACCCTGTGATGCTTTATATATGTAGTCTTATAATTCTTATTGAGTATTTCTATTTTTTAAGAAAACTTTACTATAGGTGTTCTTTGATGACAGCTTAATTTGATTCTTCTGCAGATTATTTTCTGAGCCCAGTACTTATGGAAACTGTGGAGAATGACAGAACAGCCAAGCTGACCTTAGTGAAGTTCAGCAAGGCCACTGAGAAATACTGCTGCAATCTACATCAAAATATTCATTCTAAATCTGAGGGAACTTGAAAAAATATTCTCCCCGCCTCACTGCTGACCTAGGTTATTCAAATATAGCACCATTACAGACAGTAAATGCAGAAACAAAACTAACACATACACACACTCTCAAAAATAAATTTTTCAGATCATGGTTTATGTACTCTTTAAAAAAAGAGTACAGTGGAGACAGCTTGGTCTTAAGGAGGTATACATATTTAATATAAACACACAGAGACATATATAGATGTTTATTAATAGATATAGATGTGTTTATTTCACCTTTGTTTCACTTTCCCACCTTGTTATTTAACTTCTCAAAGACATAAGCTTACATTTGGAACTTGTGATGCTACAAAAATCCCTTCAAAATGCAGTAACACTCCCTTTAATCACTTTTCAAATTTCTAACTAGTTAAAGGGACAGTTAAAAATATCCTACTAGCCCAGAACACCAGTAAGGTTTATGGAGGAAGACTCTAATTCTATCCCACTCAAACTTCCAGCTGGTACTGATCACACCTCTATGAGTCTCATCCTCTGCAAAGGACAGTGATATTTACTGGAACAAATTAACCCTCTTAGAAGAGTTCCAAAAATGGACTTTTCTTCCAAAGCTCCTTATAAACTCAAGCTACTATAGCTTCTACCACAACCTAAAACCACTTGAACTGTCACATGAAGAGCACTGTATCAGTTCTAAAATGGCTTCAAGTAGAAAAATATTTTTGACCATGCCCCTTATGCTAGAAAATGTCTCAGGCATTGATCCTTTTTCTTACATTTTACTGAGCTTCATCATAGCAGGTATCTGACAAGAAAGGGAAAAAAAAATTCAGATACCTAGGCAGGCACTCCTTTCCTTTTTTGAAAGGCAGCTCCCAGAGAGCTAGAATCAGTTCTTAAAATCCCTGCTCTATCAATTTGCCTGCTTTGGACAAGGCATTTCAGAAACACCGAATGTCGCACTTCCAGCAATATAGCAGCTTTTAGCACTCAAAAATTAACTTGAATGTAATAATAGCTTTAAATTAACATTTGTAGAATACAATTTTTATCTTTCCAGGTAAATCAATCCTTTTACCTGCCATTTATCCAGCTGCCATTTAGAAGCTTTTACATTTATCAGCATTTCTGACATGCACTTGGCCAAGACTTTCAGCAGCCACCTAGGCTGGTTTCCCAAGGATCTTACATATCTAGGCAGCACACTTCACTTTACTTTCACTTCACTACAGTTTTGTTTACATCAGTCCTAAGCCTCTGAATTATCTTTACAAGGCAACATTCTTCACGATAAATGGAAAGAAGTAAAATATAAGATTTCACCTCTACAAGGCTTTATCTACAGAGACAGTTAACAAGGAGTTGTTTACCAACACAATTACACCATCTAGCCAGTTTGCAACACCTCTTTTATTTCATAACTTGTACTTAAGAGTATCATCTGTATAAAAATGCAGATTTTGTGTTTATTGATGAAGAAAACAAGATAACCCCCCCAACCTCACAAAACAACAAATATCCTTCAGTAACTCAAGATTTAACTTTCAGTGATATTCCTGTACTCTTCTTTATGACAAATCCTAGTAGCCTTCAATTCACACAGCTATGCAAGAGGTTCCCCAAAAGGCTAAATCAGATATATTTTACACTTACTGAATTTCCTCATTCATAGCTTTCCTAAACCCATCTAAAGAAAGCTTATTTGTCATGATTTATTCTTTGAAAGTTTCCAAAGCTGCTTGCTGTTCACGATTCTATCATTTCTTCTGACAGAGTCTTTGGGTCACATTATCCCATCTGTTGCTTTCTTAATACACTAAATAGAAATTGCAAAGATCATTTCTTTCCATTTTTGATAACTGCCACATTTGCTTTTTCTAGTCCTCTGAAACACTCCCACCTCTTTTGAAGATTAAGCAGCACTACAGGTGTTTCTATGTCTAATGTCAATGATTCATGACTCTTCAAAAATAATTGTCAGTATTTTGTTCTTAGTTAAGTATACATAACCTTCTGGTTATGCTCTCTCTTGCACAGATACATTTATGGAGACAATTCATGCTTCCAAGCATGTTGTCTGCTCACACCAGCTCCTAATTGCCTTTACTGCATTTGTTCCTTCTCCTGAATAGACTATTTGTTTTTAATTCATTTTTCTTCAAAAGAGATCTTTAATATATTGATATAGCTCATTTACTGTTGGACCTGTTTGCCACCTAGTGTTCTCCATCTCAAATGATTTCATGAATTCTTATGTGTTTACTTCAACAGTAATTCCTTCCTGTTTTCCTCATTTCCCCCCAGACTTAACAGCATCTGCTCACTTGTTTTGCTCTCTTTCCCATGGCAAGTCATGAGGAAGGAGATAAGCCCAATTTTAGAACCATTGCCAGAGGTTTCAGTGAGTTATACTGAAGACATATAAAACTTAAATGCCTTTAGACTGCATTTAGATCTTACCTGGCTGGATCTGGGTAGATTGGATGTTCCCGGGATCCTGCTCCATCATAGCGAGATAATGAAATGAGGGAAGACTCCAGCAACCTCCTAGAAAGGAAAAACAAATTACAACGTCAAAGATCATTCAGGAAAATCCCTTCTATACATGACCTACTTTCTGAAACCTCTTAAGACTATTTCTATCACTAGTGCAGAGAATTCGGCAACACACTGAACCACTCCCTGATGGCATAAGTGTTTTCACCACACAGGTATTCAAAGATTTAGATTGTCACTGCACAGGAGAAAGGACACCTCAGGTAAGGAAGAAGACTGGTCCCATATCTGCTTCCAAGTTCCAAGAAAAGATGTAGATATTGCTTCTCTGGAGACAAACCACCCCAACATGCCAGGTCCATAAACACTACCACTGCACTGCCCATCTGTCAGATTCTTACCTACTCAAAGGTGGCTACACATGGAATGGGCCGGGGAGCAGGGGACAAAGAACACACAGTAGCATGCGGACTTTAAGGGCACCACTGGTGTCTAGTCATAGTAAGATCCTGAATCTTAGTCTCAAGGCTCTGAAAGAGAGGTTTTCAACTACAAAAAAATCAGTGTTCTTTTCTTCTGTATTGTAATCAGCCCCAGGGAGAGATACCAAGTATTCACTCAAGAAGTAAAAGTATGCAAATGCAGCCAGACAGCTTGAATATATAAGAAGTGAGACTGAGTCACGAAGGCAGCAGAATCAAAAGTATATAGCAGGAACATGTCCCCCACTCTGGCTTCTACATGCACCTCTGTCTACTTTCTGTAATAAACCAGAGGACAGCACTGTTTAAAGATTGACTCATGGCCTGTTGCAGCTGTTAGATTAACATAAAAGAAATGATTTGGGGCAGGTATAGAAAATGGAAGAAACAACTCTCCCAGTTTATAAGATTGCTGAGCTTCCTTTCAAGTCTACCTCAGAACTCCCATCAAATTTTGTTTTCCAGTCTGTAACTTAATGAAAGTCAAAGTGGTCCAACACCACATTTGTTCTACTCACTCACACACACAGCTATAGAGAAAGATTTGAATCTTTCAGTCTTAGCCCCACACTCAAAATAATCTGTTAGCCTTTGCAGTGCAGGACAGCAAGTATCAACACAGGAACAGGAAGATAAAATCCAACCCAACCTCCCATTTCTAGCCACATAAATACAGCAGAATTGCAAATGAGATATCTTTTTTCCTAGCAGCAGCCCATCCATCAGGATCTCAAGAAAAAATTTTACTGTCTTCCAGCAATGAGAAAAAAAAATTTACTTCAATTTTACATTATAGATTTAGAATACAGAAAACAGCGAGAGATTTCTTCAGTTTCCCAGTTGGAAAGGTGTGTGACAGCTTGAGAAACTCAGTACTTCCACAAAGCACTGGGACTATGCATAAGGCAAGAAATCCTGTCCTTTCTAGCACAAAGTTGTTTGACAACCATTTGTCTTATTAAAGAACAGTTATTAAATCTCTTAAACTTTGAGATTAATTAATTCCCCTGGTACCTAGGTTACCGAGTCAAAAGCTCTAACATTCAATACTGCTAGATATTATGAATCCCTTGGCTACCCAAAAAGTCATTATACTTCAATCCTGTCTTACCAAACCCTTCCTTTTGCTCCAACTACATATCAATATGTACAAAAAGCAACCAATTCAGAATGAATAGTGCTACAGCTTTACAAGGTATACCTGAAGTCCCATACCTGTGAGGTATACAGGTATACCTATTACTTGTGTCACATATAAAGTGCTTTAATTCCTTCTAGGGGAAAGATAGACAGATTAAAATTAGCAGAAGGGATATTCTATCTACTCAGGCAGCTGGTCCATTCTAAACCACTGGCCTAGAGTTCAGAGACTAGATTACTGGCACTGCAATACCAACATGCTTTTGAGAAATCTACTTTCTTAAGATGCTCCAAAACCAGCATTTTGCAAGCAACCTGGATATGCCAAGGCTGCCACCCTACTGGAACATCCTGCCTGATCACTGGACTTAGTCATGGAGAAAGAGCTTCCAGAGCATGTAGATTCTGGCAGGGTCACAACCCTAGAAAAAGCAACCTCCTCCTAATGTGAGCAATGCTTATGGTGTTCTGATAACATGTACACACAAATCATCATCAAACTCACCCCTATCAAAAGTCTTGATGCCTCCCCACAACACATCCCACTTTCTCTCCCAGCCCTTCAGCATCTGTCCACTAAGTGACACTGTAAAATCAAAGCCACAAGGGAAGATGACCAGTACATTCTGCATTGCCTAGCAAACCCTGTTAGAAAGAAGTTTCCTGGTATTCTTCACTTGCATTCATCTTCTCACCTTTGGGAAAACTGGCAATCACCTAAGATGATCACTGACTTTGAAGGATCACCTTCAGAAAGCATCTAGCAGCTATGCTGAAAGAAATGAAAATCTATACTAAGCAGAGGACACCCCAAGGGTGCAGAAGCAGGGCACACATCACTGTAACTTGGTGTGGGTCTGCCAGGAGACCCTCTGCTTGGCTTGGGAACAGCACTTTTGGGAATCTCTAATTCTCCCCACTACACTGCAACAGATCCTTGAAATAAATATTTGAAGAGTCTTGGTATAGCAGGTACTTGGCCTTCAGATGAGAATGGGTACAGGCTACTTTAGTAACCAACAGTTACCTGAGCCACAGGATGGCCAAGTGTGCAGGTAAAGAGACTTCCTCTGGGCTTCAACAGCCCTGTGACATTACCTGAACAGGCTGCAACTCCATCCCACGCAGCAACAGAAGCTGCTGCAGCAGGAGCATCTCCTTCACCAGAAGGGCTCCCTTGGAAGACCAGAAGTTACTGGGTTGTAAGGAACAGGACTACAAATACTCTGTTAGATCCATTCCCCAGAACCCTCTCTGAGCTTGCACTGAGTTGAATGGCCTCAGTTAAGATGGATTTTCCAGCAGACCTTCTGAAGCCTGCCAAGACCAAATCCAGCTCCTGCTCTACCTCACACTGAGGCACACAGGCCACATATTAGAGCCACATTCAGACCATGTGGACAAAGGTAATTAATTCAATTAACAGTAACTGCTAAAAGCTTGAGCTGATTTTAAGTCTGATTAGTAGATGTTCATTATCCTACAACTGTGACCTCTCAGACCACAGAGCAATGAACAGAGGGATACAAATACACATAATAGGCAAAAAATTCAAAACAAGGCAATAAGCAATCTCATGAGATCCAGACCATCTCTGTGCTCTCATGCTCCAGAGAATAACAATATCTGTACTGAGGCACAGTACTAAGCACAAATAAAATCCATTTTTAACTACGTCATTCTAGACTTAGCCCTTGAGATACAAAGTTACAAATCAAAATGCATTTAGTACTGACAAATGTGTTCAATAATAGATACATTGCTAAAATCATCAAAGTGTCTCATCTGTGTCACTGGTAATGTAACCTACTGTCCCTCAGGAAGGTGCAGATAAATACTCTTAAAGAAAGTCATGCTGCACTCTGACAGATCTAAGGTGTCACACTCATAACTTCTGGCACTCAAAATTCCAAAAGAAACACAGACTGTTTGTTTTCAGTAAACCCAAAGTAAAAGGTAGTCCAATATCATATCACAGTAAATGTAAGGTTGGGAGCAATTCTGCTAAGGAGGACAAACATAATCCATGGATGAAAAGAAGTAGCTCTGTTGCACTAAACATTTAAATTTCCAACACAGAAGCATGAAAAGAGAGAACTGAAATGCATATTGCTTGCATCTCCTTTTGAAACATTTCAGCAGATCGTGCTTGACTCCCGAATCCTTTCTGCAGGTTACAGCAACCTCCTCCTCTCCCACATCCCCCATTTTTGCTATCCAGATATATAACAGGCTAACACTAGGCTCTATGGAAGCAATTGCTCCACTATCTCTGTCTAGACAATATGAAATTGTCACAAATGACATCTAAAGTACAATTAGCAGAGAAACTGCAATTTCTACTCTCTTCCCCCGCTCACCATGAAAAAAAAAATAAATCGCACATTATCATCCTCCAGGTTGTCAGTCAATCCTGCAAATGTTGAAGATTAACTCTGCTCACCCTGAGAGATGCTTCTGTCCCAGCTTGCTAAATTAGGAGTTATTAGGGATTGTAGTTTTTGTTTGGTTTACATTTTTTTATTAAAACTACTACAAGATATAAATTGCCTCTATTCAGCAGCATTGAAATCTCAACTCTCTGATTGAGATCAGGCTTCTCTTCTGTCAGACATCAGCAGCTCTGGAAGTGTTCTGGAACATCTACACTTGCTCTGTTAACTCAGGTCTGCATCAATCATTAACAAGGGGGTAAAGGAAGCAGACTCCAAGTTACAGGACACCTCTAGACAATGGAGAGAGAAAGAGTGCAGAGATGCAAGACATTAAAAGCAGAAAAGGGATATTTTTCTGGAATGAAGCTGAATGCCAGAAGCTGCAGTTCAAGGAGAAAAAGGTCATGAAGCAATCTCCTCATAGCACATCAGCCACTGGACTATACCCCCATTGTCCCCACAGGGATGAGAATCACCACCAAAGCCTTTTGGGACAAAGCGATTCATCTCAGCAGGCTTTGAGTGGATACTTAACTGCACCAAATTTAACTTTTCAGTAATAGTTTCTACGGATATGCAATTCCTACACCACATCTTAGATTTGCTGTCACAGCCTGAGCGTTACTGAGTAACGCTACTCCAAGCCACACTGAGGGAAGGGTTTTCCTCCCCATCCAAAAGGGAGGTGTTAACAAACAGCATTGAGGTTGTTTCCTTAGAATCAAAAGGGTGTTCAGTCAGCTGCCATCCTCCTAAGCTGCTCTACACCAACAACCAGGGCAAACCAGTAAAATGAAGCACTCTAAGGACAGCAATCACACCTACCCCTCCCCTACTCCCAGCCTTCAGCTATGAGGAGAGCTTAAAACAGAAAATTCCTAGATACCCTTGGAAGGAAAAGTATATTGATGACTCTTGGCAGCCTCTGACTTTCCTCCCCTGGTTTTATGTCTTCCCTAAAACGGCTTTTATATTGCATACTGCCCATTCAGAGGTGAAAATTGTCACACTACACATTATATTCCTTTTTCAGCCCTCCAATTTACAGCCAGCACTCAGTTCCCCTGAGCACTCATCCCTGAGAATGTGCTCCTGTGGTTTCTCATAAGAATGTAAAAAATAACAAGTTTTAAACCAGATTCCCTTCAATCATCTTCCTCTTAGAGCCAGGCAATGCATAACCTAAAGATAATAAGAAAGCTAAAGGAAGAAAACAGTTGAATGTTCTTCAGCTGTCCAACAACACCAATATCCCTCAAACCTTGAACTCAATTAACTGTTAACAAACCAAATTAATACTTGGAGATCAATTATAGATGAATAGAAAGAAACGATCTAGTTTCCTTGATAGAAAACCAGAAAACTATTTTAAATAAAAATCTCAAACAACCCAATCCACTGGTTTGGAAATTTCTTTCCCTTTTCTCAGAAGAATAAGAAAAAATTATTTCAGACATCTGTATTGTGTCGCCTACTTTCAAAAAGCAAATTGAAATCACATAAGCAGAAACCATCAAGCATTTTGTTCCATAGCTTCATTTTCCATAAAAGTTTTGTAGTCCTTGTCAAACAGAAAAACACTATTGCTCTTCACCAGTTTCATATTCAAGCTTAAAATAAAAAAGCAATCAGTATGCGGTTCTAAAGATTGCCTGAAAAATGATTTCTAAAATTAAGTTCTTAACATAATCTGCTCTGATACCTCTAAGCTAACATTTCTAGACTGCTTCAGCTTTCACATGGTTATGGTTAGACATATTTAGCCTGGCATCAAGACTGGATTAAGACAGGTCAGAAACAGACAATTAAGAGAGAAAATACAGTCAAACAAAAGGATAGAGCTTTTCTTAAGATAGTTGTAACCATCTAGAAGAGATAAATAACCTGAAAATATCACTACACATTAAAACCTCAACAGTCACTTTTACAGTTCTGAGTTAGCTCCTCCATCCCCTTGTTCATGTCTGTGCCAAACAACTCATCCTCAGTGAAGAACTAGAGTTGGTGGCTGTCTTTCTATCCAAACCCTGTCAGGCATCCTTTTCATCACCTTTTTTTTTAAGTTACTCCATACAATGAGCAACAAGATAATTTCCTTTTTTTAGGAAAAGCAAAGATGCAATATGTGATCAAAGACGAGTTCCAAAAACAGCCTTCCTGTTTGTGGGAAAGAATTTGTGTTAACTCTGAAGGTGCAACTAGGGACAGAGAAGATATCCTTCCCAGTGGAAGGTGCAGACATGATCAGATATAAGGCAGAAGCTATCACAGAAAGGGATTTTTTTCCCCTTCACTGATTCTGGGCAAGAATCCTGTAGAAAACAAACTAAGGATTTCTCAGTCAAAAAAGAGACAGCACATAAGGTCTTCAGCCAAGCTGGGAAGGAGCGCAGAGAAAAAGAGCACAATTACACAAAACAAGAATGTGTCAGTAGGAGCTTGAACAGCAGAAATGAGCACTGCAAATTGAGTTCTCCTAATTAAAAGATGGGGAGCTGAGTTTCAAGAAAAACATGGTTAATTAACCCTTTAAACTTACTTCAATTTATCTTGAAAGTAATATCACATGATGAATTGTGCTATTACTGCACCTCTGCTCTTGGACTAGGAACTCCAATTTCCATTTACCACCTGATGCTGAAGGGGCTACACAGCAACTTTAGAGCTCATCACAGGGTAAGTGGGTGGCTTCACAGAAAATGACAGATTCTTTTAAGACTCAAGGCTGCACTCTTAATCTATTACTTCACCTGCTGAAAAAGGCCATGCATCAGAACAAAAGATGAATGAGCATTATGGAGAGGTCCTCATCATACAGCATCTGGGGAATGATTAGTTCATTATTTCAACAAGCAAGAGGGAACACACATCCATGACAGACATTAAAAGGGTCAAGACCAACTATAGCAAGCAGTATTGGTTGGTTTTGGCAATAACTCCAACACGAAAAGAACAATGAAAGATCTTGCACTTCCATTTTGCAGGGGCAAAGCTTGAGGGACAGGAGGGAAGAAAAAATTAAGATCAGTTCAAGCTACTGCACATGCTATTTTGGTCTACAGTGGCAGTTTCATACCAGTGCTCAAGATGGGGCAGGCACCTGTGCCAAGCTGAAGACAAACATCACATTTCTCCACTTAGAACCTTAACAACATGCCATTGTACCAGAAATTCAGCTAGAGGGTATGAGTCTCTAGTTATCGTAAGGTTTAAAAGCATGGCCAGAACACAGCCAACACACTGAACTCCTTTAGCCTGCAGACAGCTTTACTCTTCTGAAGGCTCTTCTGCCTACCTTCATCTGTATGTCTGCTTCAAATTCTCCTTGTTCTGGGAGTTCCCAACACCACAGACTGTGGACAGCAGAAATCTCTGCTTACCCACACATGCAGATCTGCATCAGCATTTGGGATAATTACATACATACGACTCATGTTTCTCCATAGGGAATTGAAGAGGAGGTGTCTTTCTTGAGGGGGCAGAAGCCATACCATTATCTCCATAGGTTTCTAAGGCTATGGAAACAGAGGTCTCATCACAAATCAAGCAGTTCCTTTAAAATGCTCTTGGTACACGCTGGAGTAATAAAGTCAGGTCAACAGATGACTGGCAGGGTAGTTCAGTCACTTAGTCCAGTCTTCCCACTTCAGGAAGATAGGGGAACGATTTCATACTAATGCATTTCGAGCAGAAAAATGAGTCAGTTTCCTGGCAGATAATGAACCCTGTTTATTTACAGCCTTCAGTTTCAGCAGGTGCTCTCTCAAGAAGAGCAAGGGAGGAGGTCACTTACATCATCACACAAACAGCCATTTGGTGCAATCAGTTAAATATGCATGTGGAAAATGTTTAAAATGCATGTTAGCTATTCAACAGACCAGAACAGCTCAACTGGAGAAATCTAGAGTCATCACTATTTTGGTTACAGTTGTATTACTAAGTCAGATCACAGGTCTCCCTCTCCCCTCTTGCTCCAGTCCCACAGATTAAACGAATGCCCTACTGCAAGTTCTCCAGCTCAGATTCTGTCATAAGGAGCAAATAATTGGATAAGGGCACTTTGTCCCCAGACACACCATGCTGTGAGCATTTCTAAAGAGCGTGAAGAGTGAGAGCACACACAGAGTATATGTAAATTGAATGCATACCTAAAAATTACAGGGTTGTATTACAATAAAAAGGCACACTACATTGCCAACATCTCCAGCTCTTCCCCCCAGTGAAGAAAGCTACAGAGAGCTTTCTTCACTGGGCAAGCAGGCCTGAAACAGAAGGTTTGAGAGCCTGCCCAAAACTTGTTTCTTGGCAAAAACCAAAACTAAGTTCAAACTTAGACACTGTTTTAATGTGACTTACCTGAAGCCAGACTATAAGCTCCAAAAAATCACAGCTAGATAGTTTAAGGATGTCACAGACCTCCATTAATTGCAAGCTGAGCATCATCCCCTAGACAATACAATTACATGAAATCAAGGCACACAGGTAAAAAAACAGAAACAGGAGCAACTGTACCTGGTCAAGTGAGCTTGTCTGGACATGCTGCCCACCCTGCAGCAGCTGGATCAGGTGGCTGCAGGGAAAGTATGTGCAGACAGCAGAGGAGACAGACATCCTAACAAAGGATGGCTTTCAAGAGAGGGAAGCTATTCACACTTCTTCCCTCTCTGTAGGGAAGTTGAGAACTGATACGTTTTATGGTATCCTCAAATAGCTATCTGTTTGAAGTCAGCTGTCTTTAAACTTCTGTGTTTATTCAAGATCTTTGGTCTACAGTCACCTTATATATGCATTCCTCAAAAAAAAAAACAAACAACCCCACAAAAAAACCTGCCCAAAACAACAACAACCAACACCCACACACCCAAACAATAACAAAAAAAACCCCCACAACACAATAAAAAACACACACACACACACACACAAAACCACCACCAAAAAACCAAAAACCCCCACCCAACTCCAGATCTCAAAAGAAGCAAAAAAAAAAAAAAAAAAAAAAGCTAGTTTGGAAGCATATACCCTTCCATTCTCACTAAAACATCACTTGAATTCAAATTCAGTAAGCTTCCTTGCTGCCACACTACAGCAGGTGAAATTCCAGAACAGATCCCACATTAAAGACACTTGTAGGGAAAGAGGTTTACATTGCCTGGAGATTGCAGAGGAACAAACTTAACCCATTTCTTTTATAGGTAAACACCTCATTGCTAGGCCTGGACTAAGAAGAGGGATAGAAGAAGGGCAGTGGTTCAAATGGGAAAATACTGTGAAGGTATCTGAGAAGGAGTTATTTCTATACCTGCCTAGTTTGTAAGTCAAGCTGCTACAAGAGGAACATAGGGAAAAGAATTTCTTTTAGTCTGCTACAGTCACTGCTGCGTATTTAAATTCAGGCCAAGAAAAAGAAAAAGCAGCTTACGCCTGTCTGCAAGTTTGGCAGAGGCTGCAGGTACATGTCCAGCTTCCCAAAGCACTGGGGGAAACTCGGCAGCAGGGAGTGACCTCTAATAGCTACTGCAAGAAGGGAAAGCACAAGGCATCATTTTTCTCGCCCACCAACTCTCAGTGAAGAAGAATAGGGCTCTGGCAATCTTACATTATTCTTAAACCAGGAAACTAGCAAAGGCAGGGGAAGGAATATTTGTGCAAGAAAACAGGCATTTCTTTCACTTGTTCTTTCACATAATTAGCAGCATACTAAAGAGCTCAAACTTCTATAACTTCAGTAAAACAGTCTTTCCTGCCCACACAGAGAGAAGGCTTGGTGTGGAAAAAAAGCCCACAAAGCTGGAAGGGTGACTGTAACAACCCCAGAGCTTACATAGGCGTTAACTGACCATTTAGATATCATGGAGCCTCTCCTATAGTTCAGGCTATATTTACAGTCTCATGCTAAAACTAATTTATATTTTCCACTTTTAGTAAAGACCAAACAAATAATACTCACCAAGTTTGTCCACAGCCTGCACATCTCACACATAAACACTGCTAATTATCATGTTGTTATATGTAATATGTTATATGCTCATGTCACCTTTACACTATTATTTCACTTTATGTTCACAACAGACAAATTAGGTCCTTGTTCATTCTTATATGCCCTGGCTAATGTTTACAGAAATAATTCCCATACACCACAGTTCTGGCCTTCTCCCCTCAAGCATGTTTTCCCAAGCACAAACCCAAACCTCTTCTCTCTGCTTGCAAATCCATTTATAACTTCCGTTTATCTCGATACTCTCACTAACTGATGAGATTCTACTTATCTCTATCACCACAATTTTTAAGAATTGTAACAAAGTATCTTTGGAATTATTTCTTACCAAGCCTGATAGCAGCACAGGATAAACTCTTCCAAAACTATCACAGTGCATGTGGAGGCTACAAGGCTTGTCAGAAATATCCTTCTTTCCACAGCTGGTAAGGTCTACACACTGTAACTTTCAACAACAAAATATTGAGCTCAAACTACAAATGCCAGGACACAAGGCTAGTAAGGTTTCCACAAGAAATGGGTCTGAACAAAAATAGTCAGAAAAATTATGTTGGGTAGGTCTATTGAGATTTAGCACAGGCCACATTCCCACTGATGTGCAGTCTGAGCAGCCAGCCTCTTCTCCACAGCTCAGGTGTGCCCTTCTTCTGCTCAAACCTCCCTTTCTCTGTGAACTCAACACAAGTGCCACAATATATATTAAATACTTGAATAAGAAAACCACAACTGCTGTAAGCAATTAGGAAAAAAACCCAGCAACTACAAGGATTTTGAAAAATAAGGAATGGAACAGAAGGCAGAATATACTAGATATGTGCTCTGTCTCCACCATAAAATACATTTGTAGCTTTATATAAGGTAATTTTATCCTGCTTTAATTGCTCTCCCCAAAAAGTGAGTAGCACTACCCTCCTCTCAGATTTTGATGGTAAATGTCAGTCACAGAATGTGTCTTCCTAGGCAATTCTGTATCCATGGCAGAGGATAAGGAAGTGTTCTGGCTGTTTAGTTTTCAAAGCAAGGATATGAGTGACATACACCCTTTCATTCAGCGCTTTGCACAGTGAGAAAGTTACCAGAAGTCAGTACACGCAGAGATCCGATCAGCCTTGGTCATCTACATCAAAAACCAGAGCTACACATAAGAAGCTCAGGCTCTGCCGGCATGAACTCAGGAACAAAAGCTGTCAAAGTGACCGTACTCTTTTCCATTTCATATACAGCACTGATCACCGTTGGGCAGGAATGGGGTTGCTCCTACCCTGTCAATCTACTTTAACCACAGACTGGTCCCAATAGGACCACAAGTAAGCATTGTATCTACAAATTAGAGCAAGAAAAGACATCCCCTCAAGGTCCTGAGCAAGCTATACCTATCTGCACTAGAAAAAAAAAAAAAAAACAAACAACAAACCCAACACAAAAAAAACACAAAAAACATACTCTTTGTTTTCTTATGGAAAAGCTCCAAAATTTAGGTAATAGCTCAGGGCATACTTGAAGAGAACAAACAGAGCCTGGGGGAAGAAGTGACTGCCTAGACTCAACCAACATCTGCTAAGCAATCCTCCAGAAAACAAGCTCCCTATTACAAAAGTCGTCCAAGGGGGTGAACAACCATTAAAATGAAAACAAAACCTTTGAGAAGGGAGACTACAAAGAAAGATTTGCTCCAGGCTCGGTAGGCAATAAGCAAGAAGTCCAGATGAATTCTACAAGGTTGCCAAGGTCTTTTAGAGCCCTAACTCACGAGCATTTACACATCAGAAAGACAAAATACCTGTCTCACCTCTGATCCACATCTATCTCTTTCAAACCCTTACAAAAGGCAAAAGGATAAGCTCCTCCCTTGCTTGCATTCTGTATCAGAGCCACTTCTCATCTGGATCCCCGCACCTACGCCTTTCTCCAAACACTGAAGAACTTGAAGTTGTATGGTAACTACAGAGATAAGCTGCCTTTCGGCAGTGGGGAGGGTCCTCAAGCTGCCCTTCATACAAGAACTCTGAAACTTTCAGGTTCGGAAAGGAGACAGAAAGGAGCAGAAGCAACATTACCCCCTTGTGGCAGCAAAGCAATATGGAAATAAGGTCTGAGAGATTGAAAGGGGAACAGACTAGGTGTTTCTCCTCACAGCTGCTGTAAGGAGAGCTGTGTGTGGCCAGAATGGCCATCAACACTGAAGAGAAACGAGATGAGCTGGAGTCACTGTACTACATGTGACCGGCTTCACATCACATAGGAAGAATAAGGCAGAAGGGACCAGAGCCTTCAAACAAGACCTGACAAAATGAAAGACACAGATTTGTTCCTGGACCCTGTTACATGGTTCCAGGGAAGATGGTTTCACATGTCACTTGTGCACAGTGCATCCAACAGACTAAAACACAGCAAAGCCTTTGGTAAGCTGTGTCAACTTCAACAGGTCAAATATTTGCACAGCACAGTAGACTCTGCCTTTCGTATACTCAAAAACAAAATAAAGGAGTTTATACAAGGGTTCCCAGACATGAATTTCTCCATTTCACGCATGCTCACTCCTTTTGGCCTGTATGCATGACAAAAGTGTCACCCAGGACGGTTCAAAAGACTTCTCAGATTTTCAGGTAACTTAAATAATGTATCTTGTCTGTCAAACTAAATAGGTGAGGCAAGGTGAAAACATTGTGAATTCACAAAATGCAGGCACAGAGTTACTCATACCACAGCCTACAGAATCTGACCTCTGGAATGAGAGCAGTGGAGTGGTTAGAAAAGTTTAACATAACTGCCAGACAAAGCTTCTTCATGGAAGAATAAGGATAATAAGCATTTCCTTGTGAAATGTAAGTTTCATGAAAACCTGTCTGGCAATAGAACACAACACACCTTTCATTTGCAGTAATATACTCAAATCTCTAGACAAAATAAACAGATAAACCATATAAAAATTGTCCCACTCATGTATTACAAGCAGCTAAATCTATAGAGGACAATGCTCCTCTTCCTTCTTTTCCCCATCCTATAGGAACTGTTTCACTGAATAAGGTTTGAAATATGTTAGCAGGGACACCTATCACTACTTGCTCCTTGCATCTATTCCAGAAATACTGTGTCCTGGGGTGCCATGACAGACCTCAGAAACAAAAACAAATTTATAGCCTAATTATTTTCCTTTCTTTCTAAAAACCCCAAACTAATTCTGTAGATGTCACTTGTGTCATACTAAAACAGCCAGAAAGAAAATACGGATCAGTTTTATTAGTCAGCATTGCACTGTACCTAGCATTAACTACTGGAATGATAGATACTTCAGCAGAGGTCCCTGCTAGATTTTGGGTATCAGTGTCTTAAGGAGGTGGCACCAGCTCATCTCATTTAAATAGCAGCTGACTAGAAGAATCCTCTTTCATTCCCTGTTCACCTTTTCATTATCAACCTGAACTGGCCCACACAGCAGCAATGGCTTTAAGTACTTAGAGGATCTTTTCCCTCAGTGAGATTACAATATTAATACAATAGCTCCTCAATCCATTTTTAAAGTAACAGGTAGTTATAAAAAAATGAAACTAGCAATCATCTGTTGCTCCGTTATCCTTTCTTCATCCACATCTTTCCAACAGCTTCTATGACCAATTTTATGCAGCACATTTCACATGGCAACTTCAGAGGTTTCTGAAATTCTTTTCACTTTGATGTTGCAAGTGAGGCAAAGACATCCACAGGGGAAAACCCCCTACAACTGAATTAATGAGATCAGCCTGGAGAACCTCAGAAAAGCTGAAGCTGTTTCATGAACTTTTGCTTAACACAGACCATAAACTTTCCCCAAATTTATCCCTCATCAGCACAACTTCAAGAAGTACACATCTCAATGCCACACTGCTTTCAGGCCAAGCTGAATGTGACAGGACTTCTGGGTGCCTCAGCAATACAAGGGAGATGTGCTTCTCCTAACAGAGGTGCCAGAGCTGCGAGTTAGGAATAGTGTCATTACATGCTTATTAATGCCTTTGTGATTAGTCCAAGATAATTAGCCTAGGACCATCAAAAAAATTCTCTCCTTTCCCAGCTCACATAGTTGCATCAACAGAATTCAAAGAACAGCCTTCACTAAACTACCCTATTAACTTAATTGACTCTCAATGGCAATGTTTTCCCAGAAAGCTGCTCCTCAGCCAGGAAGACCATGTCAGGGAATGAATCCTGCCCATGGATAGGGAATGAGAACATACACGGTTTCCAGATAAAATTTTTATCTTACATTTTTTGGCTGACCTTAGAATATAGAGCTCAATTGCCCAATGAGGACATCTAATGGAGAGACAAAGAAGAACAGAATTATAAAACATGTTAGAGCACATCTTGGATTCCAACACTAAGAATTAACCAGAGGCTTATAGGCACAAAAATATATTGATTGGAAGTGCTTATGCAGTGTCCAATTGTACCAGGTTTGAAGGCTTATTCTCCCCCTTGTATTTCATCAGCACTTTCAGCATTACACAGGTTATATCTCAGGACTCTAAGACCCCATCTTTCCATGCTTCTGTAGCTTCAAAGGTTAACAGACATTTTGGACTCTGCTGTGCAGAAGTGGTTCCAGCTCTTCTCATTGTGAAGGCATGCCCTAGGTCTGGGAGACACGAAGGTTTGGTGTGAGATGTTCACTCTATGCAAAATTCAGGTAAGAAGGTGCTTGCTGACTTAATCAGTTCACAGGATATTCAGAGCTGGAAGGGACCCACAAGGATGATCAAGCCAAATTCTGAAGAAAGTGGTCCATATGGGGATTGAACCCACAACCCTGGTGCTATTAGAACCATGCTCTAACCCAGCTGAGCTAATCTCATCTCCCATGTTCTATAAAGAAAAATATTAACAGCTAATTTGAGAACGGCAGAAAATTACACCTGCAGGATAGAGCTATCCTGCATGCAGGGTTCCTTTTAAGAGAAAAGATTTCACAAAGCCCCAAGCCCTCCTGATGTGTTTAACAAGAAAGAAAATGAAGTTTTACTTCAAGGAAATTGCCACGAGCATTTAATACCAGACTGCCCACTGCTTCCAGCTTCTTACCTCAGAACTCTACAGATAACCTTAACTTCAGTTAGAAGGGAAGCAGAAACCCCTGCCGTGCCTGTTCTTTAGAAAGGCCTGATAACAGAAGCAGGAAACTGGGAAAGCAAAAGACCCTAGAAGACTCTCAACAACCTCTACCAGAAAGGTTTCACTAAATGTTTCATCTTACAGGAATTCCTCTGGAATTAAGCTCATGCACCAAACTACCCACCCCAAATCAGAAGTCTCAGCGAAAAGTACCTGTTTGATCAGGTGATCAGGTAGGCAAGCAATCCTTCACAAGTGCTACAGCCACTGGAGCAGGCAGCAGCAACCATGGATGACAGGAAAAGTGACCCAGAGATTTAGTCATAGGACTCTCATTGTTAGACTCCTGCAGGCTGAGGTGGATTGAATTATATGCCTCAAGGCATTTTTAAATGATACAGTTACCACAGAAAAGACTATATCTACATACCCCACTACATCTCATTGTCCAAATATGTGCCAGCTGTCTGATCAATAAGAAGGTTATTTGTCCCGTTATTTCTGATACTACAGTGACTCATCCCAGAAAAGGAGACACAGTGGAAATGACATAAGTATGTACCGCTATTTCAGAAGAAAGATAATGCAAGACTTACTCAAGTGCCATTTTAAAGATAAATTCGTTGGCTCCTTCTTAGTCTTATGCCCTTTAATAGGGGACAAGAGGATATCTGACTTTAATTAACAGTAGGTAAGTTCAGGCCCAAGAAGTAGTTCACATGTAATCAGCTTGAGACTCATTATGGCAGGCTCTTAAAAAAAAAAAAAAAAACTAGGGCAAGGATTTAGAAACTAATAATTTTATGACCACCACCACTTATTTACTATGCAACTACAGCAACAAGAAAGGCAGTCACTGCTCCAGCCTCAGTATAATCAGCTTATCTGCAGAACAGAGGAAAGAATTCCCTCTGCTCAGGCACTCCTGTGTACAAAGCCTTCTTAGTTACATCTGCATCCAACCTGGGAAGTTTGCTTTTCTATAGCTCAAAGCATCTGTTTCAGAGAAACAGCAAGACTGAATCTTTCCTCTAGTGAGAGCATAAACCACTTGACAGAGAAGATGTGAAACTGAAACCCAGTATGGAAACCCTACCCAAAGTACCAGTGTAGCTCTATCATCCACACAAGCCAGTGAAGATACTTTCACACAAAGGACAGGACTTTCCTGACACATGTTCAATTTAGCTTATCCAGTTTCTTGTACCATATCTGAAGAAGAACAAAAAATATCCCAAAAAAAAGAATAACCTTCTTAAAAAAGAAGACAGCAAAGCCTAAAATTTTCAGTGATCAGTATGTCCCTTGCCAGCTTAGGTCAACAGGAGCTGCTTTCAAAACTTACCTCTCTTACCAGGAGCAAACCAAGTGCCTATACCCAAACCACCGACAGAGAGCTTCGACTTTCTTCCCCTTCTGAGCAACACTAAGAAAGTTATTGTTAACCCTTTTAAATTAACAACTTACTCATGTCCAGTTTCCCATGCCAGCCCTGGGCAGATTCTCCATGCATAGCACGTGATGATAGGGTGTGTGACAAGGGGCACAAAGGACAGCATTAAGGCATCCCAAGTTTCCAGCTTCTGCAGGGTCTTGGAAACACCAGAAGCAAAGTTCACCCCAGAGATCTACTGCAAGAACCCATCCTTTCGCCTGTACTACCATTGAGAGGTCCAGTCTCTGCCCTTACAATCTTCAGAACTCATCTGCAGCATGACAATGGCAGCTATAAACACATCAACACCAACATCTCTGTCTTCATCTACATGAATAACACATGGCCAGATGAGAAAAGGTTTTTAACTCTGAAAATATTGAAAAACCTCAGACTAGATGGGAAAGGTTCAAGAAAAAATAGAGGAGGAAGGGCAAGCATGTATCTTACCTCCTGAGTGAATCCTCCTCTGAGCTTTCCTCAGGCATTTCCTGGTTTAAGGCCTCCTGTGATACATTCCCAGGTCTGCTTGAAGCCGACTGGCTGTAAACTCTTTCCCAGTGCCCCGTCTCCTGGTTAAAGACCACTCCCACGGTCCTCTCCTCCTGCGGGGTGGAAGAGCTGCCCAGCTGCAGTCTGCTAGAGGCAGGAGCTCTGCCCTCGGTTCTCTCTGCAGGCTGCACCTGGCTGGTATTTGGAGGCACACCCTCAAATGTGCTTTGGACCTGCCCTGCTGTGTAGCTAGGCGTGCTTCTTTCCCAGCGCAGCGTGTCATTGTTAAAGGTCAGCAGGTTATGACAAGCACGACAGCGGTTCAGGTGACCCCGGGACAAATTGGAATTGTTTTCACTGCTTTGTGGAGTCTGCTGATGGGAGGGACCCGGTCGATCAGGCTCAATGTTGTTGTTGAGCATTTCTTGAGCCTGTTGCGACTGGCTGGGCTCCCCACCAATCCCCTGATCTAACTCCTGAAGCCGGTCATATTCCAGGAAGAATCGCCTCAAATCACACTGGAGCTCATTACGAATGCTGGCCGGATTGCTCGGGCCAGCACTACTACCACTGTTCACCTCAGCCCCTGGGGCCAGAAAGCCCCTACCTTCTGTTGCAGAGGTATACACTGATGCCTGGGAACCTCCCTCCTGCTGTCTGAGCACGGACAGCAAGCTCACGGAGGAGGCACTGGTCCTAGGGGGAGGCATGGCTTCCAGCTCGGACCGAGAGCTCATGTTCAGCACTGTCCTGGACCAGTCAGACCCACCCAAGCCTGAAGCCATCTCTCTCGCAGACTGTTGGTACCGGGACTGGTGGCCTGCCAAGGACCCGCTGAGGGACCGCCGTGTGGGGCCCAGGCTAAGGTTGCGCAGGGTGTTGCCAGCAGTGCTGCTCTGAACTGTGCTGAAAGCAGAGGGCCTGTTAAGTATCCCCTGCTCCTCCTGCGCTACGGATGCCTGCTCTGGGGGTTGATAAGGCTCTGTCTGCACAGAGGAGAAGGAAGTGCCAGTGGCCCCAGAAGACGTGGAGGGTGCGTTTTCCTGGTGTGGGAAGAGAGAAGAAGGAAGTCTTGCACTAGAGCATCGGCTGCAAAGGCACAACATCCCCAAGTGCTGGCAGCACTCTGCTGTGGGATAGCTGACTCGCTCCCGGAGCCTGTTATAGACAGATGCCCTTGTGTTCTCACTGGCTGGAGGCGGAGGTGGTGGTGGTGGAGGCGGTGGAGGGGATGGGGTAGCAGAGTCTTGAACACTGTTTTGCTCTCCCACCTGTATGCCAGAGGAGCGGGAGGACAACATATGCAGGAAGTTGTGGAGGAGGGGTGTGCGCCTCACAGGCTGAGACGGAAGGATAGCGCGCTGACGATAATGAGGCATCTCTGTGCTGTCCACGGAGATTTCCACTTCCTCATCGCTCTGCAGAAGGAAACAGTCAAAGTTCAGTCACCTCAAGGCAAAATCCTGCACTTACAAATAAACAGCAGAAAGCTAGCTACTGGCCCAGACAGATGAAAGGATGTGATAAGTCCCTTCCTAAAGGCCTTGACTTAGAGAAAACCAGTTGAGATGATTTCTAAATTCATTTTATGGATCTAGACAACCTCTTCCTACAGCCCAGTGAGCTTTCACAACACTCTGTTCATACAAACACAAGTATCAACGTCTGAGGGTCAGAAGCTGAGGGGAGAATTGTTAATACCTCAAAATAGCTTCAAATCCAAAAGAACATCACAACAGAACTGAAAGAACAGGACCACTGAGAGCCCCTGTCCCACCATTAGTTAGACAGAGAGGGCAAAACAAAGACATTTTGGAAAGCACTTTATTAGCCATGCATGTAACACAAGAACATTCATGCTCACCAATCTAGATGAGATAGAGCTCAGCTTAAGACTTCAGGTTTTCAGTAAAACACAAGTCTGCTTAGAAACAGACTAGGACTAAAGTACATAGAGCACCTTGTAATTAGCCAGTAGATACAAGTCCTGACACTCCCCTTACCTGCTGGTTAGAAGGGTTAACTATCGCTGTGAGCAAGTAGTGTCCCAAGGGATCAAACCGTACCAGCCTAAAACAAAAGCAGTGCCAGAATATCAATCATTAATCCACATTCCACATCGACACAGGAAACCGAACACAGCAGGGAAGAAAACCCCACATGACATGTTTGCGATGAGAACATTACTACATTATCATCATTTTTTTACGAAGGATGTCAAAAAGTTTACTTGTTAAGAACAAAATATACCTATCTTGCTGAAGACTGCAGTTATTTTATAGTCTACAGCAACACTATACCAAAGTTAAAAGCTGGAAGTAAGTACTGCTGTATCAATTAAAATAGCCAGAAAATATAAAGGAATACACATGTTTATACTACAAAATGGAATTGGTACAAAGGGAGAGATTAACTTGCCTTGATGTCTCATCACTGTCTTATTTTAAATTGCCCAAAAGCAGGCAGCAGGTTTCCAGCAATCCAGTTTCCTCTACAAGTGTGTCAAAGTAATACCTCTGCATTCTGTTCCAGCAATTACTGGGTTTTTCATCCTTATGGCTGACAAGTTTAATTACTAAACTTATAAATCAACGTGAAGTAGATTCTGGACATTTAATGGACACATGTCCTATTGCAAATATGAACAACCAAGCTGATCTATTACTTTCAATTGGTTTTCTTTCTGCCCACAGAACTGATTTTCTACCAGCTGAGTCAAGGAGCTGCAAGCAACACTTCTCTCCACTGCCTGAGTGCAGAGGCTGCAGCATCCCAGAGGAACCTCACACACACTTCCCAAATCTAACCATTTTTCACATACAAGCTTTTACTTCACCCAGAAGCAGGAGCTCACCTGACCCGTTCCATTTCACTGGCCGTTTTCACCACTGCAAAAGGCTCCCGACGACTCCAGTCCCAGAAATGTATCTCATTGGCAGTGGCAATCAGCAAGAGCTGAGCCGTAGGATGAAAAGCAAGTGATGCAATGGCATTGTTGCTATCTGTGAACCAGCTCTCGCTTCCACCCTAGAGCGAGGAGTCAAGAACCACATGCAGTTTATCACAAAGTTTACCATCATTAAGTTACCATATACTTGCCATGCCTCCCAGCCGCCCTAGAGCATTGCAAGCCCTGCACAGTCTTGACAACAACAGCTGCTCCCATACAAGGTCATGTGCCAGGTCTAAAATGTAACACTACTTGCAACAATGACCACAGATGTATTTTTGTAAGTAAGTGTGTCTCAAGCAGCAGGTAAAAATGCTTCATTAAAAAAAAACAAAACAACCAGACAAGCCCCTAAGCTTTGTCTCTGTGCCATTTACCAAACTAGGTAGAGCAGCATCTTCTCTAATGAACAGTTCAGATATGCTCAGTGGAATAACAAACAGCATGTCTCTCACAAAGGCTAAACAGGCACCTTGCACAAAGATCTACAGCATTACCTGTACCACTGCAATCAATTAAGCACAACCTACCTGGCAGGACCGAATGAAGAATCTGTCACCTCCCCTCTAGAGAGGAGAGGATGACTATGGTCTGTTCTATGCTTTTAGACACAGGTTCCAGAAAAGCCTCCAAACAGCTCTCTTACCAGGTAACATTTGGAAAACAAACTCAGCCAAAATTAGTCACCACCCACCAAATATCAAAGGACATATGCTTCAGGAGAGACTTACATGTAAATCCCAAATTCTAACCTCCCCATCTAGGCATCCTGAAGCAATGAGGCCTGGGATGGTGGGATGGAAGGTGACACACCAGGGAGTGCGACGATGTCCAACCAAGGAATGAACACACTTGCCCGTTTTCACCTCTGTGATGTAGATGTTGTGGTTCACATGAGTGGAAGCCATTAGGGTCCTGGGAATGCAGAAGGTATGACAAACATTAGCATGAGAAGAATACAGAAAAATTAGACCACGGTTAGCTTCACCTCAACAAGGGTCTGTTCACACATAACACAGCAGCTCTCTCACACTGAGCTCAAAGGGTAAGAGGCTACTTTTTCACCAACGGTCACAAAGCTTTCTGTAGCCAGATTTCAGGGTCCATGCAAACATGAGCTCATCTGAATCTGCAAGCACAAACTTGACCTTGAACGTCAGGGTGAACATGCAGCTCAGAAGGCACTCCTGAGTGACAGTCTGGGGCAAATAAATATTCCCAATTCTCCACACTGTCTCAACCACTGTCAAATCAAGTGACACTATGAGAGATCCCACCTCCATTTCTGCTTCCAATACACACATCATTTTGCTCTGCTCTTTATTGTTAGATATCCCAGTGAACGTGTCACATAATTTGGGCATGTTGTATTAAAACATCCTTTACTCCCTTTAGTTTCTTATGAAATCCCACGGTGTCTGCACAGGTCCTTTTTCCTTAGAACTTGGTATCACCTGGGTACCTCAGAAATTAAACACCAACTAGGCTTGAAGCTGTGAGATTAGGAAGGTGCACACATTCCATCCATGCGTGTCAGGAACCAGAAGTTTCATTCGGCCGTTCAGGACTGGACAACTCAATGGGCACAAGCCTCCATCACTTTTGTAAGTGTAGGGAGACTGCTGAAATGGGGAATGAACTAGGAGTTAATTACCTGTCTGGACTAAACGCCAGCAAGAAGGTGGAGCGCGGACTGTCTGGTAACTCAACTTTCTGAAAAAGCCAACAAAGCAGGAAGTGTTGCAAGAGTCATATGATCATACTTTAACTGTAAGCCACACAGACAACAAGGGGAGCCCGCTGCAGGAACATATCTAGTATCACATCACTGCAGGAACTGAACAGAGCCAGAGAGCATATCAAGTGTAACACATCAAAGGTACAATCACAAGACAATTTATTTCAAATCCCTGCCTCCCTTCCCCCACTCCAAGATCAAGCTATGCAGCTCTATCCCACAACCTTACCTTGCCCTCCCATTTCATCCATCGAGTTTTATCCTCCACCAGCTCCTGCAGAAGCCGCTGAGCACCCAAGGCTTGGGTACCGCGTTCCCTACCCCACAGGATGCGGACAGCATTCTTCTCTGGGACAACCTTCATGGCTCTCAGCTGCCACCACCACGCCTACTACTGAGAGGAGACACCAGCAGGCTCCAGATGACAACCACCACCAAGCTACAAATAAGCTATCCACATTTCAGTTGTTTATCTTCATGGAAACCTAAAAAGATAAGAGACTGATAAGGAAGGCAGCTTTTACCTTCATCACTCAGATGAAGTAAAAGCTTTAAATCCCAAAAATACTAGATTTGAGAGATAAATCTTTCTTCTTACGCAGCCTTTGCTACCTGCTTCCATTATCAAAGCCCCACTTTGACATTTCTGCGGCCAAAGATTACTTTGAAAGCATCCAGCTCTTCCCTTGTACACGTGCCCTAGGCACACTACTCATATGGAGAATTAAAAATTTGCCTTCAAACTCTTTCCTTTCTTCTCACCTCTTGCTGTATATAATAAAGGAAAAAAGATTTATGAAGATACAGTCTTTACACCTTGAAGATTTAGGTCCTATTTGGGAAGGGGGTCTGAAAGCTAGAGGAACAGTATTCCAACCAAATTGACAATATGACAGAGGAATCTCCCAGGAACTACTCAAATCTCAGTTAACAGATCAAACTGCAAAAGTCAGACAATTGATTGACCTCAAGTCTGAATTATTTCCAACTCCATCAACAGCTTAAAATATACAAAAACAATGATGTATGAGACAGCTCCACCAAGATTATTCCATTGTCTGCACATCATCTTTCAATCTGCATTGCTCTTAGAACAGCAGTTCACCCAAGTAATGCACAGTGGTGAAGAATAATGCTTTTGGAACACTTTCAGCTGCAAAGGAAAGCTTTAATACTGTCTACAAGAAAAGCTAAATAAATATAATAAATAAATAATAGAGTGACTCTAATCGCAAACCCAGTCACACAGCTTTTCAGTGGTGTCATACATTGGAGCTTGCCACAAAAAGCTCTCAAGAAAAGTTTCTTAGAACAGACAAACCAAGAAACTGCTGCAATGCTATTACCTTCTGATCCCAGCAGAGTGTGCATACTACTCTGCCATCTCTTGATAACATGAAGATGTAAAGACAAACCCTACACAGCTCATGTTACACTGAACAAAACCATCAATATTCAATAGAGAAGGGAATAGAAATTTAAAAAAGCAAAAAACACATAAAGAAGAAAATAGGTTAATGTGCACAAGAGATATATTTTTAGATGACAGAACTCAGAATGGTCATTAGCAATATTTTCTTTCCTCCCACTCTCCTCAAAAAAACTCTCCTGAACAGATGATTTAAGACAGCTGCAGATTAAAGGGAGGAGCTGTCTAAAGAGATAAGCCAGGAAATTAAGTTCTAAAAAAGCACACCAGTTTTTATTTGTAGATGTAAAATAAAGAGTACTGAAGAAATTAACAAGTAAAAGCATCCATTCTCCTAGAAAAGAAATTCTCCACAGTGAAAGCCAAGCTAGCTGGAAATTCCCTGATGCTTAATGTGAACAGCATGGGGATCATGCATTTTAGAGAAGCTGAACTCCATGGTGTACAATAAGCCTTCTTTTGAGAAACTGTGAAAGTTAGCCAAACATTAGGTAGGAATTACTCTACAAAACACTTACTTTACTTACTGGAAAAGCAACACAAAAACTAAAGATATCATGCTGCAGGAGAATTCTTAAAAAAAAAACTATACAGATTAAAAAAGCCCAGATCCAAAAAAAAATAGAAGGATAACTGGAATAGATACACCCAAAAGCACAGTATAATACAGGAATCCCTAAACTAAAAATCTCCTTTAGCTAAATGCTAATAAATCCTGATCTGGATTCTGCAAACAGCTCCAGGCACCCGTGTTCAGAAATTACTAGATTCAGATGGTAAGCAGAATGGAGGAGGAGGACAGCTCAGAACAATGCAGGCAACGAAAAGTCTACTTTACAGGAGGAAACCGTTTAACTCTTAATCTAGTAAAATTAAGAAAACTGTAGCTGAATATTCTATATGGATGTATTCAAGGAATTTGGACTTCAACAACCCAAGAATAAGCATATAAACAGGACACCAGTGGAAGACCTGTCCTGCAGCTGGAATAAGCTGGAAGTTCAGAAAGATTTAAACTTTGGAATAGCTTTTTGATAGCTGTGAAGGATAAACCACATAATTTGAGATCATGGTAATTTACAAGCAGGAAAACAATAACTCATGACAAAGAACAAGCTCTGACAATCTAGCAACTTTTCATTCCCATCAGAACTAATGTTTGCTAAAGTACAATAGCAACAAGGAAATCAAGAGGTTTAACAAATGACTTTAAGTTTATTTATGCCATGGACAAGTTTACATATTGTAGAATAAACAGGGAGATCACTTCTACAATTGCAGTCAGTGAAGTTCCATCATTCACATTATTGAAAGACCAAGTCATCTCTACTACATAAAACCAAGTACATACCTTAAGACAGCTTATCTAAATCTCTGCATGTGTGTCCTAATTTATTCAACTAATCTGGCTATAACAAACACTTCATATGTGAGCCTGAGTGTTTGAACTTCATGTTTTTCCCTCAGGGACCATTACCTCGATTTTTCAGCTTCTCCTAACTATTGTCTTTATCCCCTTTCAAAAGTAAACAAAGGAAACACCCAGGGTTCTAATGCCTTCACAGTACCCTGCTAACCCGCTCAACATTTTTAAAAGCTGGGATCTCTTCAGAAAACTCTGAATATATCCTTCTTGAGTGATGCTGAGATTCCAGTGTTACCTTGGGCCCCTTTGGGAGCCAAACTTTACCCTTGGTTTGAATTAGCCTGAACACAGTAACTGCTCCACTAGCTGGTGACAGATTCAGCAACACTTGAGACAGGCAAAGAAACTCAGAGCCTTCAAATAAAGAAACAGATGCAGTGTAGCATTGGCATGCAGTGAATACTGGCATTATCTTTGCTCATTTTAGCAGGAAGCCTTTAACCTTTCTATTGGAACACGTGTTCAGCTTCTGTTTGTTTTGGTGTGGGGTTTTTGGTTTTTTTTTTTCCTTTAGGATTTTGGTTTGTATAGAGTTTTTTGTGAGGGTGTTAAAGGAGCCAATTTTTTCTCTAACCTAGTAAAGATACCAAACAACTCCAAACATTTTGCTCAAACATAAGCTGAACAATGACATGTTATTAAATACCAGTAGCAGATAAACCACTGAAGTACCAACCATATTTGCAGCCACTCATTAGCTGCAAAGCTAACAAAGTTTAAATTAACTGCAGGGGGCTTGAAAATACTTCTTGGGACTGAACATAAATAAAACTTGCAGCTTACTGGATCAAACCTGTTCAGGCAAGTGGTGGACTGATTCAGTAACAGTGTCTATTACAAATACCCACAGCTATCACAACTGATAAACAGCTGACCACCTAAAGAGGGATTGGTATTGTTCTGTTTTGTTCTTCTTGTTGAGTTTCTTTTCTTTACTTATTTTTTGGGGGAGGAAGGGTGATTTGAATGGTTGGTTGAACCAGGATAACCAAAAGTGTCCAACAACTGCAAGATTAGCTGATGCCCTGAATGTGATCCAAAGCACCACAGAAAATTCTGAAAATGGAGAGTCAAGAAATTTTTCTATAATTGGCAGCTTTCTTTCCTTAAATGTTTTCTCCCTTCAGGGCATTTCAGGACAACATGCTGGGCTGTTTACAGTTTTGGAAAGAGCATTACACAGCCCAAACTCAAGCCTTTTACTTGCTCCATAACAGCACCATCCTCAAAGAAGCCTGAAGAATTCCCAGTATTGGAGTAATGTACGTTCACTTGTAACTGTCACTTTTACAGATGCTGAACCTCTAAAAAAACCAAAGTGAAGCTGCAAATTGGTGATACATGACTCCCTGAAAACACTGATAAAAAGGTAGGGTGAGAAGAGGAAGAAAAAGAAGCACATTCAATTTGCCATATAAAAAGGATGTCAAGATATTTTATGCATTAGGCAATGGCTCACCATTCAAAACTTCAGCACTTTACAGAGATGATGGTTCCATCTCTTAATGTGCCCACTCCCCATCTTTATTGCTATTAATTTTGTGGATATTCTGGTACCACCACACTGGGAGCACAGCTGACTTTGATACAAAGACAAATACTGCAATACTATCTTCATGTTATTCCATCTTTCAGGGGGGAGAAACGTTATTTCATGTGACCTTCAGCTCTCAGACTAATCTATTACCACTGCAAAGAACTTTGTGGTTGTGTGCTGAGCCCAACAGTAAAAGCCTTTCCTAATGCATGTGCAGAGAATCAGTGTAAACAGCTCCATCAGTGTTTAAAAAAGGAAAAAAAACAAAACCCTGCAATGAGTAAATGATATTTACAATGGGAGATCTATCCAGAAGATATAAATGTCCAAATAATTTCAGACAATTTTGCTGCCCAAAGAGATCTCATGTGACTGATGAAGAAAGAGGCAATATGAAGTGAAATATTAAAGCTGTCACTGACTTTGCAATCTGGGTTCCACAGAGAGAATGCATTTATAAGATTCCCTGTAAGAAACCAGAGGAAAAAAACTACATGCCAGTAGCTTTGGTCTCCAAGTCCCTTTTTCAAGTTCTAAGACTTCCAGAATGTATTGACTGTAAAACAGCCATGATCCACACATAGTTGATGGGCCAGGGCTGTATATTTTGTATTAAAAGAACATGTGTGGGAAAAAAAAGACTCAAAACACGATTAAAACAAAATTGCGGTGAACAATGAGGCATGCCACTGTCCTGCAAAACCACAAGCAAACTTGTCTCTAGAAAAGAAGAGGAAACAGATTATTACACTCAACACCCCCTGCTCTGGCCAGGGGCCTACCTCTCTTTTAAGCCAGAGTTACTTCTGTTTTCAAAATGTCTGTTCTTAAGCAGCGTGTCCAGCACAAACAATGCCATTGCAGTTATTCCAAATTAAAGTGCAGCATCTCAGGCTTTAACACCAGTAATATACTAAAAGTTTCAAGAGAACTGCTTATTGTATTTGATAAACGTTAGTAATTCAAGTTACATTAAATAAATATTAGCAATAATTTAGCATTCCCACTACTGTCCGTGTGGATGGATTCTCCAGGAGCAATCAGATCATCAGACAGGCATGAAAACAGTGTATGCAGCACTACAGCCCAAATGCTTTATCTTCGCTGACAATGATCCTAATGAAGGCTGCAGTCACAAGACAGGCTATTTCCTCCAAGGATTTTCTACAAGTCGCTTTCCCTTGTATTTTACACAGCTTAATTTTGAAGCAAACTGCTTTACCAAGACACCTTACACTTTTCAGATGCTCAAAAGAGCAAAAACTGCCCACTGAAAACTGCCAAAGATCATCTTGCCGAGGACTGTGAACTACACAGCCCATCCTTTTGCAGGTACTTCATTCATAAAACAATAAAATTTGTTTCTGACACCCAGAGACAGGAGATCTCAAAGAACAAACCAGATGCCTGGAAAATAATTTAGAATATATACAAGCAATCACAGCTGCAGTGGATTTCTAGTTCCCTTCCTTGTCTACAATCTGTGTTTCCCTCCTTTCTGCAACATGGAGATTTTGAGGCCATCACTTTCCTAAATGCATGAAACGATTCCACGTAAAGAAACCCGGATAGAAGACCTGACTCATACTTGTGGTGTTATTAAAAATACAATTTTATATTAAATATATGAATCGATCCATATCAAATGTCATGCCATTCTCATTAACCCTTTTAGTGCCGCCACCTGAAAAACTGAGCAATACATAAAAAAAAAAAAAAACAACAAAAAAAGTTTATGTGAAACCAAAACTAAAAAGCTGATTTTCCCTCTGCACTGCATCAACTCAGCATAACAAACAAGACAACTCAAGGAGTCCTAATTTGGTAAGTCCCAGTTTGCCAGTAGCACTGGCATTTGAACAATGCTACAACAACAACAAAATCAGTAAAAAATAGGTGACATGACTCATATCCCAGATAGTTGCACAGGTCAAAACATTTGGAAGAACATGACTATGTTCACTCCTAAATGACATGGCCATATAAATTTCTGACAATGTAGCTGATTAGCTATATATGTTTAAATTTACTTCAAACAACATGATTTCTCTTCCCTTAGCTCCATCTGTGGTAGTTCCAGATGAGCCTTTAGACTGTAGAGGTATTAGCTCTTCTTGGGTTAAAAACAAACAAACAAAAAAAACCCCTAAAGACCAGAAAACATTTTGCATACAGCAAACCTCATGATACCTTGCAGTAATATCTAAATGAACAAAAAATTGAAAATAAACCTACACTGGACTAGAATCCTTAAGCAAGGGTAACCCACAAACAAAAGCAGTCTACAGATGGGTAACAACACTATCTTAAGCATGATTAATCAAAACAATGAAAAAAGCAAAACTAGAATGCATTATTTTGTTCTATTTGTGTCCTTGATTATGCTTTAAAAAAACAACAAAAAAAGGCTGCTTAATTTAAGAATTTAATTAGAAGAAGAGTCAGTCTTCAACTAAGTGCCCCTAAACATGGAGAATAAAAAACACTTAGGAGAAGTGAAAGAAGTTTATGATGCAACTATACAACAGAATCCAAAACTAATACCATGGAGGCACTTCCATTATATGGTCCTGGTTTTACTCTTCCAAGTTTTTAAATACTCCCCAAAGTATTATACTGTAAGCTGAAGTTTTTCCTTGATTAAAGCCAGAGAGAGATGGAAAGTAATTCAAAAGCACATTTTCTGTAGATGCAGTAGACACACTGCTCTAAATTGCACTCACTGCAGTAAGTGTTTACACATAAAACAGGATTCCTAAAGAAAAATAACTTGTCTTAATGCTTCATGATTGAAAAATTCAATGTTGTGTTTTAAAATGCAACTACATACAGCTCAGGAAATTCAATTACATTACAAAGATGTCAATAATACTTTGTCATTTTGAGATCCTGTATGACTGCAACAAGAAGCTAATTGCCATTAGAATCTTAAATTTGTCTTCCCAGTCTGAATTAAATTATCTAAATACACATAAAAGAACTTTTCATTCAAAAGAAGTACATTAAAACGCTGACTATTTGCAGCAAAATTATGAAGACATGGAAGAGAAACTTGCAGATATCAGCTCCTAAAGGTCAGAAAATGAATGGTAAATATAAAAAGGGAACTAGTAATAATAAATGTAAGTGATCACCCATGTCTGGAGTCTGACAGTTTAATTTACCAATGAGAATATGAAGCACTTTCATAACTATTATTACAACTTCCATATAAACGTAATGAATTCTTGAGAAGAGACATTAGTTTCAATCCAGAAGATAGGAAGAGAATAAACATAATTTCACAAAGCTGTAAGGTAAGTCAAACAGCAGAACTGAGATCTGAAAGATTAAGAGTCGGTTTCCACAATTCCATACTCAAACCATAGTATCTTTTGTTAAGTAGTATACACAGCAGGAAGTGAGGGACAGAAAGAAGAGAAAGTCAGAGCAACAGAGACACAAACAGAGCAATACGAAATTCAGATTAACCCCCTAAAAAATTACTCTAATTTATGTAGAAAGGCAAAGGAATTTTCAATTCAAAATCCCATTATTTACATTAATAGTCACATCATGGTTCCTCAAGTTCAAGGGCCACAGCCAAGTGGCCCCAAGTGACATCACACATTCCACAGTAATGTGGGAGTGCCAACACTACAGAGCAGCAGAAGCAGCATCACATACCCCCAAGGTGAAGACAAAGTGTTTTATGCATTCAAGGCTGCACTTAAGGCACAAGCATCTTATCTGAGTAATAAAGAAAAAGCAACTGGAAGCAAGAACAAGTTTTAGAAAACACAAGTCATATAATTTCTTGCTCACAAAGAAATACAGTAACAAGACAAAAACCAAAAATGATCCATACAGAAACTGGAGTCTTCACACAAAGATGTATCAGAATTGTAGAAGAGGTGGGAGACAATGAAGATTTAGACTCCGAACAAAGAAACAGACAATTCTTGACAGCATTGCTCTTCTTGGCTTTAGACTGAGTCCATGGGAGAAATATAAAGGGAGGGGGAAAAGTGTCCAAAACGTGAGTCAGAGACTCCTCTCAGCAATCCTGCACTGCTCAAGGTGGAGAAATAGTAATAGGTACCAGGAAGAAGGAAGCAGGGATCACTCTGCAAGGACAACCCAAAACACCTCACTGAGAACACGTGGAGCTGTGTGAGCACATAGATTAAGATGATGTTCTCAACACTCAAGCCTGACACTTCATCATCCCCTTCAACAATAAATTAACAAAAACAGGAGACAACAAACAGCTACCAGACAACAATCCCAGTCAGAATTCCTAACAACCAACCAAGTCCTGAGATGCAGACGAGTACTGCTTCTTCCTGTAGAGGAAAGCAGGTCTCCTCTTGTTTCAAGCAACCCAAACATGTCTTTCATTAGGCAACTACTATATCCTGTAACAACCTTCCAGTAAAATATTTCTAATATTACTCCTCTTCCACTGCATATCACATTGTCATCCAATTTTGTGAAACAAAATTCTTCTGTCTTTAAATTACTAATATTCCTATCACCCTCCTTGCTAGGATAGCACAGGGCTACTAACACAAAACACACAAGGTAACCATCACCATGCACTATGCTCTTTATCAGGCTCCCAAAAACTCAACGGGGGGAAAAAAAAGTACCTTGGTGCTGTTTGCATTAGCAGTAAGTATTCACATCAACAACAACTCTACAAGACCCCTGAGTTCAGTCAGCCTGCTAACCATGGCATAAAAGGTAGAGTTTCTTTCCAGAAGTTTCTTAAAAAAATAATTCTTCAAAATGCCAAACTTCTGGCAGAGGGATAGCAGCAGACTGGATCATTGCTTGCCTTCTTTAGAACTGGTTGTTACAGCTGCATAAAAGTTAGAAGTGCTGCTCGGAAAATGGAAAAGTAGGAAACAACCAAACAAGAATCTAGAGGGTCAGTTATGACTCAGAAAAGGGCAAAAGAAAGAAAACTGAGAACAAGCTGTCAGCAAAGTAAACATTCGGCAGAAACTGCCCAGCAACTCAATCTGAAAAGGCATGTCCAGACTATTTGGATCCAAATACATTCTTCATTCCAAGTATTAGGAAAAATATAAATGCTAGTGGACAGCCCTACTCATTAAGAGCCACACTGCCACAAATAACACACTTATTTCAAAATAGAAATGGACCCTTTTTTTTTTTTAAGTTATCCAGAGAAGCATCAGAATTTGCATGCAAGCTGTGCAGAAGAGTTATGAATGTTAGGAAATGCATTACAGCAGCCCTTCAGAACACAAGAAAGGATTTTTAATTTAGCAGAGAATTTCAGGTCCTGTTGCCTGCATCACCCATAAGGCATTCACATCTGCATGGATTTAACCCCATACCACATTCTGAAAACTGACCCAACAACAAACTTAACAGACCAGTAATGGACTGGCAATAAGTGCACATTACCAGCAGGTCATTCCTAGGTCCCTTTTTAACATCCCCATTAGCAATTTGAAAGAGGATGGGAGTGGCAAAAGAAGCCAGATGACATTTGCAGAGGACACCAAGCTGGGTGGAGCAGTAAACAAGGACAAATATAGAAAAAACACACTGGGTTTTTAAATAAAGACCAAAGAACACTTCATGCAGAGAAGAAAACGGAGCAGCACTGAGCAGTGACCGTACTGACACAGACTTCACGTTCATACAGCTAATCTTCCTGAAGACAGGCTTGCATTTAGATAACAATTCTTGAATCAGTCTGTTACCACAGAACAATACTCAAAAGTGTGTAGCAAGAAAAGCTACTCGTAACCACCTACAGGATCCCTTGAAGATGAAACGTTGATTTAGTTCAGGAAAAACTGCTTTCCAAAGGCAGCAGAACGCATGGTATTGACAGGACCACAAGTGATCCAAAAAACACTACAAAAACACTACAGAAATTTATGTGTTGTCGGGAAAAATGTGGTAGATGACAACAAATAACGTTCCCATAGCTGGCGAGTTAGCTGGGGTCGTTTCCTCACAAGACATAAATAGAGGCACCCTTGAATACAATTTATGCCAAACACTACTTTCATAAGCGTGTTCTGCAACACACTTGAACAGGAGAGATAGAGCAGACAACACTTGCTGCACGTTTTATTTGGGTAAGGCCGGAAAACAACAATTAAAAACATTATGTCAAAACAACAGCCACAGAACGCAACCGGACCGAGCCCAGACCACGGGCCCCCGGACGGTGCCGTGGGGGAAGCAGGAGGGGCGGGGGCGATGGACAGGGAAGCGCCAGGCACCCAAGCTGGGACAGAAAATCCGGTTTGAGGTACGCTCGAGAGGGCGGAGCGGGGCACGGGCTGCTCTCCGGGACGCTCTCTCCGGGACGCTCTCCCCGGGGGCTCCCGTTCCCGCCGGCCGGCGGGAGGCAGCGCCGCGGCTTTCGCCCTCCCGCCACGGCGCCCGGCCCGGGGCAGCGCGCCGGCCTCCCCGCGCCCCCCACCGTAAGGCCGCGGTTCCGGAACTCCCGTACAAAGGCTCCGGCAGCGAGTCCCGACTCCCTCCCGACCGCGCTCCACCCGCCGCGGCCTCACGCGGGTCGGTACCGCCGCCTTCCGGGGCGCCGCCGCGGGGTCGACCGCGCCCGCCCGGGAGCGGCGGCGCGGCGGCGGCGGCGCGGCGGCGGCGGCGCGCGTAGGCCCGGAGCGTACCTGCAGCGGCGGGGCCGGAGCGGGGCCGGGCCGGGCGGGCGGAGCGGCCCCGGGGTCGGTCGTCGCCGCCGCCGCGCCGAGCTCCGGCCAGGCGGGCCAGCCGAGCGCCGAGCGGGGCCCAACGGCGGCGGCGCCGAGCGCGGGACCAAGGCCCGAGCAGCCGAGGCTAGAACGCCGCCAGGCAGCGCCAGTCGAGCGACGAGGTCTTTCACCGCCTCCCGGAGGCGACGGAGGGCAGGCGAGAGCAGTCGAGCCCCGAGAACTGCGGGGCAGCGCCCCAGCCCAGAATTTAAAAACTGCGTAATTTAGCTTAGGGCGATGCGGGATTCTGGAAAAACCCTCTTAACAGAATGAATGTAAACTAATACGCACAATAGTCGGACTGTATAAAACAGATTGGAAGTTACTGTTCTAAACTTCCAAGATAAGGGCCTTCCAGACTTAAAAGGAGAAATAAGAGTTAATGAACTGAACTTTAGGGGAATATGTAGCAGGTGGGTCGGGATCTGCCTTCCCAATACCTCAGCAAATGGGGAAAGGAAGTGGGCGAGGTGCAGTCAGGAGTTTAGGATAAAAGGAGGCTTTGTCCTTTCCATGGGTATGGCCCAGTGAACTCTCTCCCTTTATTCAAATAAAGTTGCAGGACTCCTCTGTCTCCTTTGTGGACACTGGATTTCCACAGCATGATTTTCTGCATAAACCAAATCACAAATCTCAAAACAATTTGCAGAATTTTTTTTTTTTTTCAATTTGTTTTTCAGCCTGGAAAAGAGAGTGCTTCTGCATGACCTAAGTGCTGCCTTCTGGTACTTGAGGGGAACTTAGAGGAACTAGAGCAAGACTGTTTACTGGAGTGTGTAGTGACAGGACAAAGGGGAAGGGCTTTAAATTGAAAGAGAGTAGGTTTAGATTAGATAGAAAATTCTTTACTGTGAGGATGGTGAGACACAGAAGCAGGTTGTCCAGAGAAGCTGTGAACGCCCCATCCCTGAAATGTTCAAGGCCAGGTTGGATGGAGGGAGTTCTGAGCAACCTGGTCCCATGAGGGAAAAGAAAAAAGCCTTTTCTGAGGGAAAACAAAAAAGTATGGGTGAATTGTTTTGAAGGAAGCTGGATAGGAGTATGTGGTGGAAACTGCTCCCTACATTTCCTGAGCAAAGAGAAGGGTACTGACATCTGACTCAGGCAAGAATAGTGTTCAGTGGAGTGGTGTTGTCTGGTGTGGCCTGACGCAGTTTTTGCCCAAACTGACAAGCAGTGAGATTGGTTTTGAAATTAAGTTCTACCACAGGTGACAGTGGCTGAAAGAAGACAAAACTGAGCAGGAAACGTGTTCCAGGAAGTGAACACTGAGTTTGTTCTGGCCTCAGCACATGCTGGGAAGAGCTATTCATAGCGTAAATTGAGAAACTCCAGCTTGTCATTAAGTGACAATGTTTGTACCTTGTACCACATGTCCAAGTCTCACTTGACCTTACCACCACCCACACAGCTCATTCAGTGTCTGCTGGTGTTTTGGTCTAGTGAACAGTATTTTTAGCACAGACCATCAGATGTGATTATGAGCCATCAGGCACCATATACGGCAGCAACCCTTACCTTAAAAATGTTTTTTTTAGAAAACAATGCTTGTCTGCTTTTTCCTAGGTAAAAGGATCAGGAGTTTTGCTGCAGTGACCAATAATAGTTCTTGTATAATACCTTGTATAAAGAAAATGGAATTACATCTGAGATCTTTGTACATAACATTTTACAGCTCTCATTGAGGCTTCTGAAAACATCTTGTTTACATGTCATCAAGCACGCTTGGTTTTCTGTGAGCTACTAAATGCTTACTGCCACTGCAAACCTGGCAGAGTGTATCTAACCCTGCATCTCCACCCTGCACTGCAAAACGTGTCCCATACGCTTGTATTCATCAAATGTGGGGCATGATCCAGGCTCACTTCCTCTGAAAGGACAGACCCACAATGTCAGGCAGTACCACTGCTGCTTTAAGTAGTTAGTTTTGTAGTTTTCTGCATTCCCTACCACTTTTATTACATTTACTGCCCAGTAAGAAATAAAATCTAAGAAACAAAATTTCTTAGACTGCTGTCATGAGATCCTTGGAAACACTTGTGCCTTTTAGAAAGAGAACATTTCCAGGAAACTGCCCAGCCTGGTGCCAGCAACAACTGTGTGCATCAGTCATCCTGTTCCACTGAAGAAGCAGACTGCCAGCAGTGCTAGAGCAGCCTTTCCACACCTCTGCTTTGATCTAAATGGAGAGCTTTTGCAATTGGTTCAATTTCTGTGACCCAGTCAGTCCTTGGCATTTCTTTTACAGCAGCCAACAAGATGACCAATTTCCTGCCGCAGGAGAAAACCAGCCTCAACTCCACTAGCCTATTTCCTGATATCTGTTAAGCACCCGACACAGTCACCACAGCAGAACATCTTCTCCAGCCTGTTTGGGAAAGAAGGAATGTTCAACCCCTCTAGATATGTGCAAGCACTAGTGTGTGCCCAGCAAAATGCCAGACCCCTCCCAGGACACAGCTGCCAGCTTTCAGATAAATCACTGGGGTTTGTGACATGTGCAAAACGGCAAAATAATGTTGAGCAAGACTTTATATCTACAAACAAAAATGTAAATGTTTGCTTTGCTGCTCACGAATTCATAGTAGAAAGGAGCTCATGTGGAAATTTAATTTCTGCAAAATACTGTTTAAAAAAATCAATCGTGTTTTGAGTTACACAGTGGAAAAGAATCGTTGCTTTGTAAAACAGCATAAGGTTAACAGATTTTCCATCACTACAGAAGACAATTCCCCTAATTTTCCCACTGTTGTCACATTAGTCATTGTTCTCTAAGTCAAGTGAAAAGGGTGTCTCTAAGCATCATGACAACAAAAATGTACCAATTAAATTGAATCTCTGGAGAGATTGAGAGAAGTTCAGAAATTTGCCTGAAATGAAGAGAATAAATTTCTTCTCATCTCACATCTCCTTAAGTCTCTACAGGCTAAAAGAAGAGGAAGAGGCATTTTTGTTCCAGATAACTTTTCAGATGAACTGTTAGAAGCCTTGTCTCTGTCACAACATTAGCTAAAATGAGTAAGTAAAAGTTCCTGACGGACACGACAGGCTTCTGAGTCCACCGATTCCATTTGCTCATATTCTTCTTCCGATTGTTCCATGTGCCCTGTGGCTGGTGCAGACCACACGTCCAGTCCATGTTCCAGGGAGATGTTATGAAGCACGCAGCAGGCCAGAATGATGTGGCTGGACTTCTCTGGAGAATACTGCAGGGTGCCTTTGGAGCCATCAAGGCAGCGGAACCGCGACCGGATGGTTCTGAACGTGCGCTCAATGATGTTGTGAGTGGCGGAATGGGCCATGTTGTAGCGGTACTCTGCAGGCGTCTCAGGGATGTGCAGAGGGGTCATCAACCACGTCCGGAGCAAGAAGGAGCTGTCACCTGTTAGCAGTGGAAAGGAGCAGGACAGGTTACACACCTACAGTTAGCCACAGATTTCAGACTGGTTTTCTGGTACAGCAGATACAGAATAAATTCTTCCTCTGGCTAAAAGAGAAGGCACGGAAGAAGTAACTCCGGTTTATGAATGGCAAAGTAAAGGCATTCAGTTTTACACAAGAAAATCCTGAAAGATTTTCCACAGAAGAGTTTTAAGAGAATTAATCTACTGCATAAAACAGGGGGAAGCAGTAGGACTAGCACAGTACCTAGAATTAAAAATTGCATAATTCAGCATGGAAAGGTGTAGAATACTGAAAGAAAGCTATTAACAGAATGAATAAGGATTAATATATACAATAATTAGACTGTATAAAACACAGATTAGAAGTTACTGTTCTAAGATTCCAAGATAAGGGTTGTCCAAACCTAATCATAAATCTCAAACCAATTTGCAGGAAAGCAACCGAAAGTAAACATATCACTTGTGCCTAGAGGTTCTCACTCAGTAAGGAGACAATATATGATAGACTTTCTGCTGAAAACAAGGATGAAAAATTGACTTACCAAGTAGCCAGCCATCTTTATGTAGCTCAGTTTCAAACTGGCTTGTGAGGGCTGCCTGCTCCAACACCGTGCAGTCCGGCAGGCTCCCTGGCCAGTGCGTTTCAGCACTAAGGAGGACTCCTCTGGAATCACACACCATGAGGCAGTTCAGGGAATGGAGACCCTTTCGGTTCACATAGGACAGGTCCTCAGCGTTTGGTGCTTTGATTGCCACGTGGGTGCAGTCAACCACCCCCAGCACTCCCGGCATTCCTGCCAGCCCATAAAAGTCCTCCTTCAGGGTCTGAACAGTGGCTTCATCTTTAGGAAAGTGAATGAACTGTGAGGCTCTTTCCACCAGTGCCTCGGTTACGTTGGCAACACAGCGGCTCATCGAGGCTTGGCTAATGCCAATAGCATCCCCCATGCGAGTCTGGAAAGAGCCAGAGGTATAGAAACCCAACGCAGCAAGTATTTGCGTCTCTGGACTGATGGCTCTGGACCGCTGTGTAGGGCGTGAGAGAGTGGCTCCCAGGAGATCCACTAGGTAGCAAATGAACTGTCGGGGAAAGCCGTACGTGGATACTAGATACTCATCCGTGACATCCTCCAGCTTGAAGCGATCCAAAGTCCTGTGTCCGCGGCCATAGAGCAAGAGGTCGCAGTCAAGAACCGCGATAGGTACGGCCATGGCTGACGGCCAGGGGAGTCCCTGCGGGCTTTCCCAGAGGCTTCACCCGCATAAAACAAAAGAGGATACTCAGAACGGTTCTTACTGGTGAGCTTTTCAGACTCCGTTATCGTTTTCCTTTTGGTCTGATCATCCAGCAAACCTTTTTTACTTTTCTTTTTCTGCTTTTAAATACACTAGCAGCCAGGTGGGCTCACCGCGGAGCCGACAACTCTGCCTGGCTCTGACAGGAATTTACTTCCCGTGGCGGAGAGGGAGCTGGAGTCGTCCGCAGTCACCGCCGCCGGGCCCGGCAGACACGAACCGCGGGCAGCCCCACGGGCCGCCCGACCGGAGTCGTCCCACCCCTTCCCGGCCCCGCGGCCGCTCCCAGGCGGTCCCCGCCGGCCCGGCCCCACGTTCGCCGCGATAGATTCGCCACAGGCAAGGGCTACCGGCGGCAGCGGCGTCGGGCGCTGCCCGGCTTTTCTCGGCCTCGGTGACCTCCTGCCCCGCCGGACTGCGGGCTCTGCGCGCCCGCGGGCGGGCGGGGAGCGGCGGCTGCGTGCGGAAAGTGCCGCTGCGGACACTCAGGCACCTCCTTTCTTTCCTCCCTTCCTCCTTCCTTCCTTCCCCCCCCCCGCCCGCAGCGGATGAAAACAAACAGCGGCGATGGCGGCGGCGCGGCGCAGCCCGTGGCTTTGAGGGCAGTGGCAGCCCCGGCCAGGCCCCTGCCGCCGGCCGCGCACCCCCGCCGGCACTGACACTCGCGACGAGACCCCCGGACCGGGAACGAGGAGGAGGAGGGGCGCCGGCCGGAGCCCCGGGGCGGCTTCGAGGCTTGGAGGCGGCGACCGCGGTCCCGGGGCCGCGGGGCTCTCCCCGTGCCCGGTCGGGGCGCGGAGGAGGCGGCGGGGCGCGGCGGCGGAGCGGGCCCCGCGCGGGATGAGCCGCCGCGCCGCCAGCACTGCCGGCCCCGCGCAGGTACCGCGGGCCCCGCAGGGCAGGGCTGGGAGCTCCCCGAGCCTGCGGGAGGCCTTCGAGGGGAGGGGGCCGCGACGTGGGTCTATGCCTTTGGCTACGGCTTGGTGTCTCCGTTTTTCTTTGCTTCGCTGCTCGCAGGGGTCGGTTCCGCGTGTCGGCTGCCATTCGTTTTCCTAACGACTTGGTGGCTGTCAGTGGGGCCTGGGAAAGATGTGGCCCGTTGTAATCTCAGCAAGTGGTCATTTAAAATCAAAATACTTCGGAGCCTGTTTGGAAATAGTAGAATGTGAGACCCCACGCTCCATTGTATAGACTTCCTGTAACATGCGAGCTTGCACTATGCTGGGAAAGAGCAGAGATTTACATGTGGTCGTATCTTTCTTTCCTGTTGGAGGTGTGGCTCTTAGGGCACAGTCAGAGTCATTGCCGTGGATTCAGTGGGAGCAGAGACACTTTCCATGTCAGTGAACATGTAGAAAAGGGACTCTTTGGACTAAGCCTACAAACTGCCTACTTACAAATCCCAAAAGCAGTGTGACTAGGCACATACCAAGAGGGAAAAACATGGCAAATTACTGTTGTAGCCGAAAATTAGTTGGCTGTCCAAATAAAGTTTAGAGCATCTCCAAATTATTGCAGGAGTGGCCTGACCTGGAGGACCTTTCCTTCTTGTGACAAGAAAAAAGTCTCTCAGATGAACCAGGCTGTCTGTAGATGTCCAGAAGGATCATACAGGATCACTTTATTTTGCTTAAATGGTATTGTATAATCTTAACATTTCTGCATATGTGTTCATACAATAGTTGAGAGGTGGTGATTATGTTGGTGGTTATAGTACAGGGTATGTAGAAGCAGATTCTGGTTTAGTCTGTATACTTTGGCTTGACAAACAAATTGAGAGGATGGACCTTTGAACTGATACCATTTTTAGACCTTAGGGAAGTACAGAATGTAACTGCTGGTCAACAGGAATTAATTTTGTTTCTAAGTCAGTGGAGCTGGTTATAAAGTGAATCTGTTTCCTGATCAGGAGGAAAAATTACCTCTTTATCAGTCGAAGCCTGAGCATATAGTGAACTACAGAGCCTTTGATTATTACATCAGAATGTTTATATTATGTGAAACAGTTTTACTATTAGAATTTAATCTTCTCTTGAAAAAAAATCCATAAACTTTAAAGAATGAGAGTGTCACACCTTAAAACTTAGAACTGTTTGCTACTTCCCTCTAGGTTTCTGACTAATCTGCTAAGAAGGTAAAATGGAGATTAATTTTAAGTAATTGTAGGATACTGTTGTTTGACTTGTAGGCCCAGTCTTGAAACAGAGCATTGTGTTTATGAAGATCTTATAGTTGCTTATTAGTGTGCTCAAAATACCTGCTTGCAATGAAGCTTCTTCTTCATTGAAGGGAGAATGTGTTCTAGGCACTCTTAAAAGCTTCAAAAACCTCCGTGTGCTTCTTGTTTACTGCATGATTCAACGAGGCTTTTCTGAGCTTCTCATATGACACCCTTGGAGATGGGATTTGGGTCCTGTATTAAAAAAGAAGTTGTGGCAGAGTGGTATGGGCAAGGGATACATTCAGGTAACTTGGAACAAACATTTGAGATGAGAACTATTCACAGCCCTTTCCTTACAGCTACACCCACTCTGTTTTTTTCCCTCTTTTCAATTTCACTCTGGGATAAGGACTATGAATAATTATTTTGCATTGATGAATGTCTGGTTGAAGAGAAAGCAAGATAACTGTAAGTTGTAGCAAAGAGAAATACAGATGATGGAAGCAGCTATATATGCTTTCCCCAGCAGCAGTAATAATGCCTGGTGTGTGTCAGGTGCTTCTGCCCCTTTCCTGTTTGTGGGGGTGTCGGAGAGATGTACTCGCTCGATTCCCGTGTACGGAACACGTAGGTGCTGCCGGTGATCCCGGGAGTTGCCGTGCGCCTGTTGTGTGCCGGGTTACAGGTGTCCGCTCGGGCTGGCAGCGCGGAGCCCGGCCTGGAGCCCGGCCTGGAGCCCGGCCTGGAGCCCGGCCTGGAGCCCGGCCTGGAGCCCGGCCTGGAGCACGGCCTGGAGCCCGGCCTGGAGCACGGCCTGGAGCACGGCCTGGAGCACGGCGTGCCGGTCGCTGTAGTTCCTCTGGGCTCTGCCGAGGCTTTAAGGGGAGGCCTCTTGCAGTTCCTTGCATCATGCAAACAGCGCCATCACCTTATGCTGATGTGTCCTTCTCAGAGAAGGAGGGTATAAATAGCAATAGAGCGTAGAAAGCACACGCTTAGATGTTAAACTGTTGGATAAAATCTGCCTCAGCCTTGGGAGAAGGAATAAGAATTTAGTCAAGAGAGCCACATGCAGCAGTTCTCTTTTGAACATCTTGTTTCTGATGTCTCTGTTCACAGTAAAGTGAAGACAAAGGCATATAAATAAAAGCAATAGTATAAAAATGGGTGTTGCAGGAAGGGGGAGACAAAGCAAGAAGCCATACGGACAAAATGATTTTGCATCATGTACTGGCGAATATATCAGTTTACTTAAGGGATTACCTGGTTGAGTGGAAATCAGTCATCTGTATTTTTCTAGCCTAGACCAAAGGTTATTCCCTTCTAATTGTTACTCGGTGTAGAATGAGCCGGTGTTTTCCTTGAGTTAAGCATAGGTCTGTGCAGTAGCACTCAACAAGGAGCTGTGCTGGCATTGCAGCCCACAGGACCTGAGAAGCTGATTGAGTTTGGTGGAACTAAGTTTAAAGAATTTTCTTCCTGTTCAGGTCAGCTGTGGCAGCAAACTTGAGAGTAGCTTCCATTAGTTCCCAGGCGTCTTGAAATAGTTGATACCAGAACTTTTTTCCAGCCTCAAAAGGCACACATTTGTGGGTGCTTTATTTGACAGCTCTCCCACAATATAAGGATATATACTTCCTTGCGTCTTTCTGCAGGGGTCACATGTCACTTTTCACATTAAAAGCCAGTATAATTTTTTTTTTTTAGTATTTAAATGTCAGCATTCTCTTTGCTAAGAAAAAAGTATTTTTTAATGCAGTATTTTACTGCCTTATATCAGTCAGGTTTGTCAAAGATCTCAGATATCTTCAACTCTTACAGTGCTGTATTTAATTAGGTCAAAAGAATAATAACAGGTTGTTCTTGCCTGGGGTTTTGTTTGTTTGGGGTTATGGTACTTCTGTAGTGGTACATGCCAGTACTAAAGGGTTATTTTTTTAAAATTTTGATTACTGCATCAAGCAGTAATCAAATACTGACTAAAAATTTAAATGCTGGCTTCCTTTTGCACCCCCCACAGTGGAAAGGGTCTGTAGTCTTCTAGTGGAGGTAAATGCAGGGAAAGAAGGCATAACAGTTTTGTTAAAATAGCCAAAAGATAATTTGATAATGCATTTGATGTTGAATCGCTTGTGTTGTTTTCAATTTAAATTATAATTTGTAATGAGAACAGTACAGCTTAAGGAGATGTGGTATGAATGTAGCCTAGGAACTTTCAATTATTATATATTATATATCCAGCTTTCTTTTTATAGAGTTATTCAGAAAGCAGCACTGTTCTCTATAAAATGCTCTGTAAATTGCAGCAGTCTTATTTTGCAGCCCTTTTTGACTGATGCTCCTAAAGCATTATGCCTCTACTGTCCTTAAGGGTGATATTTTAAATAGAAGTACTGCATGTGCGTGGTCATTAAAGATTCTGTATTTTCCATGTGAACTAAAAGGGCTATTGGCCCTTTTGCCCTGCAAGCTTTAATTTGCATAAATAACATACTCTGCTGTAAGTTCAGTCTTTGCTTAACGATTGAACACTGAGTAATGTTGTACACAGCAGCTGCTCGTGCTCCCTGACCTCAGTGTTCCTGTGAGGAGCAGCATGTTCCATAAATATGGGATGTTTGACAAGCTGCTTCAGGCTGATTAGCCGTCTCAAAACTGTAACAGGGGTTCAGGGTGAATTAATACTTTGAAGTTTATAAGCAAAAACTATAATGAATGTTGCTAATTAAGGCATTCTTCCCCAGTGGTCTCTATATGATTATTAACTTACGTGTGAAGAAACTGAGAGACAGAAGAATTGTGATTTATCCCAGGCCACGTGACATGATGGTGGCAGAAATAGGATTATTGCCTTGCCCTGCCCTGCTTCAGATGCTGTGCAAGTTCACTGTGTTCCTAGAAACAATTGTATTTTGAAAAACAAGGCAGTGTCAATGTGAAAGCTAAGTATTTATTATCAGAGATTTCAGGAGAAGTGAACAGAGGATTTTGGTCTATTTCTTGACAAAAATGTGTTTTTCCAGTTGGTTGTAGGTAAATTTTGTAGCTGTATAGTTTTACTGCAAGTACTATTTGTTGAAAGTAAAGAAGCAGTGTAGCCTGATCCAGCAATGATTTATTTTATACATTTCTGCTGAAATACTGTTCTAAGAAATTCAGGCCCAAGAGAACAATTCGGCTTGGTTTTAACCAGTGCTGATAGCTTAAGACAGATTATTTTTGAAGTAGAGATCTCCATGTCTGATGGTTAGCTTGGCATAGAATCCAGTCAGTGGTGTTGGGGTGTTCCAAGTTGTTGTTTTTTTTGTTTTGCTTTTTTAAATTAAGCTAGTGAAATTGCAGAACTGGTACTGAGTTTTATTTGTGAGCCTTCTTTGTTTTTAAATTTATTTTTGATCTTTGCACTGATCAGATAAACTATCAATGCACATTTGTACCTCCCACTCACATCCCAAAGTTTTTAGCATGTTTGGATTTTGACAGGTTTGGTGGTTATCATTTCTTTTGCTTTGGTGCTTATCATTTCTTTTGAGGTGGCCTCTAATGGCAAAAATATTTTGAAATCTAAACAGAAAGTTGGAGGAAGACTTCATTCCTAGACCTGTGCTATATTTCAGATTGCCATATGCAATGGACACTGATCTCAGTTCCCAGGACAGGAAGGACCTGGACAAGTTCATCAAATTTTTTGCTTTAAAGGTAATATGTTTTCCTTTGGACAAATGCCTCTTTTTCCTTGTTTAAAAAATCCAAAAAACAAACAATGTACTTGTTGTGGTTAGAGTAACAAGATTGAGGTTTGGGTTTGTTGTTTTTTCGTTTTGTTTCGTTTTGCTGAAGAACAAAGGAAGAAAAGCTGGTGTCCAATTTAGGAGATTCCTGAGAGCAACTAGAAAAGCATCTTTTCCCCTTTTTTTCTACCCTTAAATCATCTTCCATCCTCCAGAAGCATGCTGCTTTAGAATCAGTTGTAGGCACTTTACACCTCTGTCAGCTTTGGGTTTCTAGCAGCATGTCTAACCACCCAGCTGTTGGGTAGTTTATTCTGCTGGACTCCACTCTTTCAGCCTATCTAAATTTTTATATTGCATTCAAAAACAACAACACCAGAATGTTCTTTTGAATATTGTTGGTGTGTAATTATAAAATTTTGCCTCACTTCAGGCATAGGTGCAAGTAGATAATCTGACAATGGCTTTGGTATAAATGTACAGATTCATTTGGCTTTAGTTTAGTTGTCCAGGTTTGGGATATTTTTGTAAATTCTTCTAATTTTCTACTGAAAACTGCGAATTCTGATTGCAAAATTGACTTGGTCTCAATGTTGTTACAGAGAAAGTTCAGCCTAAAATAATTTTCTTTCTGAAATACACTTGCCTGTTAAATGTAATAATTGAAATTGGTTAGAACTGAAGATCAGGGTAGCAAACTCTACTTCTCTACGTCATGGTCAGCCCTTTCATTTCTTTCACTTGGAGCTTGTGTAGCTCAGGCTCTGAACTGAGGGCTGTGCTGAGCCCAAACTTTTCTTTCTGTTCCAGACAGTACAAGTAATTGTCCAGGCCCGACTTGGAGAGAAAATCTGTACCCGCTCATCATCCTCCCCAACAGGTTCTGACTGGGTAAGGTCATATTTTTTAAAGCAACTCCACAACTCTGAGTCTGAGAACACCACGTGATTATTGCAGTCTTGTGCAGACAATAATAATTATGCATAGAACAGGTACTATATTTAGTTATGTTCATTGGTGATATTGGGGGGGGTTGGTGGTTGTTGCTCACGTGCAGCAAATCACTCTAGACTCTTACATGCTGATGAGGGGTAAGAGAAATGATCTCTCATTGAGAGATGAACTCCTGCTAGCTAAGGCACATCTCCAAGATTGGCTTGGGGATGGGGTGATGAGTTCTTACCTGTCAGAAGTTTGCTACTCTGCAAATGAGGAATTTTTAGTAATGGGGTTTATTAAAATTGAAAAGACTCAAGATACTCTGTGGGTGAAGACATGACTGAACTGAGGGAAAAGCAGCATATTTTTTAGAACAGGATCAAGAAAAACATTTGAATTAGCAGCCAAGGGAATCTTTATAAATATGAAAAGCTTGAACCCAGCTGGAAATTTTCTGTTTCATAAATATTTCAGTGGACACTGACCTACTATGTTATATATGGGTCTGTGAGCCTGTCTGAAATGTACCATCAAGCAGTTTTTCAAAGAAATAAAAAAAATGGAACTATGTCTTTGATTCTGCAGTTCAATTTGGCAATCAAAGATATACCAGAGGTTACTCATGAAGCAAAGAAAGCCCTGGCAGGACAGCTGCCCGCTGTTGGACGGTCTATGTGCGTGGAGATTTCTCTCAAAACCTCAGAGGTGAGAACTGAGTCAAAACAGATGCCCTCCTTTTTTTTTTTTGTTTGTGGGCTTTTTAGCCTGAATCTTAAGTCAACTACCAGAACTCCTGCCCTTCATTCCAAGACAATGTGAGAATATCTAACTGTTATTACATTAGGTGATAAGCTGAGGAAAAGAAATGTATTGTTTAACAGAAGCAATTCACTGCAAAAAAAAGTCTGAGGCAAAACACACAAATGACAGAGAGCAAAATCTAAATTTTTTAAGAAACTAATTTTAAGAAAATTAAATTAATGAATTCTTAAATTTTAAGAAACTAATTTCTTAGACCAAGAAGAACTTAGGCATTCTGAGGAAGTCTTCCCTCAGGTGACATAATTGTGCAGGTACACTTCCAGTGCACCTTTTTCTATCATTGCATCACAAGAAAGTGGGAGCCAGGAGACAAACCGCTGAGAGGTGTAGCCATTGCTGATCACTAATGAGATTTGAAAAGGTCTGTGTTCTGAAATGAGACTTTGTTTGCCACCTTTTCTCTGATCCAGGGGGACTCCATGGAGCTGGAAATTTGGTGTCTAGAAATGAATGAAAAGTAAGTGCATTCTTCACACATTCTTGGTGTTTGTAGTTTTTAGCTGATGAGATGTACATGTGGTTAATCCATGGTGCTCAATGAGCACATACTGGCTGTGTGGCCAGGGGCACTTCAGAGGGAACTCCCCCCTTTGTCTAGAGCAGCAGTCAAACTGTTTCAACACCAGTGTCAAGAAAGTAAACTAGTAATTTAATTCCTTCTTCGTCCTTCCATTACAACTAGTAGGTTTCCTTAGATACAAGAATTCACAGTCTCAGTAATAACAAATGTTTTTAATATTGAAAAGATGTCTCTGTTTAGTAGAAGGCTGCATGGCATTTTTCAGCAATTTATTCTACAGCAGGTGACTAGGTTGAAGTGGGACTCTTAGCTGGTTGGTAAATACAGGTAACCACACTGGTTTATCATTTTGGCAATAAAATTAAACAACTGCCCCTGACTAATTTTTATTTAAAATAAAATAAACAAAAGCAAGTGCAAACCAAAATAAACAAGAGCCCCAAACCCAGGAAACTTAGCTGTGGGCAAAAGACTAATTTTTTTTCCTTTGTGTTCTTTAGGTGTGACAAAGAAATCAAAGTTTCATACACTGTATACAACAGGCTGTCTCTACTGCTGAAGTCTTTGCTTGCTATAACCAGAGTAACTCCAGCCTACAGACTCTCAAGGAAACAAGGCCATGAATATGTAATATTGTACAGGTAAAGCAGAATTTTCCCATTTGAAATGTAAACAGCAGAGACTCTAGACTTGCAGTGTAGCTGCAAATGTAGTTAAAAATGGATAAGTAATAATAAAATCAAATTGTTTGCATAGAACTACTACTAATCAGTGACAGAAGAAGACTTTGGTCTATGTATCACCTTATAGCCTTCACTTGAGCCATGGAAAGAAAAGCTAAGCACAGGCTGTGAAGTATTTGCCTACTGTGTCAGAAAGAGTAAAAAAAAAAAAAATTCCACATGCAATCCCTGGTTAAATTGCTTACTAGCATCCAATTGTTTGGTGTCTGGCCTGTGTTTCATAAATGACTCTAAACATTGCACATAGCTGCAATGTGTACTTTTGCAGCATGGATTCAGACTCTCTCCTATTACTCCGTTTTAAAGATGCATCCTCAACTTCACTTCCTGTAGTTCTTGCAGTTTACTCATTCAAATACTGGGGTTCAACTCTGTTTAGCCTGTGAATCTGACTGGCTTGTGGACCACAGTTATCTTCCAGACCCTGTTTTTGGCTTTGAGAAAAGGCTTTGTCATGTTTGCATAGCTAAATTATATGATTGTAAATCTCAGGTTTGTTATCATTTGCACAGTTGAGAACTCAAAAAGAAATTCCAGCCATTTTCTCATTTTTGCATCCATTGCTGACTTGGCATGTACTTAAGAGCAGGTCTCTTTACAGCACAGTTAATCTTTTAAGTTATGTGATGAGCATCAGCTTTTAGACCTCTCTGTGAAGTTTGTATCACTTCACATTTTTGCTCTGAACTGTAGACTTAACCACAGAGGCTTGAAAAACTTAAAGAGAAATTTCTGATTGGACTACTGTTTTCTCTTTCTCCTTCTTTTTACATGACCCGTTCTTCTTCTGGAACAGCTGTAAGTTTTTTTGAGATGGGCATTCCAGCCATTTATTTTGGGCTCTTTTTTCCTGAAGAGGAAAAGAGTTCCAGCCTTTCAAATACCAAAATTAAATAAGGAATAAGGAGATATATATATATATATATAGCATTATGTCCCAACTGGATCTAACAACTCTTCTTTTTCCTTTTCCTTCAGGATATATTTTGGTGAAGTCCAGCTGAGTGGCTTGGGAGAAGGTATGGTTATACAACACACAAACAAGAGCAGAACTATGTTTCATTTTGACTACCTTTTGGTTGCTATTCCCAAGTACCGTAAGGAAAACTAGTCTGAGGCTTACATATGCTTTTTGTCTGCATCTGCCAGTGCAGCCTTGTGCCACAAGGTGATAAGTATAATGGTGGTACTTGGACAAAGTCTTGGGTGATTGCCATTTTGACTCTAGTGATACAGAACTGAAATAAGAATATGGAATGATGTTGATAAGGTGTAGGACTGGTAAAGGAGATCATGATCTACTGAGGAACAAGTAGTGTTCTATTCAGAACAATATTTTAGACCAAGAAGCCGGGAGGCAACATCAGAAGCCTTGCAGGTGAAGCCTACCAGCAAGGCAACCTAGCTGCTGTTTTATTATGGGCTCTATGTGTGTTTTTGGAGTTCAGATTGCAAGAGATAATGGAAACACTACTGAAATAAGATAGTGTAACCTCAGAATAAAAAAGTACAGCATATAAATAATCAGTGAAACTGATAATTATTCCTTAACTTTACAGGTTTCCAGACAGTCCGTGTTGGGACAGTGGGTACCCCAGTGGGCACCATCACTTTGTCTTGTGCCTACAGAATCAACCTTGCTTTCATGTCAACCAGGTGAGAAAACGTGATGATGCCAAAAACTGTTTTACAGTAATTTACTGTTAACCCCCTCATATTCTGAGCCCCCAAATCTTTCCCTTCTGCTTATCCTTTCCTGCTGAGGTTCTCTTTCATGATGAACACTCTCTCTCACGCTTAAGCCTTGCAGCAAGGGGAGTATTTGGGTAGCCCTGAGCCAGGCTCTAGAACTCCAAATTTTTGATGCATGTCTGGACTCACAGGACTAAACTGTAAAGATGTTCTGGTCCCATTAATAGGCACAAAGGCTTTCTGTGAGGGCACCATGAATTGGGAAGAGTAGAGAGAATAAGCCAATAACACCATTGCTTGTTGCCTTGCAGGCAGTTTGAGAGGACCCCTCCTATCATGGGGATTATAATTGATCACTTTGTGGACCGTCCCTATCCCAGCTCTTCACCTATGCATCCCTGCAATTACAGGTGAGGAAATACTGAGTTGAAGTCATGGGCCATGGTAAAGGCATCCATTATGCCCAAATACAGAGCCTTTTCCACTATTTGTTTACAGCATGGGAAGGGACACTGGAGAAGTAGTATCAGTCATATTGGCATAGTTTAAGATGTGATGAAGGGTGACATTTTTCCTCTCACATTGAGGTGACTGAGTGCAGCAAGCCCCCAGTATTTTCCAAAATTCTTCACAGAAGCACTTGAACACAAAGCATGTTTAATCTTGGCTGCCTTCAAGAATTTGAAAGTGTAATGGTTAATCCTGATGCAGAACTACATGTCTAGATGCATGCATCCCTGCATATTTCCACTGGGGAAAGATCAGTTTAATTTCTCTTTGGAGATGAGAGGTTTGTCTTCTCTGAAATGAATGTGAGGGCATTCAAATTGGGACCAGTGGTGGTGTTTGACAATGGTTGTGTAAACACCAAAGCCAGTTGCACCAGCTGGTATAACAAAAGCATTAGTTAGAAGCACCTCTGTTATTTTATGTGGTGTAGAAGACAAACACCAGAGGAAAACTGACGTTTTCCCACTTTGTTTTCCTCAGTTCTGGGCAAGTAGATGAGAGCCCTTCATAATTCTCCTTTCAACTACACCCAAATACTCTCAACCTCCCTGCAGTATTTGTCCCAGTGTGTTTTACTGTTTGTTTTGTGGAATATTTTTGGTTAGAAAACTCGTCTTCTCTTGCTGCTTTAGAGCTGGTGAGGACAATGGTGCAGTGTACCCCTCCGTAGAGGATTCCCAAGAAGTGTGTACCACATCTTTTTCCACCTCTCCTCCATCTCAGGTAAGAGAAACCAGGCTCTTTTTACTTCTAGATAGAACAGTTACTGTAAGAATGGTTTTCTATTCCTACATCAGCTATTGTGCAAACAGAAAGCCTCCTGCTGCTACTTAAAATTTAATGTGTGGGTTATTTATGTCATTACACTCTTGAGTAAAATCTACTGAAATTAGATACTAATTTCAACAAAATTCCAGGGGCCTAGAAAGACTGAATTACTGAGAAGGATTAAAAGAGCCTACTCCTGTAGCTGGGTTGAGGTGTGCTTGAAGAGGATAGCAGTGTACTTACATATTTACATACCAATGCTGCAAGAGGAAGAAACCAAGACATTGATGTCAGGCAGCCTAAGTAACAGACTGACATTGAAAAAAAAAAAACACTGAAACACCAGGGAAATTCTGGAGAAAGACATAAAAAAGAAAAAAAAAAAAAACTGTATTTGTTGGACCATCTAAAATTAGTTGGGGCAGCAGGAGTAAGTATTGGCAAAAAAATTGCCCATGCAAATTTCATTTAAGTTTAAATTTTAAAAGAAATAGATAATGGTTTCTTTTCAAATATAAATACCCAGAAACTCTGAAGTTCTTTTACTGTCTTATGTATCTGACTCCACAGTTCTGTATTTTGAAGACTTGGCCAGAGTTGCAGTTGTTCTATCACTTTAAATATTCAGGATTGCCTGGCCTTGTTGTCCAGCAAAGAAGATGACTCTACTGACCTTTAAAGACAATCTAAAGACTCTAAATCTCTTTCACTGTCAATGTGAAAACATAGAATGAAGTATAGGTGGAATGCTGTTACAGACTGAAAGAATTTGCTACGGGCCTTTCTGCTGGTTCAGAGGAATTAATATGCCTGGTTTAGCAGAATGTATTCTGCTGTATGAATGAGCTAGAAATGAGCTTCTCTTAGGAAGCATTTTTGTGCCAAAGTGATTTCAGGTGACCCGGCATTAGGTAATGTTGAACTAATTAGCCAGCACTCACAGTAAGTCTCATGGAATAAAGCTTTTCTTATTCTTCAATATACAGTTCAGGAAATGAGTTTGTGGCTGAATTGTGTCCTGTGTTTTCCTAAAGTGGGGTGAATACAAAAGATTTCATAAGGAAATTTCCACTGGCTTGCTTGTGCCAGTGTTACTTAACAGTAGTAGCGTATCTAACTACATTGAAGTTGACATTTCCCCAGGGGTCATGAAGCTTTACTGTCATTGAGGGGGAAAAGCTTTATGAAACCACTTGAACCTTGAGGATTTACATTAAGTATGAGCCTATTTTCTTGCTTTTTCTGTGGCTCATAGTTGCCATATGCTGTGCCCTTATTTGTAAAGCAACTGCCAGTCTTTGTTACCACAGTTAGAATTGTAAGGCTGCCTTGGCAGAGTGGACTTCAAATTAAAAGGGAAAGAAGAAGTTAATGTTTTTCTCCAGCTTTCTGTATGTTCTGTCTTAGGTTAAAGACTAGGAAAAAACTAGGAACTGTGATTTTGTGAGCAAATTGTGTGAATCTCTACCTGCCTTCTCAGTAAAGGCTTAACCTGTGTGATACAAGGAAATAGTTGTTACCTTCTCTGTGAACTTGCAATCTGTGTATGTGTGTTATGAAGTAGTCCAGAATTCAGGAGAGTCTGGTCATGAGTAATACCAGAAATGAAGCTGAAGCTTTCCTCAAAGTGAAAATGACTGATAGGAGGTATTGGATCATTGTTAGGAAAATGACTGGGAGGAGGTATGGGACTGAACCAGGTTTGGATTGCCCTTTTTTGCATTAGTGCCCTCTGAGAGACTTTACTTCTGAGTTTTGCTCCTGTTGATGGAGTTCCCGCTTCACATCAGTGTGTTTGAATTGCACTGTAGTCCAGGTCCCCTTTATTCTAAGGGTGCAGCACAGAATTGCCAAGATAGGATCCCTCAGAAAGCTGGAGAATAGGGAGTACAGATGGATGGGGAGTGCTGAAATACAAGTAATATTTAAATCTAAAAAAAAAAAAGAAGTATTTTACTTTTTCTGGCAACTGCTCAGCCTTCTCTTTGCTAATTGGCTGGTACCAATTATAATTAACTGTGGAACAGAGTCTCTGGCAGTTACTTTCTGTCACAGTACACTGGAATCTAAAATATTACCTGTGTTCAGTGGTTCAATCTGATTGAAAAACAGTCAGTTTTTTATGAAATGAATGTCCTTCTGGCAATACTGAGACTTCTGCTCTCTGTGTAGGTGTGGCTGCTGCAGCCAAAACCTCTTCATTAGCATTCAGTTCATCCAACTCTTCATAATTCCTCTCTGAAGTCCTTCTCTCTTCTCTCTCTCTCTCTCTGTCTCTCTCTCTCCCCCCCACTCTCTCTTTTCCTTGTTTCCTCTGTTTGTCTGTGTCTGTGTACAGTGTGTTTTTACTGTCACAAAGGCACATTTTCAGACCCCTCCTCCTGTGGTGACGGACACCTTGAAGGTCCCAGTGATGGGACTGGCCTTTTCACATCAAGTGAGTTGTCAATAGAATATGCTCTACATGGCCAGAATACAAGTTCTGGCATGACAAAACAAATACAAGAAAATGCAGATGTTTGTTGTGCATGGGAAAGACTGGTGGACCCACAATGTGCACTTTACTGAAACTGGCTTCTTAAATGCCTTTGCAGAGGAAGGTCTCCCAAAGACAGGACAAGCACCCCTAAAAACACAACAGCTGTCAAGGATTGTTAGTGAAAGACACAAGTAGAAAGGCACAATTCTCAGTGTTCTCTGTTGACAGCCAGTGTCCCTAGAGCCTGTACACTCATCAGACCTCTACTCAGCTTAACTAGCCTCATTTGAATGAAAGTGCTTTCCCTCATTTTGATCCCTGTGTCCTCATTTTGATCCCTGTAAAGGACATCAGCTTTGGTGCTGCTGGAGCTCACACTTAGCTCTTGAAGAAATGTTCCTCTTGAAGTTAGGCAAGTCAGAACAGGAAAGTTTTATTAAACCTGACTGGGTAGATTTCTGCCTGGGATGTATAAGGGATTTCTGCTGGGTTTCACTGCTTACAACACTTAATTCCTAAAGTAATCTCACATGGGTTAGCTTCCCAGTTCTCTTTACCTGGCACATTTATGGTACCATGTATTCTTCCACTGAAGCTATTTGAACAGGTCTGGAAGATCAGCTGTTTTAATTTGCTATGGGAGTAGGTTCAAACATTTGATAATGAAGTTTTTGGGATGAAAAAAGATTAAATATTAGCTCTTCAGTAAGTTCATGATGGCATTCATGCATCTGGCCAGTGTCAACCTACTACACCAGTATTTGAAAGAGGCCTGTAGAGCAGAGCTTCCCTGAGACAGGATGTCAGTCATACCTTGCACAGCCTACTCCTACATGTGTAGGAAGCCAATCTTGTTTTCCTCTCAAGGCTCAGACTTAGTCCCCTGGACTATTGTCAAGTAGTCCTCATAGCAGTAAGAATTTTTTAGAACAATAACCTACATTATTGATTCCAGTGAAAACGTAGCATCCTTCTGCCAGCCTGAAATGCTGTGCCTCCGACTTTTCCTGTTCCTTCTTCAGTGAATGGTGGTTATTCAGGCTGTGGGGCATTCCCCTTCCCTTTCCTCTCTCCTCTCCCTTTGCCCTTGTTTTTTCTCTTCTTTCTTAGCTTTCCAGCTCTCGTCTTTCCTATCAGCCTGCTGCCCTGGGAGTTGGATCAGCTGACATGGGGTATCCTGTACTTTTTGCTGGTGGCTTGAATGCTGCACACCCTCACCAGGTACTTGTAGAGAGTAAAACTGGCATGGCTGGTACTGCAGCCATTAGTGTCACTTGTACACCCAAGAGAGGCATTGAAATTAGTGCATGCATTGGTGTCCTCTCTGTCAGGAATGGAAAAAATGTAAAGTAAATACAGAGAAAGCACAACTTCCACAGGAGTTGGGAATTGGCTCCTCAGCATCCCTGACTTTACTGGGGTATGGGGTCATGTGGGAAAACTATGCCAAGAGAGCAGGCAGCAGACCTGTTTGCCTGCACCAGTTTGTCACTGACTCCAAATATTGCCTGTCTTACAGAGCTGCTGCCCCTGCAGCTGTGCAAGCATAGTTATGTAGGCTAGACATATTGACACTGACACTGACAGTTCATATTGACGTAGTTAATTGGTTCATCAGACAAATAAGCCACATTGACAGAAGTCTTTTTCTGCTTGTGATATTGGTGATGCACCAGTTTTGCTGACACAATGTTAGTAAAATAAAATTATTTCAGTTGGAATGGTCCTCTAGTGAGCATCTAATCCAGCTGTCTGACAGTTCAGGGCTGGCCAAGTTAAAGCCTGGTAGTAAGGCAATTGTCCAAATGCCTCTTAAAAACTGACAGCTTGGGGCATTGACCACCTCTCTAGGAAGAGAATACTGTTCTAGTTTTTGACCCACCCTCTCTGCAAAAAAATGCTTTTTAATGCTCAGTCTTAGCTTCCCCTGGTGCAGCTTCAAACCACTCCCATGCATTCTATCACTGGATCCCAGGGAGAAGAGATCAGCACCTCCTTCTCCACTTCCCTTTCTCTTGAAGCTGTAGGGAGCCTTGGGCTTGTAGCAAGAGGATATGTGGTTTTTTTTCCTCCATTCCTCCCCATGAAGCAGAGTACTTACAGCTAGGGAACTCTGCAGTGTAAAATCCTGAAGTGGAGAGGAGTAGTGTAGAAAAGCAGTAAAAATGAGTTTGCATTGTGATAACCCACTCCTACAAGACATGTCTCTGAGGCTTACAGGGACTAGAACCCAGTCATATGCCAAAACCCCCACAATTTATGCCCAATAGTGATGGAATCTACTTTGTATTGCACTGTGGTGTTGGTTTGATTTTGGGATCTCTTAACTTGACTATTCCTATCTCAGTTGATTGGTCCAGGCAAAGAAGGGGGAGTTCCCCCAGTTCCTAGCCAGCCAGCACATGGCACTCAAGCTGATCAAGAGAGGATGTGCACCCCACTGGATGGAGTCCATTACTCAGCAGCTACTCCTTCTAGCAGGTAGGTTGGTTTTAGATGATCCACCACTTCTGCTTACCCATTTATAAGCTTATTAAGATAAAACTTTTTGTTTCCCTCTTTTTATCTGTTGTTTGTAGCGTAACTGTTGTCTTTTCATCCCTCAAATCACCTTACAGCTTTCTCTGATGGGGCTTTTTCAGCCTTTCTCCAAACAATGATCTTTCCCATCATTTTAAGCATCCTAGTCCATTAATATCCTTCTTCTATGTAATGTATCTTCTTCTATGTCAACTTTATTATCAACTTTATAATTTTTTCAATCTTTCTGCTGGTTTTGCTGATTGTAAAACAAGATGCAGTAAATTCACAAATAAATCTCAAATTCTCTAGAGATTTAGTGTGTTGTTACCAAAGCCAGTTGTAGTTAACCATAAATCTGTTCACCATTTTAGTAAGAAACTTTAGGCACAAAGTTATTTAAAAGGAAACAATGAAGCCTCAAACTGTCCTAAATCAACTCCCTCACAGCTAATCAAATCCTTCTGTTTTTTTCATCACCGTATTTTTTTTTTTCCTTGAGAAATCTCTCTTGGGATCACATAGTTGTGAGTCACAGAGATTTTGCAGTGGGGAAATGAAAACTCAGTTGCACCAGCACTTTCCTGGGTATACTATCTAGGTAATTCCCTTTCCATAGGACAAAACTATTTTTTTGTTTTAAAGTTCTGAATACCTCTGGTAGGAAAAAAAACCAAAACAAATAGGTCATGGAAGTACCTAATAACCATGGAGTGAATTAATCATACTGGGAGTGGCTGTTGTGATGTACCAGACTGCTGCATTTGTAAACTGAGTGACAGGTATAATTGTGGTTCTTGCCCTCACCACAGAGATCTGTGACTACTGTGTTACTGAAAAAATAGTAGTGATGAACAGGAATTTCTGTGAACACACACAAGTTAAAAGTCCATTTCCCAGAAGAAGAGTCTATTTCAGCAACTTTACTGAAACAACTAAATAGTTTTTGTCCAGCTTTAAACAAAAATCTGATTTCACAACTGTCCATTTTCCTTTTGTGCTCCTGACTGAAGAGGAAGGTATGGTACAAGGACAGATTTCTGTTGTCCTTCTTCCAATACTAGGAGTAAACCAAGAAAAATGAAGGAGTCTCATAAAAAATGTTATTTATCTACCCTGTTTGTGTCAGGACACTCTAATTATGTATTTTCCTCCCCCAGTGAGGACACAGAAACAGTATCCAACAGCAGTGAAGGAAAGTGTGGCTCCCCACATGACCTTTTGGAGACCATCTTTATCCGGAAGGTGGGAGCTTTTGTCAACAAACCCATTAACCAGGTAATGAGCAGTAGATCTTCTCAGAGAGCACAATATGCTTCTTTTCCATCTGTTCATACATAGAGAAGCAAAAAGCACCCCAATACCACAGCAACCTCAGAGACTGAGAGTGCATATTTCTGCCTGCTGCCTTTCCCTACAAGGTTTTGCCAAGGCGAATTTTGTTTTTCATAAAATCCTTTTGGAATGTGACAGCCGTTGAATTTGCTCAACTTTGCCAACACCCTCTTTGGGAATAGAAGACTTGATACTCTTGGATCTCACAATGATCTGCCACTACGTCAGGTCCATAAACTAGGAAAGCTGGTAGTAAGCTTCCCTTTCTTGAAGGAACATGCAGTAGACTAGTTCATCACTAGAAGCAAGCATTTAAGTTCAGCAAGGGCAGCTTAGGGATCAGCTTAGTTCCTAGGGCTGCAGTTCTAGGCCTTTTGTATGAAGGAAGGAGAATTGTTTCAATTTGTAGCAGTTCATTACTCTTTGCCTACATTATACAAGATACATATAGTAGCAATCCTATCTCAAGGTATGTATCTGCATTATGTCAACTGAGTATCATCTCTGGATTCCATGCCTTTTAAGTGAGGTTGTCAGCCTCCTGTGTAACTGCTGACACGATACTGGGCTGTTCTTAGCTGGCCTGACAAAGACATTCAGTATCCTTTTCTGCACCAGGTAAGCAGAGCATCTTAGTGAAATTCTGTTTGCTAAATCTCCTCAGGTGACCATGGCCAACTTAGACATTCCTTTTGCCATGTTTGCTCCCAAGAATGTTGAGCTGGAAGATAACGACCCCATGGTAAGACTCTTCCAGAGGTATATGTGCCTTCTCAGCATCCCTTATCCAAACATCCATGCCTTGAATACACTTTAGTTTTGGAGAAAATAACTAGTTTTTCAGATTTGTTTGGTTTCAAGACGTCTCCTGTGTTGAATCTCTAACCGTACAAATAACAGCATGTATTTGCTGCCCCTGCTCTAGTTAATGTTCATTGTCCAGCCTCCTAACTGCCCCCACACTGCCAAAGTACACAGACAGACGTGACTCTAAGATCAGTACTCACTGTCTTTGATTTCTTGGGCAGGTCAATCCTCCTGAATCCCCAGAAACGGAATCTCCTCTACAAGGCAGCTTACACTCGGAGGGCTCCAGTGGCAGCAGCACAGGGAACACCCATGATGACTTTGTTATGATCGACTTTGTAAGTGCCCTCATCAGAGCTTTTACACCACACCTGCACCTTAGGTGGGCTTCACGTGCTGGTGCAATGGCAAATGATGATGATGTCAGAGTAGTTTTTGGTGGGAGTGGAAGAGACACATCATTCACAGTACCACACTAGGGCATGACAGTCCCAGAACTGCAAAAACACTGGTACCAGGAATCAAGTTACAAATTAAATACCATTTCAGTTCTCTACTAAAATCTGGGCTTGGCATCCTCTTTCTTAGCAACTAGAGGAGCCAGATTCCAAATAAATGTTCTCTTCCAACTGCTCAAGTGATATTGGCTGTTCTTCAGTAATTTAATATGCATTATTGCAGCAACAGTTGTAATGCCATTATGTTTACTGATAGCAGGTAATGACTTTACCTGAGTTTTTAACAAAAGGGAAGCAAATGTCTTTGGGAATTAATAGCAGTGTCTGTGATTCTAGAAACCAGCATTTTCAAAAGATGACATTCTTCCAATGGACCTGGGGACATTTTACCGTGAATTTCAGAACCCCCCTCAACTCAGCAGCCTCTCCATTGACATTGGAGCACAGTCCATGGCAGAGGATTTGGTACGGAACCCTGAAATTTCTGTTTGTGGGAATCATATGTACTTTAAAATGCTCTCCCTATTCTAAGTTTGAAAAAATTATCTTCATAGAATTGTAGAATAGTTTGGGTTGGAAGGAACCTTTCAAGGTTATCTAGTCCAACCCCTCTGCAATGAGCAGGGACATCTTCCAAGTAAATCACATTGCTCAGCCCATCTAACCTGGCCTTCATGATTTCCATGGATGGGGCATCCACCACTTCTCTGGGCAGCCTGTTACAGTTTTTCACTAGCTTTATAAAAAAAATTCTTCTATCTAGTGTGAATCTACTCTCTTTCAATTTAAAACCGTTGCCCCTTGTCCTATCACAACAACCTCTGCTAAAAATTCTGTTCCCATTTTTCTTAAAGGTCTGTCTCCTTTCAGTACTGAAAAGCCACAATAAGGTCTCCTCAGAGCCTTCTCATCTCCAGGCTGAATTACCCTAAGTCTCTCAGCCTGTCTTAACAGGAGAGGTGCTTCAGCACTCTGATCATTTTTGTGGCCCTGCTCTGGACCCACTCTAACAAGCCCCATGTTTTTCCTATACTTTTCAGAAGAAAGATCCTGCCCAAAGGGAGTCTATCACTAATATATTCTAAATAAATCCAGATTTGTTAGTGGCACACCTGAGCCTCTGAAACTGGTGTTTGTCTTGAAACTGAAGGCTGCTGCAGCATGCTTGCTCTGTTTGTCATTGAAACCCCCCTAATTATCCTGCCTCTGGGATGTCTCACTTGGTGGCAAACCAGGCCTGACTTTGCAGCCTGAGCAAAGTTGGAGTTCTGGTGTAGCTGGTAAAAGTCATGTCTGAGTGAGTGCTCTATTAGGCTCTCTGGCATATTGTGGAGAAAAATGAAAACCAGAGTCTGAAAGCAGCAAGTAACTTGATGAAAGCAGTGACGTGAGTCGGTTATTGTGCTGCAGCTGCTGAGGATTGCACAAGGTGAGGCCCCAGTGCACCTCCTGTTCCTGCAGAACAAACAGACTCTGGGCAGAGTGCCCTTCTCAGGGTCATTTGCTGGATGCTGCCAGAGGGCTCCTGGTTTTGTGCATGTAGAAAGGTGAGCCTAGAGTATTGGTTAGGGATTGCATGACTCAGAAACAGATGGTTTCTGCCTAGTGTGTTTAAAATTTCCTTCTGTCTGCTGTGAATGAGCCCTCATCCTCACGTTTCCTTACCTTTCCAGGACTCGTTACCAGAGAAGCTGGCAGTCCATGAGAAAAATGTTAAAGAATTTGATGCTTTTGTGGAAACCTTGCAGTGAAGCTGTTTCCCAGTTCTGCTGCAGCAATTCTTCTTCCTCAAGCATCCTGGAGATGACATCAACAAATATCTCTTTCGCTCCTGCTCTGTGTTTTGTTCACATTGACTAGTTCCTTCCATCAAGTGAGCTTTCTTTTCTCTCTTCAATGACAGATACGGCTCACCTGCTGATTCTCCTCAACTTTTCCACCACATAGTTCAGGACTGCTTTTCCTGCTCACAGTCAGTTTTAAGACTTCGGTAGGGACACAGGAAGTCAAACTCCAATGTATGGAAACTTACTTTCCCCTCAGTCTGTGTTCTGTATGGAGGGCTTTGTGGAAAGTTGCCATATGCTTCCTCCAAGAGTCCTATGGTGTAAATTCCCTAGGTAGAGCTTCTTGCTAACAGACTTTTTCCTACAGTCTCTGATCCTGTTAGAGCATAGAAAGCTTTGGTTTATTTCCAGGGTCTGTGAGTTCAGCAAATTTGGCTGCTTGAAGTCTAGGATATCCATTCCACAGAACTGGGCATTTCATCCTGACTTCAGACTGTGTGCTTGGAGACCAGGGAGAGATGTCAGCTTTGGGACCTGCATAATACAAGTTACCTTTGTTTTCCTGCTTTTAAGGAATTGGGTCTCTACACAGTGATTTTGTGCAAGGCACTCTGTTAGGTGGCTGATAAGCAGGAGTGAAACTACAGGAATGCTTTCCACACTTCATTCCTGAGTGTACTGACACTCGGCCATGCTGAGTTTAACAGTGTTGACTATTGGCAAGCCTGCATTTAGCAGCTGTGATGATGCTGAATTCATAGCCTCTGCTTCTAAAACATAACTGTAAATACTAGGAATCCTATTTCTTTAGGGTTATGTAACTAGGAGTCTTAGTCCAAGATTTTTTTTCCTCTAATCCTTGCAAGCCTTCCTGCTTTATGGTTAATAGATGATCTTAAGAATTAAAAAATATTTATTGCTTTTAAAGAAACCTATATTTAAAAGATGTTCTGTTTTCATGTTATAGTGCGGGTCATTCTGTTCTGATCACTGCAGAGAGCAAGTGTGCCATGGAATCCTGGCCAGTGATACTGGTCTCTCTTTGCAGGAAAATATCCAAAATATTTATTTTCTGAAACAGATTTGATTAATATTATACTCTGTTTTGGGGACTCTGTGTCCATTGCATCCAGTCAGGGCTCACTGATAGAATGAAATGCACACATCAGTGGCAGGGACTTCGTAAAAAGCTGTTTTCTGAAAGGCATGGATGAATTTGTAGTGTTCTTTGGCCATTCAGAAAGCAGCTTCTTTAAAGAAGCACACTTTTTTGGGAAGCTTATGGTACTTTTTAATCAGCTGGCTTTTTTGAGTAGCTGAAATTTTATTTTTGTAAGAATCTGCCATAGACAGTGTGACTGGCTGGCATTGCTCTGTGGGCAATTTGGCTGTTGTATGTCTTCTGCCTCATGTAAGGGTGGGAGGAGAAACAGTGATTCTAAACAGAAACTTGGATAAGGTGAGTTTTCTTGTGGTTCTCTCTCCTCCTCCCCTGTGTAACTAGAGTGAGCAACTGCACGACCCCTTACTGTCCAAAACCATTTTTTTTTTCCCCTTAAATGGAGCTGTGTTGCTTGAGTACTGAGAAATCATCTTCATTTCCTCAGAATGGCTGAGTAACCAGCCTTCTAGGTGGTGCAGTGTGGCAGCTTCTTCAGCTTCGTTGCATTCATAGTTGGAAGAGATTGCCTGCAGCTGATGGGGGAGCCCAAACTCCACTCTGGAACACTATTTCTGTGTCACTGCTGGAGCACAGAGCCAAATTCAGAACAGATCATACTGTAAGGCCAGAGCAATGCAATGCTTTGAACTTCATGAGATTTTTTTTGTTGAGAGATGTGTTTGGTGGGAGGCCTTTTAAGTTCTAAAACTCCGGGTAAGAGCTTCATTAAAGGGAAGTTACCCACCAGAACCTTTTTATTTTACTCAACCAATTCAACTTTTTAGCAGCCTCACATGGAAAATGCTTTGTCCGTGCAAAGTAAGATGCACAAACATTTAAGAAAGCTTCCAAGATGAAAGTTTGTAACACAGCTTTAGTAAGATGGGCTGTAACAAATACTTGATCCCCATCCAAGAGCCACCTTGTTTCACAGGTGGAAAAGGTCGAGAAGGGTGCAGGAACACAAGGAATTAATGGATCAATTTCCTCTCACCTGTTTTCAGGAAGGTGATCCACCACGTTGTAGGAAGTAGCTGATAGACAGGTGGTTGTCACCTTTAGTCACTTAAAAGTCACACTTTCTGGGCTGCAGAGCAGCAGAGATGAGGTGAAGTGCTGGTTCACACCATATGAATAGAGAAAAATTGAGGTTAAACTTCCTCTAGCCAGCACTCCTGCTGTGCTCTTCTGCTGACGGGTTGTGGAGCTGGCATGAAGCACTGCCATTCTTGTTAATCCCACCCAGGAGGTCAGGGCTTGTACTTGTGCTCCTTTATTGATGGAGTTCCTAACATGGCTACAGCTCTCACAGCTCATAAGGCAGAATGGCACTGTAGCACATTTTCTTCTCTTCAAAAGGCTGGAAAATTGCCTATTTAAGCTGCTAGTGTTGAGCTGGATGGCCATAGCAATAAGATTCTCTAGGGCTGAGTTTACCTGCTTCTAGTCTGGACAGTCCTCAATTTCAACACACATTTGCTACATCTAGGCTCTGAGTTCCCTGGCCACTGCACAAAGGTTCTGCTTCAGTGAAGATCTAGCTGCTGTGGCCTGCCACAGATTGTGTTATGAAGGCTGTTTATTTTAGCAGCTCTCTGCTCAACTCAATATTAAGGACATTAAGTATGTAGCTGCTGATTTACAGATACTTTGGGTGGAGGGGAAGGCTCCTCAAGTGTATTGTTTTGGAAAGTCTCCAGTGTACTTCAAGTATTTAAAGAATTTCCAATAAAACTTTTATGTAAGCAACACTGCATTTTCCTGTGTGTACCAACAGGTCTGGGACAGTCCCAGGCTCATACTTGTTTTCCTCCAGGAAACGGGGAGGGTCAGGAGCCTGTCAGTGAATGTGGGACAGAACAAGTTCCTGTCTCCATCAGAGAGGGCAAAATGGACTGGTGCATTATAGTTGGAGCAGTCAGTGGGATCCTGTGGAGATCAACCTACTGGAAGGACAGGAAGGGACAGACAGAACAGATGCCTGGAGGTGGGAGGAACAGGTATCATACAGTGTTTGATCCTGCTGACCTCACCAGTGAATTGGGATACTGAAATATTAACTCATCTCGACAGGAAAGGGGTGGAAAAAATATACCCACAGAATTTGCATTGTACAGGGTTGCTACTACGTGCTATAAAGAAGCATAGGACTGTTTTGAGTTGACAGGAGAGATAGCAGAGACTAATAAAATGTGGAAAGAAAAACCACTCAACAGCTCTATTCTAGTATTGATGAAAGTTAACCCTGTATAACACACAATGCCAGGTATGGTGCTAACACCTTCCCTTTAATGGCAAGACAAGATTATAAAAATCTGTGTACAGTGTAAAGGGTGTCTGGTTATTATAAAAAAGACACAGTGGATAAAATGGCAGGAATGGGGAGGAAAAAAAAAAGAAAAATAACTGTGTATTAGAAGCTTCTATGAAGGGAATATTCCGGCTTGGGATACAAGGGTAACGAATTAAGAAAAGATTGCTTTTATCACATGTTCAGAAGGTAACACAGTAGACTAAGCATTCCACTGCAATCAACCTGTGGACATCAACCTGTATCTGTCTATGTTATATGCATGTATATGTGTGTATTTATGAGTGTCATTTCATGAACTTAAAAATTACATGGTATAGTTTCAAAATTGACAGAAACCATCCTGTGGAATCTGGGGCTTCCTACAGGGCTTTCAGTATCCACCATTTACATCACGTCACCAGTAGGACAAGGGACTGGAAAAGCCATCAGCAAATAAGCGAGAAAGTGAACAATCACTGAAGTATGATTCATGACCAAGGTCATGAACAATTAAATTGCATCACTTTGTGAGCCTACTGTATGTATTTATAAACAATGTTCTCCAAACAGTGTCCATAAAGCCATGGGGCCAGTTGCAATGGTGTTCACACTGTGTTCAGTACTGCCCATGGCTGCACAATAACAGGTCCTGCCAGTGCCAGCTCCCTGTCAGGGACAGATGTGCCTGCTCTCCAGCTCCTCTGAGTTGATGTTGCTACAACACAGTGCCAGGCAGGTCAATGTGACAAAGCCCAGAGCCACGACCAGCTGCTACACTGATAGGAGGTTTGAGATCTTGCTGTATAGTTGGCATGTTAACCATGCTGACCCCATTATAGGGGCCATGTCAACATGCAGAAGGGGAACTGGCAACTGGGAAGCCCTTAACTGGACAGTTTATGAACAGTAAAAACTGACAAGCAGCACACTGTTTAGACATGCAAGTGTTGAGATCAGCATTAACACACCCTGCCACATCACCGCTGACACCCCAGCAGTCAGGCTGCTGCCCAATGCTGATGGTTTTAGCTCCAGTGCTCTCCATTCTACTCCTAATTCTTGCATCCTAGTCAAAAAGCTTACTGATGTAACAGGCAAATTGTAGTCTTTAGGAAAAGGTAGTGAACTGAATATGGAACTCAAGGGGAGTGTGGTGGTCCTAACCAGACCAGTTCATCAAGTTAGCAATCCACATACATTGAAATGAGAAGGTGCAGGCTTCTGCTGTGTATCACCTGGCCACAGGATAAACTTGGCTAACTAATCCTAAAGTGGCTCCCACTTGGCACCCTTGGGCAGTCCTAGGCAGACCGCTCATCATGACAGGAAGTCGGTAATGTGGAAGAATAGCCCTCTTCAGGAAAGAGCCAAATATATACAATTTTTTTAACTCTATTTCCATCCCAAGGCTCCTGCAAACTAGTATTTCTTCAGAGTTACACAGGAGGCATTTCATACTTTCTTTCCTCCCTTGCAGCATGGTTGTGGTTTGCAGCATAGACAGCCTTATTTGTTTTTTGTAGATGTGCCACTGCTGCTGCCACTTGACAAACATACCTGTCATCATCATACAAATCATACATCATATCAATGTAATCTGAGATTACATTTTCATTTTTATTGAAATACAAAAAGTGCAAACTGTGAAATACAAGATCGGTGCAGATTAAAAGAAAATAAACAGTGTGAACCGTGAAAACCCAGGCCTGCACCTCATGAACATCAACAAAGAAGAAGGCAGGGAATGCCAGCAATAAAAGCAAAGCTGAAATTTTTGCACAGGAGCCCCTGTGCATATAAAAGGAAACTGGGACCAAACTGGCCCTCGGCTCTCTCGGGTTAGCACACAAGGCATCTGGATGGCCCCAGAACCCCTGCACCACCCAAAAGTTCTCGTGTCAGTTCACAGCTTGGGTCAGGGAGTGAACAGAGGCCATTAAGACAGCAGGAGGCTTGGCTAGCAGAGGGGAATGTTCTAGGTGCTAAAAGCAGGAGGTTGGTGCAGAACAGGTACCCCCCCAGGAAGAAATGGCTAATAGCTAACCTGAAAGGTAAGCCAGGGAAGAGACCCTTGGGCAGCTCTACAGCAAGGAGAAAACCAACAAAAGACCAGCACCTTAACTGTATACCATCCCCAACCTCTACAAGGCAGCAGAACCCAGCCCAGCCAGGACCCTGCCCATGTGAGAGAATTTAACCCCCCTGGCCTTGGCAAGTGCAGCCTCTGGTGACCACCCACCTGACACAGGCTGCAGGCAGCCCCGGGCCAGTTCCTTGCTCAGATCATAGGAGGAGTATTTCAATACATGGCATTCAGGAGAACAGACTGCAAAAGCAACCCTGGTTACTGTGCCTGCTCCAGGGCCCTCAGCAGCTCCAGCACAAGGAGCATTAGAGGAAAGGGGATATTTACAGTGGGTCCCTTCCAGGATTTGCAAGCACTTTCCCACCATGAGCAGTAGTAGTTCCCTGAACACTCTGAATCTCCTCCCTGCAGGCACTGAACCAGAGCAGGCTTTTATCCCTGCCTGCAGGGGATGAACCAGCCTCTATTTTGCTAAAAAAGGAAACATAATTTCAAGAATTCACTAAAAAAAAAAAAACCAAACCAAAACCTAAATCCCAAAAAAAAACCCTAAAATAAACCATCAAACTCCAGCCAGAACTCAGACACTTGCAGTTTTCCCCACTTTCCCCCTGGAGAGGAGCTATTCCAGCTCTGCTCCTCTGGCTACTGGGCAGGGAACAGTCCTTGCTGCTCTGCAAGGCCAGAACATGCCACCTTCCCCAGAGAGTGTGTAGGGCCAGGCCTCATGCAGGCAGGCACTTGGATTCCAGGTTGCCGAGCTTGGGCGTTTGTCCCAGAGGTTAGCTGGGCTTGCCTTTCCTCTAGGGAGATGAAGGAGAAGCCAGTGTCAGCTGCAGATACAGTCAGAGCACCAAGTCTCCTTCTCCCCCTACCAAAGCCTCCACAGAGCAGGGCACCTGCAGGGAATGAGGGGCTGCACTGCACTCCCTCAGCCTCCATAGCCTTGCCCCTTACACACTGGGGCAAGGACACCTCTCTCCACACTAGTCCACCCCAGATTACTCCTCCACAGCCCATCTGCCCTGCTAACTCATTCTAGAAGAGATTACAGATGAATTAGGAGCAGATTATTTCTCCCTCAAAAAACATGTATTTAGTTACTGCTGTGAATTGTTCAGGATAAAACAATTCATATCCTGGCCAAACAAGGAAGGCTCTTACTCTTGGAACAAGAAGATGAAGAAGTCAGCAGCCTGGTAGCCTCCATAGGGCAAAGTCTGCCAGTATCTAGAAAGGATCAGATCCAGTCCTATCTTACAACATCTCTTGCTCCAGCCTTAGTAATGCTCACTTTCTTGTTCACTGTTCCCACCCACGTGTGGGTGTGCCTCCTCCAAGCCAGCTGGCTGGACCTAGCTGCCCTGCAGAGCTGCCTATGTTTGCATCCATCCCCATTCCAGAGTTTAGCAAAAAGCAGTCTCCTTAATTCCTGCAGCAGATGCCACTTACTTTGATCACACCAGGACACCAACCCTTGGTCAGTGCTTAAAGGCAGGTTAAAATATTATGAAAAAGCAAATTCTATTTAGCATCCAGTAGCTTTTAAAAAAACAGTTCTGCTTGGTCCAAAAGATTTGTCCCTGAGGCCAGATGCAACAGGGAGGTCTGGCCCAGGCACACAGGGCACAAGATACAAAGATAAATCACACCAGTCAAGTAAGGCTAGAAGCTCCCTCCTAAAACCCTGACAGGCCCAGGCTGAGGAGAAGGATCTCTTTCAGTTCAGGTAATGGAAATGAGGCAACCCAAACCCAAAAAAGATGCTGTAACAGTATTGCAGTTGCTCCAGGGAGGTGCCAGGACCACCCCACTCTGAGCCTGCCTTGCAGAGAACACAATCTCTCCAGCTGTGCCCAGGGCATACAGGATGCATCTGACCAGGTGGCAGGGTGGAAGGTGTGAACCCCAGAGGAGACACGGCAAAGGCCCTTGGCATGGAATAGCTGTTACCTCACAGCTTTGGCACATGAGTACTCAGCACCTGGGCAGAAATTTGTAATCCAGGCCCTGTGCACTCCATGGTGAGGGTTAGCCCCAGTCCCCAGACCTTCCCTCAAGGCCATGCTCTGTTACACTGTGCTGAGGAAAGTTGTGCTCAAAAAGACAACTAACTAGTCAAGGCGGTCTGTGCCAGTCCGCACAGATACATATGCCAGAAGAGGAGGCCCTGTGCTGCTGCCAGGCCAGATTGTGATCCTCATGGTGTTCAGCAGCTCAGTGCCACCAAGGCACTCACTCCTGCCATTCAGACTCACCAGCTGTCAAAGGGTCACAGCTGGCCTGCATGCACAGCCAGGCCTGGCATGAACCTTCCCAGCCAGGCTGGAAGTGCTGCTGGAGGGACAAACACACCTGAGCTAGATAACTACAGGAGGCAAGTCACCCACTACAGTCCAGCCAACACTGAATAGTACCTGGAGTAGGTGACCCCAAGGGGCTGGGCTTTGGGCTAAACTCACCTTCATTGTTTTAGAGTCTGACAGGTAATAGCCCACTGCTGTGAGCCTCTCCTTCACCTGCCTGCCAGAAGCAGGGGGTCTAGAGTTGTGTTTGCAAATGCAGGCCATGCTGCCACCTGAAGCACAAGGGCTGCTGCTCCTTTCCCTGCTTTAGGTGCCCCTGGAGAAAGGCAGGATGCATGTTCAGTGCTGAGAAACGGCACTCACAGTAAGAATGTCTCCACCACAAAAACCAGCAAGTCCACCCTAGCCCAGACAGCCCAGCGGAGGCAAGGAGGGGTGAGCTGGGGCTACTGGGAGCTTGAACAAAAAGATCTGTGCTGAGGAAGGGACCAGGAGGGCAGAAAAACGGCACGTAAGGGAGGGAGGAAAGGAAGGCAGGTCATCTGATAGGGCAGAAGACTGGTGATGAGCCCTGGAGGAGCTGCACAGGTGGGTTAGGGCTCCAGTCTCAGCAGCTGGGAGACCAGCTCCCCTGTCCATCCAGAGCTGCAGGTCTCCTGCTCACTTACTTGCACACTTTCACCATCATCTCCACAGCCCTCACTCTGCTCATCACCCAGAAGATCAATGGTCCCTTTGTACTGGAGACAGCTTGGTCACAGCTCCAAGACAAAGAAGGGGGAAGGTGGGCACAGTGTGCAGGTGTGGGCTGGCCTGGATTCAGGCCTCCGCAGCCTCAAACAGCTCCTTCTGGTGGTCCAGCAGGAATTTGGTAAAGGTATTGATGGGATTGATGGCTTTTAGAGTGATGGCTACATCTTTGGCCCAGAGCAGATTTGGGCCAAACACAACTGCCAGGTTGGTGTTTGTCATCTTGTTTCTGTCGCTGTGAGCAGAGACCTATGTGGGAAGGAAAGAGACCATTTGTGAATCCTACAGAATAACACAGCAGCTGCCCTCTACCCTCCTCAAATCCAGAGCTGACAAACTCACAGAGATAATGAGAGGAGAAAAGCTGGTCAGGCCATAACATAACAACAGGACCAAGATGACTGTCAGATAATGTCTCTGCAAGTCCAGATCACCACTCACGATCTTCCCTCTTGCTTGAATGGCCTTGCAGTGGCTTCCTTGGCAGCAGGAAGTACTGTAAAGCAGATCTGAGACCCCTCTTCTACTCAGCTACTTTGTAGCTCTACCTCCACCCTGGGGAGCTTTCAGCCTTTCTGGTATAGACCACACAGGCTGTATGCCTTCACCTTTTAGGCTGAAGGCCTGCCTGCACCTCTCAGTGTTATGAGAACCAAGTGCTTAGGCCAGTGCTCACCTGCACCAGAAAGGCTGTCAGTAAACGGAGCACTTGGTAGTTTTCCTCTGGCAAATCCTGGAGCGTTTTGCGAACAATATCCACACGTTTCACCTCCTCCACACCTAAAAATCAAGAGAGACAGGACAATCCTCAGCACCCATCCTGATGAAGGCCCTCTTGGCAGTCACAAGGTATCCCATGCATGTCCCCACTAAGACATCTTTTGCCTTTAGCCAGTGCAACATTCAGGGAGTAGCACACTCGTCACAACTCACTCTGGAAACTGACAACATGGCTGTAGAGGCCAAAAGTGAGGAGGGGCTCAGGTAGCTCCCTCAAGAAGGTCTTGAGAATCACAGCAGGGAGGTGGACATCTTCATACTCCTGGAAATCTACGGGCATGCCTGAGAAAGTAGAGCAGAGACTCAGTGCTCACGGGCCAAAGCAGCACCTCCTCCAGACAAAGGACAGGACATGATGGTCACAACCCAAAACTAAGGAAGGGGTATTTTAAAGAACACAGAATCCTCAACTATCACATCTTCTAGCAGAGTGGAAAAATATGTTCCAAAATCATATACAAAGCAGTGCTGTATCCAGCACTACATCTTTAAAAGTCATCAAATGAAACATGACTAAGTTTCATCCTGGTCATCTTAAGTCCCTTCAGTATAACCAGAGTAAGACGGCATATCACACCCCATGAAACAGGGAAACTTTCAGGAAAAAAAAGGGTAGTAAGTGGAATATGAGTGGGAAGGAATATGCTTTCCACAGCAGAAGTGCCAGATACTTCTCCCTTGCAACTCAGGTCATACCCCAAGATGAGGCCTCACCTACAGACCTATCAGAGAAGGAGAGGATCCATGATGGACTAGTTCCAACACAGTTGCAGTTGGACAGTAGTAACTAGGGAATGAGAGTGGCTCTGATGTCTTTGGGCACTTACCCATATTGTATTTTTGCTGGACCTCTCTGACAACCTGTGTATTTGCTGATCTCCGGAAAATCCCCTCTGTATTAAGAGCTGTGAAGTGACAGCAGATGGACAAGAAAAAAATCAGCCATGTGAGAGTCTCTAAAAATGCTGGCCTTAACAATTATAAATCCATGCTGTGGGGCATTCAGACAGATATGAACAAGTCTCTTTTTTAGAGCACAACCATTCTGCTTCCACTATCAGACAAAGGATACAAGGAGCATTTGGTTAGTTTTATCAAAGTGGAAACATGGACTCCTCCAGAAAGAAGGTCTCCTAAGCCCTCCACAATCTCACTTGACAGCTAACTCACCTAGTTCAGGCTTTACACCCTATTCTAGGACTGCTGCTTTTCTTTATCTTACCACAGTCCTGATGGAAGCTTGGACAGAACAGAGATCACTGATACGGGATCGCAGCTTCCCCAAACACTTACCATGCTCAAGCAAGTGAGCAATGGTGTCTCTGACCACCAGAGGAACAGCAGACTGATCGGGGCTCTTCTCCCTGAGACTGCAGCAAGAAACAACATGTTATACATGACTGGTACACAGCACTGCTCCTGCCCTACATGCAGCCTCCAAGTCTTGAATTTGCCGCAACAAGCTGTACTACATATGATCTTGCTATCCCCATCCCTGGTTCAGCCATTATTCCAGGCTTCTATCCTCTTCATCCATCAGGTTCCATCATTGACTGCAGCAACTGTGAGCTCATTACTAGACCACAGGAACATTTTTCCATCTCCTGTAAAAATCTCAGTCTATATATGCCAGGGCAAAGTTTCTGGTTTCCCAGAAGGCAAGGATGCTAGTTATGAATCAGGTGAAAAGGGTTACGCTTCCTTTTTCCTTTCCCATAGAAGCAATTGCAGAAAGAAGCTGACACATGAGAAAAAAAAAAAAATTGGCCACCACATTCCTGTGACAGAAGATCAAACATCAGCAAAATGGCTGTCAGGGAATACCTCATGACACCAGGGTGCCACCCTCACATTTGATTGTCCAGACCACTGATAGCTTAGAGCTGTTCACCCCTCCCAGGCTGCTGACAAGCTCAGGCACCACGGCACCAGGGCAAACACCATCTGGAAATGTTGCACTGAAGCTGGGGAATGTGTTCCCAGACTGCCTCAGAGGATGTGTCTAGCTACACAGTACTGGCTCCTCCTCATTCCCCTGGGAGGCAAAACCACACTCAGAGTTAAAAATACCTTCAACACTTACTCAGTATCACCAGCCCTAGCCAGTGTCTGTGTTTGCCTTTGTCACTGTGCAGGAATGGGGAGTGGGATTCACTACAAGGGTGAATAGATGTGCTTTTAAAATAGAATTTATGATTTGGAGAACAACTAACAAATCTGCAGCACTGCTCAAAGCAGCATAGTCCTAAAGAGGCCCTTATCAGCCTCCTACAGACTTCTTTTGCTTAAAAGGAAGTTTCTAGTGCCATCTGACCCTATGGCCCTTATTTTGCTCCTCCCTTAGTGACCCTAAATTGCAAAAACAATCTAACCCAAGATCAAGAGGGTGGAACTGAATTGAGTTAGTCAGGCTCTGGACACAAGCACAGGGTTCTCTGGGAAAATGATTAAAGTGTCATAGGAAGTCTGAACTGCAAGAAATTTTGCAGCCATTTTCTGCTGTTTTTCAGTAATAAATACAGTGACATCATATCAAGCAAGTCAGGGCAAAAGCAGCAAAGTCCAGAAATACTCACTGCTGTAGGGAGACTCCAAACTGCTGGTTTGGCAGCGGTGGGCGTGGAGGTATTGGCTTCTGGGGTAAAGGTTTCTGCAGGGATCTCAGGTATTCATCATACCTACAGCAAAACACAGACTAGTAAAAAAGCCACTACACATCCTTGAAAGTGCAAAAACGCAGCACCACACACCCACTGGTAACAGCAACAGAGTAGTATAGTCAATTACACCTATGAAAAACCACGATAGGCAGTTCTGGAGCACAAGAACAAACATCTGGTTGCAAAAAAAAAGAAGGGAGAAAAGGAGTATCTGTAATCAAGAGTTGGCGTAGCTGAGTAGCAGCGTGGGCAGGAGGCCAGGACAGCACTGCTTGTGATGAGACAGATGCATATGTGGGTGTGGGACAGGGAAGCAATCTGGTAGGACTGAGATTATGGCAACTTTGGGAAGCCCTAAAGACAAGCTGAACAGTGCAAAATGAGCTAAGCAGGTGCCCAGACAACAGCAGATGCACACCATGAGCTCCAGGTCAGTGTTAAGGTCAGTATCTTGCAGAAAGTCCCCAGGGGGCTGAGTGGGAGATACAACATTGGTGCTCCCCTGGGGGAGGACTTTTATCTCAGACAGAACTGGGGACTGGGGGCCAAGGACACACAGGAAGGACGGCAGAAAGAAAGCAGTCTTGAAGGCAACTTGTCACCACACCCTGGAAAACCACCACTGCCTGAGTGGAACAATCTCTTCCTTCCCTTGCCACTCTTTACAAAAAGTCCCCTCTCACAGAGCCCCAAGCAAGGGGGAGAGAGGCAGTATTCTCACTTCAGCACTTGGCTTGGGATCCCCAACTGTTCCAGCTTCACATACTCCTCCAGCTCACTAAGGTAATTCACATAAAAAATCTTCCGTCCAAATTTAAAGCTGAAAAACAAGAGAAAGGTAGATAATGTGAGGAATTGGGAAATCCAGTAACAGAACTGACTTCTTACAGAAAAGAAGAGCAGGGGGCTGCAAGAAACATCAGTGGGGCAAAGGGGAGGTATGGCTGAGCAGCAGAAATGTCACCCACATCGTTCTGCCACTCCATCTATTCTACCAGGAGATGCAAAGACTTTCCAAGGTCCATTAGAAGCTCCAGCAGCAGAAGGAGCAGAAGGGTCCCTCAAATTCTGGATTTCTCTTTCCTGTGTTCAGCAGTAGGCTTGAGAAGATTTTACTCCCAATTATTTAATAGTTTATGATTTCAGTATCACAATAAATTTAAAAATTGACTTGCAGAGCCTGTAACTTTTTACTTCTACTTGGCTGGAGAGAAAAAGAGTAGCACAGAGCTGCAAACTCTGCAGTTTCCTAAAGAGGTATTTCTGGTGAGTACTTCTGAGCTCAGAAGTGGGAAGAGATAGAAAATGGTGAGAGACTCCAGGATAGGCTTGGCAGCCTGGGCTCAGCTTGTGCCCCTCTGAGAATGCCCCACTGTTCCCCCGCAGTGTGAGCATGTGGGTAAGCCTCCAATAGTGCTTCCTTCCTACCTAATCAGAGGCTTGAAGAGTATCAGCAAGGTCTTGATGAACATGGTTGGGTGCACAATATACAAGGCTTTGATGTTCTTCTTGTACCTGTCAAGAGAAGCCCAGTAATGACAAGCTGTACTTTAAGCAGAGGAACTAACCTTTCCACATAATTAAGGCACCCTGGTTGCTTCATCCTTTTTGCACTGAGCCTCACCACACCCCAGCACACCTGGCCTCTGCTCTTCCATGCTCTGTAGCTGTGTCAGGCTACTCAGCAGCCTAAGGACATGCTACCCTGTGTTCCAAGATTCACATAAAAGCAGTGAGCAGCCCATCCAGGAACCTACAATTATACCATGGGGCTGACACACTTGCACCAGATGTCCTGGGTTTGCTGCTTGTCTGTTGGCTTAAAGGATGTAACTACAGAAGGAGCGGTTTATCCTATGATTCAGTCTGCATTAAACAACAATCCACCTCCTTAAGCAGGAGAATAAATGACAGTAAATTATGATCAGCAAGCTGCACGGGGGGCCTGGGGAAGATCCTCTATGTTAGGCTAGAGAACAACACATAACGCCCTTGATTGCTGCAGCTTTACTCACTTGCGATCAAATTCCCTGTAGGCATCCCGCAACCAGCTCAGGGATGGCTTGTTCTCACTGGTCAGGCCATGGTGCAGGTACACCAGAGTGTAATCACTCTCCACATACTGGTCCAGTGTGAATTTCAGGTACCTGAGAAGAAAGAACTGATGAACTCACTTCGTGCCCTGCTACAGAGAAGCTCTTCCTCCCTTTGGGACTCTTTTTGTGTGCCATAACAGAGGATTTGCATCTCCAGCAACGGAGGTAAGCACTTGGGAGGACATGTCCAGCTAAAGAAGCCACTGCAGATCTGTCCCCAGGAATCCAACAGCTGAGAATTAGGTCAGAGTTAAGAAATTAACAGCATCCTACTAAGACTCTACTTACCCCAGCAGTTTCACGTGATCTAACTGATGACTTGGGGGCATCCGGCAGGCACTGAACAAAATGACTTTTCTTCCATATTTGTCATCACCTGCAGATAAAGTGCCAGAGATTATGGGGAGTTAAGGACCTCACATGGTCTTGGCAGCAAGGGGTAAAGAAAGAATGAGAAACCACCGTAACAAGGCACAGCTTCCAGCAAAGCTAAATCTGATTTTCAGCAGTTATCATGGGCCTAGTGTGGAAGCAGAAACCTGAACACCAAGGGCCTGGCAAGTCAACAATGAGAATGAAGAACAGATTTCCTGCTCCAGCCCTGAAAGGAGAGGAAGGACTGGAAGCCAGGATGCCTTGGGGCACATAAGGATGGAGGCAAGTACAGAGCAGAGTGCTCAGAGCATTAATCCTGCAAATTTGTCCCTGGGCACTGTTCCTGATGCACATGTGTCCAAGGAGGCAAAGGGAAAACTGCCCCTTACTGGCACAGTAACTCCTTCCACCCTGCACAGTCCCAGACTAACTTCTAATAGTCTGGTGCATCTGTATCTTACTTCACCTGAAGCTTAGTCCTGCACACAAAACACAGGACATTTCATACCCTGGAAATCAAGAAATTCCTAGAAAAAGAACACTTCCAGTTGCATCCCAAAGATGAGAAACAAGCATCATCCTAAGTCTTCTACAGATGGGCCAAGCAGGGCTTCTGGATTCTCCAGGGGGACTGTAGAATAAGCTCTTCACTGCTTCCTAGATTTTCCATCCACAGAGAAATTTTTCTGGCCTGAGACGGAAGGAGCTGCAAAGTGCAGCACAACAAAGCATTCTTTGTAAAAGCCATGCAGAAAACAGTCCCCATTACACTGGAGCCAAATAACCCATAAAGCACCGTCATGTCATGGAGGACACACCCAGCCACCACTTGAGGCTTCAGAGACAACAAGCCAAGTTTTTCCCAAAGCAAGTCTTCAACCATCAGTGGACTTCTGCCAGCAGAGATCTCAGCCCCATGAACAAAGCCCAAGCAGACACGCATGGCCAAGCTTAGCAGACGTGCTAGGGAATAGAGAGATTTGGATAAGTACAAACCAGGTCACAAATCTTGCGGACATACAGAGTTTGAGGGTAAGTCTGATTCTCTCCCAGACACAACACCCAATCCACTTCCACAAAGACGAATTCTTTTTAGCAGCAGTGCAGATGAAATGGTTCCTTTAGTATGAAGGGTGAAAGTCTTCCCACCTTTTTAGCTACTCACCCTGCTCTGAAACCTGTGTTTTCTTCAAGCAGAGAGTGCAACAGTGAATGGGACTGTTGAGATTATACTCAACAATACCTCCCTTACTCCCATATGGCAAACCATCTCACACAGACCACAGCACAGAAAAGCAGCAAGGATCAGTACTTATTCAGGACAGACCTGCAATACATCATTCCGCTTGAAATAAATCCTTTTCCCAGCATGGATTTTCAATATCCATGTAGCCATTTTCTCACCTTGGCACAGGCTGTTGTCCTCAACTACCACTTGGCTACACTTGCCATGCAGCAACTGAGGTCTCAGAACAGCAAACCTGATATTTCTGGGAATATTGCCTGTGAGTACCAGGTGACCACTTGGTGCTGCAAATGGCAGCAGAGAACTCATACACACCAGCCATGACATTAAGATGCCACCAGCTCCCTTTTGCCCCCATCTTGCCAGAACAGATTCTCTTGCTACTTGTTAATTTTTATTTTCACCTTACAAGTCCCATTTTTAAGCCACTCACCAGACAACACAGAATTTACTGATGCACACAAGGCAGAAATTCTACCAAAGCTAAGGACACTGCGGCAGCACTAGGTATGGACCAGGAAAGGGGCAGCATAGGCCATCACATTGACGTACACATGCGGAGATACGGGGCAGTTAGGGAGGACACAAGACCTGGAATGCAGGACTAGGAGAGAGTGATGCAAGGCTCATCTGGAACAGCCGGATACAGTCACAGCCAGGCCACAAGACCAACGTCACATCGCATATCCCACGGTAGCCCACTCTCTGCCTAGCCCAGAGTTTCCTGGTAGCTTGCTATGACTTTTAGGGCCTGGTCTAATGTAATTGAGTTGTCTAAAAGACTAAGTGCAGGTTACAAAGTCCTGGGAAAGGAACATGGCATATTGTGACCTTTTCCGTTGGTCTTGAGCAACTCATATGTCTCTATCAGAAAGACAAATGGTCCTGCCTGTATAAAGCACCAAGAGATGCAGTATTTGAGAATCAGTTGAGTTTTATAGTCATGGAAGAGAATGGCAAGAAAGACAACAGATCAAACATAGCTCTATGCTAAATTCAGAACAGGTGATATCTTCAGTTAACTGAGAGGCTGCATTTCACACCAGAGTGGATGGTCTGAGGGCCAGATGCAGACTGCAAGCTTAATCAAGGCAGGCCTTTGTGGTGTGCAGTACCAGCACCATGTTTGTGCCATGTTGTGGGTGGCCATACACTCAGCTCAGGCTTCTGGACACTGATTATCAGACCTGACAAGTCACAATTCAGGGACGACATACCTCACATAGCTTTCTCTGAAATGACATAAAAGCCTACAGCGAGGCCTATGCAAAGTCTTCAGTCTTGTTCCTTATATAGCCTTGGTGAAAACGTCTGAGATCGCTGGTAAAGAATAAACAGACAATCCATGATTCTGCCAAAGAGGAGATGGCATGTATCCCCTGGACAATTTCCAGGGCCAAGTACATCAAAAGATAATCTACAGCGGCCTGGATGACTGAAAAAGGAGTGGCCTGCTTTGCCTTCCAAATCAGAATGAATTTATGCATGAGACCTACAAAGGAACCATGCCCTTCTCTGAGTTCTGGGTTTTGCTCCAGTTTCATCACACTGATCTCAGCCTGTCAACACAGAAACTTCCAAAACCATCGACTGCTAACCTTGTTTCTACCTGACATATATCTGATCAGTGTCCTTGCTCCAGACATGACAAAATCAATAATTCAGCATCAAAGATGAACAATTAGTTGCTCCAATTTATAAACAAGAACCTAAAGTCCATTCCATGCATTCTTGTTGGAGGAAACTACCTTCAGGTGGCCCCTCTGCCTCCTACAGAACAGATTCTTATCAGGTTTGATCTTTCCCAGATGCTCCATCCCTTGTACTTGCTTTCCTGTTTGCAGTACTAATCTTATGTATCTAGGTTTTCACCCCTTGTTTGCAATTGCAAGTAGCTGAAGTTTCCACTGAACACAACTATAGACCATGAAGTAATCACTTGGCTTCCCAGGCTGCCTCCCACCTCTCCCAGATGAGGAATGCTCAATAGTTAACAACAAACCAATAACCAATTATTTACCACCAGTACTCACAGAGCACCCCAGCTTTGTAAGTTCATACATAAAACATATTTTCAATGTAGACTGGAATTAAACTACCTTCCTGAAGGATGTGATTCAGATTATTTTGCTTTTAACAACAAAGAGCAAGACACCAGCCAATATCTAAAGCCTCTCCAGTCAAGACAGCTGCTCATCTAAAGAGATGTGAACTCGTAGCAAGGATAGACAAAAGCTCCAGAACATTGTTATGGCACTTTTAAAGCCTGAACTGCATTTTTCCTCTTGCTTGAAAAGCAGCATTTCCATCTTCTAAGACAAAGGGAAAGGAAAATCACTGCTGTATTTCCAAGCCATGAGTGCAAGGCCACACTACTAAAAGGGCTGAAATTGAAATGCTGATGTAAATGTTTCAGATTGAAACCTGCAGCAATATCAACGTATCATAGCAGAAATTCACATCAAGATGGCAATAATGAGCCAAGACAGTGCATTAAATGAATCTGCACAGCTAACATGGAAAATACATCCTTGGTACCCAAATCCTGTTATTTATTATTTCTAGGTAAATAGAAATATATTCATTACATATGCTGAAATATATCCTTTAGCATTTATGTCATGGTTTGAGGCAGCCTAATAGCAGTCTAGAGACTGTTCATTCCTATCTTCATCAGGTCGCTTCAGTTAAGTGCCCACTTTGTTAAAAGATTCAAATGGGAGTATCCTAGTATTTTGATACTGAGAGAATGCAGATGGATAAAACTTGCCACCAAAAGCTAGTGTTACTGCTAAAATAACAAAGTTAACAGAGTCCAGGGTCAAGGAACGGGCACCACTACAGAATGCTGGAACATTACTACACAAATTTCACAAAGATTAGCATGTTCAATCAGAGCCACTGTCAGTAAAAAACCTGTCAAATATAATTTCACTCCAATTAGCTGTGCTAAGCTTATGGCACAGCTGGGAAACACTTAAATATAGTAGATTTTAGTTGCCTATTGAATTTCAGAGAGGATTTAGCCCTGAAGGAAAAGAAGGTAAGGAGCTCAAAGCAGAAGTATTTGAATACACGATTTTGTCCACCTCGATATTCCCAATATCCAAACACTGTCACAATCAGAAAGCCTTATAAACTGAATATAGCTTTAACTGATGCAAAATATACTGGAGGGTTGGATTAAAGAATGCAGACTGGGAGGATGTCTGAGAGCATAGAAAAGGGGATGAAGACTCCACATAATGAGGAAATGAGAATCAGCATTTCCATGAATCGTGTGAAGGTCTTAGCAATAAGAATTTCACACCAATAGAAGTTTTCATGTACATTGAGAAGCATGAAAGCACCAGCAGCCAAATTATTGAGACTTAGGACTGAAGTCCGGAGAGTGTTAACAAATGCTCAGCAAGCCCAGGGCAGTCAAGCACAGCTTTGGGCAAACAAGTTACCAGAACACAACATCTCTGCAGCCAAATGGAGAAGAAATAGATAACGGTTGCTTTCAGATGGAGAATCCAGTTTAAGTACCCGCTGCTTGGCGAGTGCAGCAGCAGATCACGTGAAAGAATAGGAAGCAATCCTAAAATGAACTTCCAAAGCACATATCATAACAGGATAAACTGGAGTTCAAACTGAACTGGTCCAAGCAGGCCACCACCATGACAAGACAGGAACAGGATTTACAGAGACCCATGAGCCCTGAAGTGCCCAAAGTAAAGCCCACTCGCCAAATTTGGCTCAGATGATTCTGCTGTGCCTGAGGCAGAGGTGCAGCCCTCAGACAACAATTTTGTGCAGCCTTTGGACTCCTGAAAAATTGCCAGTGCAGCCTAAGGCTGAGCAAAGTTTGGGCTCCCCTGAGACAGTCCAGTTACAGGCCATGGTCATGCTAAAGGAATACCATGATCTACAGAACCAAATGTTAGTGCCACAAAAAATCTACCTACCTGGTTGGGCCCCATCAAGTGCACCCTGGTCTGGAGGAATAGAAAAAAAGTTATAGCAAGCATCCTGTCCCAGAAAGTAATCATGAGGGTAAAGTCTGAGAGCCTAGCCAGATTGCCACTGGGCTGTCTTGCAGCATTCAACCTCCTTCCATTTCATCTTTCCCCCCTGCTCCTCTCCAAAGCAGCCTTGTCTAACAATGTGAGGCAATAACAGCAACCCTTGATTCCCAGATCTCTTTCTTGAATTTCCAACTAATTCCATATAATCAAATTTCTTGCCCTTACTGTTACACTTCCTCTGCCACCAAAACAGCAACTGCTGTACTGCCACTTTTAAAAGGGTTAATTGCAATTAATTCTGAAGTCTTCTGAACAACTTCAGAAGTGTACAGAAAATGGTATCATACCATATGAGTAACACATCCCACACCCATAACTTTTTTTTATGATTAGTAGATTCCAAATAAAAAATTAAATGCCAATTAGAATAAAAAAGAAGGTTCCTCTAGTTTATGAAGGCATTTATTATCACACCCAGTCCCTTTCCATCACTCTCACAACTATATACTCAACAGACCCACATGGGCCAATTGAGACAGAAGCCTTTGCAGAGGAGGGCTCTAGGAAGAAATTCTCCATTCTCTTAGCCTCCCTTAGAAACTTAAAATTCCTTAGATACTCTCCCTTTCCTTGACCTTGCATATCAAAATATGGTGCACAAGCTGGGCTTGCTTTGGATGGACTCAATTCTACAGAGGCAATTCATCATTTTTTATCATACAAAATATTCTTAAACAGACGAATAAACAAAAAAAGCTAAAAGCCGGAAACGACATCCAAAAGCAGCAGAAATGCAGGCAGTCTGTATTAATGGAACCAGAAACAATGCACCGTGCCTGAAGGGAAAAGGACCCTCTTTACCCTTTGCTAATGGACCTTTGCTGAGTCCATTAGCCACCAAATACACCTTCAACACAGGTTTTGTCTGCCCCTTCTACCTTTGCTTACCTAGAGAAACAACAGCTACTGGTGCTCCAAGACTGATTTTACCTCCCCATGTCAATCACCCACACCTACAGCTAATCATCAGCACTAGTTACAGCTTTGGCACCTGCAGCCATGTCTGTTGGTTAGGTTTGGTATCAGATTCACCAATGAAAATAGATTTACTGCTGAAATTGCAGCTTCAATCCAGTAAAACAAAAGAAGGTACAATCATAGCTCTCCACCTTGTTTTCCCACTTCAATTACACATATTGGCATTACAGGTTTTCTGTGAGAGCAGCCCCACAGGTGGACAATTAATGATGTGAGGCAGCAGATTTCCCACACAAACTAGCAGAAACATGCTCTGAGCTCCAACAAAGTTTTGAAATCAGTGGGCAGGGGTTACGTAGCCAGAGTATACAGTGACAGCCACTTTCCTGGCCACTGATACACTATCTTCTACCCTCCCTGGCAGTGAGAAACTCATATGCCAATATATATTATGCCCCCATTTTCTTATCCCAAAAGAAAGCAGGACAGTTATTGTGTAAAATGGGAATGCTGATGATCCTCATAGCCATAGTTTTGTATATTGACCACAAAGAAGAGACCAGTATTTCAGACTGGGCAGCAGAATGAGGAAGGAACACCTTGCCAGGGCTTACAAGAGCCCTTCTCATCCCACACAGCCACAGGTTTCCAGTATGAACTCCATCTCCAGAGACCTCCTTTAGGCTATTAACTTCCTGCTTTAGTTTTGAATTTCAGCCTGTGCTAAAATTCAAGGCCAAGACTGTCACCTCAACCCCCAAGAAAATGGAAGCAGCACCTTTGCTATGTAGGAACTGGCAGGAGAACACAGAAACTCTCAACATAACAGAAACTTGGGATAGTTCCTTAACAGTCCTCAAACAGGAGCTTGTGTTTCCTCCAAATGCTATGTGACGTGAGCAAGGAAAAAAACACACTTTGCAGAAGTGGATTGTGCAATGAAATCAAACCTCCTCTCAGCTTCTGGCCACATGTGAAGAAGAATTTCGCTGCTACAGTGCTCACAAAAAGAGGTACTCAGAGTCAAGAAGAACAAAACCACACAGAGACCTCTCCAGAGCCTGTGTAAAAACTCCATAAACACACACTTTAAGGCAAGTCTGAAAGGACCAGCAGAGCACCACATCGTTCTTCAGAAAAGCATTGAGTCCCAGAACCAAAAGAATGTTTCCTTAAACTAAAATACTGTGATTCCTAACAATATTCCAGTTCGAGTACTCCCTCAAGACTGTGGCCTGGATGCCTTTTGCTGTCATTTTTGTGTAACATACCACCACATGGGACAGCAGTGACATCCCTGCTCCTTTCCCATGGACAGCCTCTTCCCACAAGATCCCAGTCCTCAGAAAAGACAGGAGCATGGGGCACCAAGGAGAGTCTCCATGAAACTGCTGCACTATTTTTAAGTGAAAAACAAACCCCAAAAACTAATTTTCCTAACAAATTCTGCAAAATGTTTTTCAGTTATTTACCCTCTTAAGTCAGATAGCCAGGCTTTTTAAATCCAGCATGCCTTGGACTGAATCAGAAATTAAGGTCAGCTAGAAAACAAGTGTGCTAACTTTTTGTCATCAAAACTGGGCTTTTATTAAGCTATTAACATCATGCACATCCAGCAAGAAGCAATTACTTTTCTGACTACACAGGATAACACTGGGATCATGGAGTTCAGCCCGAGGATGGGAACCAGCCTTCTGCTTTTGTCTCAAAATAGCATCATCATCCCAGAACATATTTCAGGGCAGGCAGGAACAGAGTTAGCCACAAGCTTTCTGCTCTAAAGTGCAGAACAGGGAAGGACATGGGACAGAAAGCTAATGAATCAATAGAATGGAAAAAAATATCCTTGATCTGCTGCCATTTGCTAATATTTACAAGAGAACTAGGGTAATTTTGTTTCAGGCTCAGCATAGCCAGTGTTCATTGCACCTGGAGCTGCTGAAAAACACAATTTGTCAGCAGAGGCAGATCTGAGCAGTTTCATATTAATTCTCCAGAGATTTTTATTCTCCAGGCTACCTCTAATAGGATTTTTCCAAACTTTCCCAGATTGTTTGCCTCCAACAACAATTCAGAGAACACTACTCTGTCTGATACTCTGAACAGTTAAAATTCTCAATTACTGACAAAAAAAAAAATTAACAACTTCACCCCGGTACCAAGATTACAAGTCAGACCCCTTTGATCAACTTCACAAATTCTCCTTTCAGGAGATGAGAAACCAGCAAGTCTCAAACCTATATGGCAACAAATCCTCTATCTGGAGCTGTGCTCCAAGCTCTCCCAGTGCCAAGGAAGGCATCACACCACACGCTGTGTGTGGGACCATCACATGCTTTCAGACGCATCAACTACCGGTGAAAATTGGCCAGCAAGAGCCAGGAACAGAAGCTTCTCTGAGCTGTTTCTGCACTATACAGAGACACTGCAGGGACACAGAGCTCACTAGGAATACAAATTTAAACCACAACGAGGAAGAGTTCAGAATGCAGGCATGGCTCCCAGTCAGCCGCCATCCCATCCCGGAATCTTTTCAGGAAGCTGGCTAATTCTTCATTTGCTACCCTAGACCGTGTCAAATGGCTACATTCCAACAGCTGCTAACACACATCTCCACTGGAGGGATATTCCATTCAGAGAGCTTGTCAAAGAAAAGTCATGTTACCTTAGAACATGAAATCCCAACCCCATGGGAACAGAAATCCCAAAGAAAGAGTAGTGTTTATGTCAGAAGGCAGCAGACAAATTATATCCTTGGTTTGGGCTGACATTCCAATCTTATCAATGTCTCTGATCAAAACTCTGCTAAGCACTTTGAAGCTTAGTCTAAAGCAAATGACTTTAACTCACCCTTTCCCAGAGTCCTCAAACACCAGTTACCTCTATCATTTGCATTCCAAATATTCTTACTATTACCACTGAAATGGTGGAGTCCACACATCTATCCCTTTCCAGTTTCAGCACCAGAGACCAGGGTGCAGACCTCTATAAACCCCAGTCCTGAAACTCCAGCCCCATGGAAAAGAAGCATAGTAACACATTTGTAAATGAAAACACTTCTGGCAAATCTATAAAGGCATAATGGGCCAAATATCAAACACCTGGCCTGTCAAGCTGAGCAGGAGACAATACACAAAGATGTTTTGAGCCTGCCATTACTCTACAAAAGATGGAACATGAGACATCAGGAAAAAAAATAGCTCATTTGAGAAAACTGCCCAGAAAAGAATGAGATCAAGACAACTCTTACCAAAGTAAGTGCCTGAGACTCTTTCTGTTGTAGTCAAACTCTGCTGCAGAACAACCCTGAATCAGGAGGAGCCCAGCTTCCTTGAAAATTCACATGTGGGGCAAGGACCAAGGTACAGAGAGATGGCAGTAGGAGGGGTAGGAGGGGGTAGCAGGAGGGGTAGGAGGTGGCCATAGTCAAGCAGGAAGTATGAATCTAGTCACAAGTTGAAGAAGTGCTTTTTTTTTTTTTTTTTTTTTTTTTTTTTTTTTTTTTAAGAACAAGGAACACAAGACAAACTGGCCTTACCCTTCACTCAGGCTCACCACAGCAACCTGGAGAACACTCCCAAAACTCTTTCTTATGGAGGTCCCAGCAGTATATCACCAAGGGTTAGTGTAAATAAAATAATATGGACAAGAACACACAAAGAAAATCCAAATGCTTGTGACCCTGAATGAACAGGTCCTTCCTTGCCTATTCCCCCTATTTCGGATTTCTGTACATGTTATTTCTGGACAGCTCTGGTCATTCAGATATGAGTGACACCACCTATAGTGGATTACCCAGTCAGCTGAGGACCTTACAGCTGTATTGCTTAACTAGGTAATTTCTGTGACATTATCAAGCAAAAAACACTTTTGTGCTTGGGATGTAGTAAAGAGTCATAGCTAAAACAATTCAGCAAAAGCAACTGAGTCCTGATAATAATATAATCAAGGCAGCAAGAGCCAAATAAGGCAGAAGTAACCCAAGTTTAGCTGAAGTCAATGAAAAATCACACATATCACAAACATTCAAGAAGTTTGGTGTCCCTTCTTCAGCACCTGTCATTGCCACTTGGGCTTGGCAAACAGCAGATGTCCCCAGAGACCTATTACAAAAGCCCTTCCTCAGTCCAACTGCAAAGACATCAAAGGAGAAAACAGAAAGGTTCCTACCTGCTACTTCCACAATGTGGTGCCTGGCGATATCATAGTAGGGATCATCCCACTGCAGGTGAGTGACAGGCTCAGGGGAGCCTTTGGAGTCATCTGCACAAAGTACAAGAAACAAGCAATCAGAGAAGGGATCTGGAGCACGTTATTGGCAAGTACAAAGAGATAGAGGTATAAGAAAAAATGGCACTACTACATGGGAGGGGCTAATGTATGCAACTGTACACCTTGAAAACCTACTTTTGAAATTCTGAATGGACAAGAGCAGCAATGACTTCAGAAGAGTCCTGTCAGTCCTGTGAGAGCCATATGTGTCCCTCAATGTACACTCTCTCAAACCATTATTCAGATGTGTCACAAATATTCACAAAGACAAAACCCAAGGACACCACCATGAATTTTTAGGAAAGGAGGATTTTAACATAGTCCCCATGATGGATGGACATCCTGTACATCCTTGAGCTAATTTTCCTGACCTCTTTGTTCATTGTTCATAGCACAGGATTTCAGAGCAACAACTCAGGTCTCCAGCCCCACCTCCCAGATGGAAGTTTGAGACTATTCCTGTACAGAAGGCCAAACTCTCCTGCAAGAGACCATAATGGATGACACTCAAGGATTTACAGCACATCTATACTGTCAGCACCAAAATGTAGCCAGGCACAGGACTGAGAAGAGCATATTTACATCAGCTGGCTATTCAAAACTAAGGCTGATTCATGTGGGTGTGGTGCAAGTTTAATGTGGCTATAAAGCTTTAAATTGATCTGGGCTCTCTGAATATGTAGATATGACCACAATGCTGCAGGACAAACAACTGCTTTTTGGCCAAAATCCAGATCCCAAACAAGCAGGCTACTTACCTGATTTGGGAAAAGCAGGGACCTCATCTGCTGGCCAGTTCTTATCATCTATGGAGGCCAGTTTGAGCTGACTGAGGGACTGGCTGGTATCATCCAAGTTCAGGTCATCCTGAAGCTCCGAGAGTGGGTCTGTAGCCATGGTCCCCAAATATCACAGTTTATTTTGCAGTGTCTAGAACACAGACTGCAGAGATTGCTAGGTGAGACACAGAGATCACAAATCTACCTCCCCGCAGAGGCACTTCCTCTTCTCACTGATTTCCCCATAATATTCCCTTATCTTTACTTATCCAGAGATTGTTTCCCCTCCCCCTTAATACAAGCAGCAACTCCTCCTCCTTGCTGGAGGCACAACATGTCAGATTCTTTCATGCCAATTGCTATCAAACGCCATCAAGAGCTGTACCAACCCTCTCAAGGAGTCTCTGCTTGACCACAGCTCTGGACAGAACAGTTTTTCTCTCCTGAAACAGAAGCAGCACCAGGACTCTGCGGAAGGCGACAGGCTGCACCAGCCCCTGCCTGATACACTCCCTGTATGGCTCTAAGCTCCCCCTCCCTCCAAATGGCTGGCACAAAGCCCGGCTGTTTCCACAGTTGGCCCAGTGCTGGAAGCTTTCCCAAGAATCACCCCCCTTCTTCTCCCCTTAATGGAGAACCAGAGCTCTCAACAGCACTGAAGTGGGTGCTTCAGTGTGCTGGGATCTGAACAGAGAAGTGAACATCTCCTCAAAACAGGAATTTTTTAGGCTGAGCTATAAAACAGAGAGAACAATACACATACAATCTTCATCTCCTTTCAGCATCACCAACAAATCATTTCTCCTACATAATAGCTAGCAGCAAGGAATCATCTCTTTCATTTAAAGCCATACTGCCTGAATATTTTTCACCAAGCATGCGATAAGGAGACCAAAGAATTAAGAGGGTCCAAGAAACAGACAGCTCAGTGCATTTGCTGTTGTTTGCAAACACTTCTCACTCTCATCTGAAGCAGAAGATACATTAAAACTGGGACTGAGCTAGCACAGAATACAGGATCTCCTAAAAGTACCAATTCAGGGACAATCCTTGGGAAGCAGCTGTTATCCTCTGAATTCAATCTCCTGGAAGTAAGCAAGGAAACATTAAAAAGGACAACTATGTAGGTCTGGATTACATGGACAGTAATTCAGTGGCCAGCAGGCAGCAAGCCAAGAGACGCTGTAGAAAAACAAAGTGACACCTTGCATCAGAAAGAGTCTCTATAACACTGTTTCACAGAGATGCTTGTGATTATTTTGCTTTATGAGGAGAGCATAGAGTTCAAAGATGATCTGAGGAGGCAAAACACCTTAGTGTGAAAATAATATTTACAGTAAAGCTATTTCCTTTGGCAGAATGGAGAGGGGGCAATGATGTTTTGCGCTTTCCATCCCTAGAGCTTGAATGTGTATATTCATCCAGAGAAAACAATGAAACAGTTACTCAGACAGCACAGAGGACAAAACCTGTGAAAGATTAAGTTCTGGAAGGTGTCACATCCATTCTCAGGTCTATACTTGCACCAAGCTTGGGGATGCATTTTTAGAGCACAGGAAATTGGATATTCAGTGTTTTTCCTCTCCCTTTGGACCATTTGAATGTTATTTACTTCCTGTCCTCCCTTATCTGCTACTCACCAGTTTGCAACCAGTTTTCACCTCTCTGGGGCTCCCAAAGGATTGGAAAGTATTGCTAATCAAATGCAATGTTTCCCAAAATATCAAAGAGCATGACATATACAAGCAGCAGGTCATCAAGACAGCACATCAGACACACAGGGTCCCACCACTGCAGCCATGCAAAGTTCCAAGCAAAATTATACCCTGCCCTCTGGTGAGGGCTGCCAGAGCTACCTCACCTCCTCTGATCTTGACAGGGCAAGGAGCAAGAAATCAGGTTCCCTAGCACCGTGAGCTCATGCTGGAACCACGCAGCAGTGGAGCCAAGGGACAAGGACTCCCCACCCCTAGCAGCTGATCTGATTTCTATGGTAACACCAGGCACTGACTCCTATGACTCAGCGAGCTTAAAGCATTTCCCACAGGAGCTCAGCAGACCCAAAAGCCAGTGCTCCATGCTGAGGAAGCATCCACGGCTCCCCAGGGCAGCCTCTCAGCATTCACAGCTCTCAGGGACTTCCCGGCCCTAGTGGGGACAGAGGACCCACATTCAACTGCTGCCATTCCCTGAGATGCCTTTCATGGGAAGTTCTTGGGGACAACCACTTCCCCAAAGCTGGGTCCTGAAACGTTTGAGGACCAAATCCAAATCTCCCCACAGAGCAGTGATGGTACTGCCATAGGGCCAGCAAGTCACCAAGTGTTCTCACTTGTTCCCACACAGATCACCACCTGGCTTCACAGTCAGCTTACAGCACTTGTCCAGAGACAGAAGAGCAGGTTATTAGACAGCACTGGGGGATTTCCCCTGAGGCATATAATTAATCTTAGTGTGGCACCATGTGGAAGTTGTTAGTAGAACCCAAACTGCAAAAAGAGCCCAGTGGATACTGCTCTTCCCTCACTCTTTGGAAAAACAGAGAAGGCTCTCCAGATACCTTCATGTGGTTTTCACAGCTTCATTCCTTGGCTGTAGATTACTGCTCCATGGTGTTAATGGAAGCAGGATCCAGAGCAAAAGACCTCTTAGATTTCAGGTCCTTCTTGTGAACCAGACTGTAGTACCCAGAGAGCCCCAGAAGGTTTTGCAGAATTTTCTCCAGCCCTTTCCCAACATGTAAAAGGCAAAAGCATGGGGTCTCACATCAGATAACCATACAGCAGTTTAGCACATGTAACCCTCTACCTGTTTGGGAACCAGCAGGCTCTGAGAAGGAGATAAATGGAGTTAGGATGTAAGACACAAATTGAGGATCTTCATACAAGGATACACATTTTACTTTCCAATACTGCAGCCACATGAGATGCTTCCCTGTATACTCAAAAACGACCCCTAAGGGTCATTAAATGGAATCCATATGTATCATGGTGATATATTTGTTAACATGAGTAAAGAGTTAGTTAAAAACACTTCATGTTTTTTTAACAATAAAAGAGCATTTCAACAGATTTAACTCAGTTTAAAAACTGCACCTGTTTTACATAAATCTCATTACAAAAAGCAAGTGGTATACTCCATATAGCAAATAAGATAAGAAAAATTACACACCTAGATTTAAAAAACAAAAATTCTAGCCAAACATTCCAAAACAAAAGAATCACACCTGACAGCAGAAGCACTTGCTTACTGCCAAGCTCTAAAGAGCCAACCATTACCTTTTTTCCCATGTATGTCTTCTGCAACTACACTGCACCTGAACACTTGCTGTGTAATAAAAATTAACTTTCCTACATAAGACATATGATGGAGAACAGCTCATTCTGCTAAAGAAGAGAACTCAGACCACTAAAATAAAATTTTCACACGAATTCTGAGCTGAAGATTCCTTATGTAAGATCCAGAATTTACCCAGGGAAGACTATTCACTTATATCCAGAAAATCTTGGTAGTTGCTGTTCATGCAAACTATTTTTTTTCTTCAATTTCAATTTCACTACTTTTCTACCACTTATTTCTAAGCTACATCTGCTTGGTAGTTTCCTTTTCCTGTTTTTCTTCTAGATGTACTATTAGTTCAGAAGTGAATTACACTTCAAAATAAGTCCATGCATATATTACCACATCCTGGAGCTGTACCTACAATAACGAATTACAGAAGCAAAGCGGTCTCTTCTTCTGTGCAAGATGAACAAGCAATGGTCAGATGCAACGCAGTCCCAGTTGCGGGATTATTTTTCTGACTCTGCTGCCATCCACACCTCCTCCCAGTTCCGGCTTATTTGCACAAATGTCTTTTTCTGTACACATCAATCAAGAACCTGCACTTTGCTATAGTGTTAAAAACAAGCACATTGCAAGAAAAGGGAGCAGTTACTCAGCAGCAGACCTTCAGAGTACTCACGTGCATGAATAAGTTCCAGAACCAAGACCCACTTACAAAGCCCACCCCTTATCTTCCCTCACATCGAGACATATCCAAGATACCACCGAGAGCATCACTACACTGGTACTACCCTGAAAGAACAAAGAGGTCCAGGGCGAGACCTTGTCATGGCTCACCATGACCAATAAACTCAGGACAGACAAATTATTGCTCAGGGAAGCTCTTTGGTCCTTCATTATTCCAACAGCTTTTTAATTGAGCAGTTTTCCTTCCCCAGTCATCTCAATCCGTTTGCTGAAGGCCACCTCCGTGCCCGCTGGAAATCCACCCTAGTGAGCAGGCAGCCTCCCCTTACTGGTTCTCTGCAGGGTCTGCGGGCAAAAGCGCTGAACTCTCCAAGTGTCCTCTCCGGAGCTGCCGCACAAAGTACAGAGGCTGCTCTCAGCACCGTGCAGGACCCGCCCAGGACTCACATGTGAGGAAAGCTGTGGGGCACACACAGCCCGGCGCGGGCTGCACCCTCCCCCTCCTCATTACCCTCTCCACAATACATCCGTTCCCTCCTGTTCCCTTCGACTCATCCATCTCCTGTGAGACGCCCGAGCGAACCTCAAGATTGCTTACGAGACTCAGATTTGCTACTTACACTGTTGAAACAAAGGTCCCCTAGTACACGCCAGCTGTCTGAAGGCAGGACAAGTACCAGTCCCTGCTGCTGGGCACTGGGGTTAGCGGCAGCCAGCCCCAGCGCCAGCCCCAGCGCCAGCCCCACCGCAGGTCGGGAGCAGCCAGCAGCAGGCCCGGCGGCGCCGCTCCGGCGGTACCTGCACCGCCAGCACCGATCAGCGGTGAGCAGGACACCGCGGGCTGCCGGCCCGGCTCTCCCCGCCCAGGTGCCCGCGGCGCTTCAGCAGCCGCGCTCTTCCCGCCAGGCGCGCAGCGCGGGCGAACCGAGCCGCTCCCCAACACAGGGCGAGCCCGGCAACACCCGGGCGGATCGCTCGCGGCTCCGGGCCCAGCCCCGGCCCGCTCAGCCCCAGCCCCACCGCCGGGCCGCTCCCCCGCCCCAGCAGCACCAGGACAGGCCGCCGGGCCCCGCTGCTGCAGGCAGGGCCCGGCCGCGCTCTCCAGGCACCCCACGCCGCCCCGCTGGTGCCGGTACCTGCCGCCGCCACCGCCCGCCCGTCACCGCCGCTCGCCGGAAGCGCGGCCTCGCCGCCGGGGGAACCCGCCCCGCCCCGCCCCGCCCGCTGCCGGCCGCCGTCCGGGCGCGTCCGCCGCTCCCTCGCCGCGTTCCGCCGGCACGGAGCGCCCGAGGCCCAGGGGACGAGGAGGCGCGGGGGGCCCGAGGCACCCCCCGCAAGCGGAGCCTCTCGTGGGGGCGGTGAGCGGCCCGGCCTTGGCGAACATCGCGTTTGCGCTTCAGCTATCCCCGGCATGCGTGCGTTCTGAAGCCCCTGCGGGACGGCGCTCCGGACTTCGAGTCGCTTTTAGGAGCTACCAGCCGAGGAAGAGCGTGTCGCCTTGCTTTATGCTAGTCATGACGATACGTCCTAGAAATACTGCTCGTGAAACAATAGAAATGCTGCACGGGTACTGTGTCTGTGGTGAGAAATCAGAGATTCGTCCCTATTCCCCAGTTTAAAAGGAAAAAAAAATCATAAAAGTTAAGGATCTCATGGCAGAGCCCCAGGATTACTGCATAGCAGAGTATCCATCTCCAGCGTTCATCTTCCTCTTATCCAGCAGCAATCATGTCACATAACAGCCAGCGATAATGCACCCATTACACCTTTGTGTTTGTGCAGGGGATCCCGAGGTCTCCAAGGCGGTAGCTGATGAAACCACAGTCCTCAGTGACCCTGGTAGCAGGCTGTCCACCAATATTTCCACAGGCTGCAAGAAGCTTCCAAACATAAACCATGGCAAGCCAGGGTGCTGGGGACTGAGACTCAGCACGTTGAGCCCATCTCAACCATTAAGACCAGTGGTAGGTGCAAAGAAGAGTTGGATAAGGCTGTGTTTCCCAGATCTGCAGCAGAAAAAAAGTGTAAATGGGACAGCAGGCAGCGTCTGTCTGGATCTGTTGTCTCCCTCAAGTAGGGTTTGATTCAGTGCTCCTTTGGTCGGCAAGCCGTGCAAGGTGCATGCTCTGGCCAGCCCAGTCCAGAAGTGTCTGCAGGACTCTGGTGGCAGGACAACTGGGCAGGAATGCCAGAAACCCAGCCCTATAGGACAGACTGTAGAGATTTGTGAGAAGGAGAGCAAAGCTTCCAAGAACTTCAGACTGGCATTCCCAGAGCATGGGGGGAAGAGCTCACTGGAGGGGCAGAAGTATACGGAGCTGGTAGAGGATTAGTCTGGCAGCCCAGGCCTTCCTCTAAATCTCTGTCCCAAAAGGGGATGATAAAGCACAGGTAGTGTTCCATAGAGTATGATAAAGCCTTCCTGTGGCTTTGCCACCCCCAGAAGCACTACTTTGTCCACCCTGGCCACAAGCCCCTCCTGCACACACAGTGTGGCAAGAGCTATAGTTCAGCAGGGAGCTTCAAGGCCCACGTGTTGGCCCATGGGGCTGTGTGGCCATTTCAGTGCACCCAGTGTAACAAGGTTTGCTGCCCCAAAGTGAGATTTACAGGAGTACCAGGGCCAGCACCCCTTGTCCTGCCAGCAGTGTGGCAAGGACTTTGCACACTGTCTCTCTCTCTGCATGCACAGGAAGATCCATTTGGCCATTGGGATTGGCCCAGCTGGTCCCAAGGGGTGCCATAGGTGAGTGTCACCTGGCCAACCCCAGCTCCTTGTGCAACCATGCATGCCTGCACATGGGGGAATGCACTTCCACCTGCAAGCAGTGCAGCAAGTCCTACACCCTGGCCACTAAGCTGTGGTGCCATCAGAAATCCCACCTGGCTGGCAAGCCCTGAAAAAGTGAGCTCCGTGGTATGGGCTATACCCTTCCCCAGAGCCTTGTACACCATGTGTTCACCCACAAGGTGGGAAAGGACTGAGTAGTGGCCTCACTTGCTGTGGACCTACCTCAGGCAGCAAGAAAGAAGCCACAGAGGAAGGGCCAGTAGGGGGGGGCTTGTGGCAGAGCCCACCCCGCTCATGGTGTAGGTGCTGAGGCCAGTGAGTGAGGCTGAGCTGCTGATCACAGCCAGCATTGCTACTTACCAGTCTCAAGGCAGATCCCAGATCCTGGGGCACATGGGACAAAGGCCATGTGTCCAGGAGCAAAAGATATAATCAAAATCATCCTCTCCGAGCATGAGGACAAATGCATTATGATTCAGGATGAGGCCTCACTCTGTGATGTGGTCATCATCCAGGAGGGAATGGGCTTCAGAAGCTGTGGCAGAAGTGGTAGAGGTCAAGACTGATACTGGCTGTCCCAACATGCCCTGGCTGATCTTCTGTACTTATTAAATTGAGGTAAAAAAACCAAAACCTGTCTCTCTCATCTCTCTGTTAGCAACAAGGCCCTATAGCTCAGCCCCGGGCAGAATTAGCAGTCTTGAAGGTAACTGCTTGTATAAATGTGGGCCTTTGCAGTAGCTGCTCACTGAAGCTATGAGCCTACACATGCCACATGCCGGGCCTGGCACAGGGAAGGCATTGGCTGTTGATGGGAATAACTTCCTAGAGAAGACACAGCATTAATGAGCAGTGCTTCTGTTCTGCCTGTGTTACATTGTCAGTCAGTGACAGTGCACTGCGGGGAAGGCAGGAAAAGTCTCAAAGCAGTGACTTTAAACAGTGCCTTCCTTTCAAGTTTTTTAATTACTTGTTGCTATTCAAGCGCTTTCCTGGGCTTTTATTCTTGGAGCTAAGCAACACTTCTGATTATTTGAAGCTCATGCTGGTGCCAGACATTACTGGAGAGCAGCTTCCCAAGTGTTTACAAGGCACCTTGTAATATGAAGAACATTTTTCACAATTAGCAGAAGCAAAGTCCTGCCTTGGAGCTAGGGCTGAGTGTTCCTTCTCTGCTGTCACCTGGTTTGCTTGCTGTCAGTTTTCTTCACTTACAGTGACCTGACAGTCTGTCTGAGGACATGAAAAGGATAGTTTTGTGTCTCACTGAGCAATTTTCAGTGTCCCCAGCTGAAAGGCTCCTCAATTCCGCACATAAGGTTGACTAGTTCATCCCTGCTTAGAAGATTTTCCATTTCCTCTCCACTTCAGGTTGGGTTCAATAATTTTTTCTCGTTTCTCTTCACACATTCTTGCTTCCTCTCTACTCCTACTGTCCTATGCCTGCACCAAAACATTAAAAGACAGCACTGCCACAACTACATCCCAATATCCCCTCTGCTCCATCTTCTTCAGTGCCTGTTTGCCAGCTGAGGCTTGCTGATGTAAATTAGTTCTGTTGTAGGAATGAAGTGCACAGCTATGTGAACTTGACCTCCTAGGAAGGGCTGACAATACCAGACCTAACAGGTCGTTCAGACTTGCCTGCTCTGCATTCTCTTTTCACATGTGACAGGAATACTACTTTCATTTGCTGAATCCTCAGTTTTAGCTATTCTTGCTCTCTGTCTTATGACTCTCAAACATCTGTAATTCCCCAAAGTTTTTTTGTTTAGTCTTGCTTAGTGACTTTAAATTCTCTGGGTTTCTTATGCCCACTGCACAAGAGGAAAATATGGAGGCACCAAGGAATCTTAAGTAGCAGAGTTCCCTTTTGGGGTGCTATGAATGCAGCTCCTGTGATACTCCTAAAAGCTGCTGTTTGCAGTTATTACATAAATTTTCTTTTCATGAACTTTTACAACCTGTTTGCAGACAAGGTGCTAGAGTGAGATCCACTTGTATGTGACACAAAGATGGAAGGTGATTCAGTTGATAAACCTTTGGGTGCCCTAATTTTTAATTATTTTCTCTATAGGGGCACATGAGCTAAGTCTTGCCTGAGTTCTTGGAGCACAGGCGTGTAAGGTGGCTTGTATTTGAAGCTGCAGTGCTTCCTACTGTTCTCTCTTTGGTGCCTATCCAAACTCAAATATTGACACAGCTGCAGAATGTTCTCACTGGAGCTGGGCTCATGTGCTGTGTTTGAAGCGTGTTGCCCTCTGTCGCAGCAGAACTGGGAGAGAAGGGGGAGCAATGGGGTGGGGAGAACCCAGACCCCAATTGCCTAAATAGACGACCTGCTTCTTTAGTCTAAGGTAATAGGAGAGAAATACAATGAGCAATTATGAATTAGGAGGTCTTCACAGAAACATTGTTCACCTAACAGTTGACCTGAGTAGGTGGGAGCATGTCTGTGCTGTGCTGCACGTATCACTTGGCTACAAGATAAACTTAGCTGGCTAATTCTGAGGAACCCATAGGTGACTGCCATGGGCCCCTAGTGCATGGGGAACACAGTGTGCTGCTTTCAATGCCAGTGAAGGTTATGCTTCAGGACAGCAGACATGGATTACCCAGCTGGCTGGAGATCTTGCACACCATTACCATTACAGGTTCAGGCAGCAAGCACACAGCTCTCCTGCATTGGTGAGGCCCACCATGCTGGCAGGGCTTCACCAAAGATTTGGGATGCCGCTGCAACACTCCTGGGTGACAAATGCCAACGTCTTTTCGATGACGAGGTCCTTCATGCTTGCAGTGCCACACCAGGTGTCAGGCATGCACACAAGTGTTACATCTAAACCTCACACCAGGGTCAGGGTTCAGCCCCTGGCCAACTTGTAAACTGGTTTAAAGCTGACCAAAGTGTTTGAATGAAAAGGAGCAGGCTGTAAGGGAAGGAGAGAATTCTCTGGGTCTTGAAGTCCCCCCTGCACCTAGCAGGTCCCTGGCCCTCAGGGACAGGGGAACCCTCATGTGAAGGGATAAGGGTTTCATCTTTCTGATTGTACCCAAGGTGTTTCTTTGATCAAAGTGTATAACTCACTTTAGGAACAGATTGATAAATGCCCCAACTACTGAACCAGCACCATCACAGAGCTGACAAAGGCCCAAGAAAAGGGGCCAAGACAAGACCAAACCACCTATATTCTGCTCCTTGGAAGCTGAAAAGTAGTTACACAGGAAAAAAAATTGCCAAAGACTTTCTTTACTTAAAAAGAAGAATTAACACATAGAAGGAAAGAGATGGAAACTCCCAGCTGTGTTACAAGCCATAACTCTGGATGGTAAAGGTATCTTAACTCTCCTGTCCTAAGAAAGAAAATAGCATCCATCATTCATGGGTGAGTGGAGGCAGTAAAAAATTTAAATTATAAAAATTTGCTTACAGGAATGGAAGTGTTAAATGCCAGAGTGGTAGAAGTCACCCCTGGAGAGATGATACCTGATGCATACTGTGCTGCTGCAGAGGCTAACCACAGGAATGGGAGAAACAGAGCAGCCCTAGAAGCACATTATGGAATGAGAAAAGGCCACGATGTGAAGAGTCAGCATCTTTAATTACTGACATTGTTGTGAGACACCAGAAAGGGCTGAAAAGTGTCCCAGAATGTTGTGAAAATCTCCAATTACAAAGCAAAACCAAAGAAACGGAACCTAAGCAATAGATGTAGCCTTGAATAATGTAGAGATAAAAGGTTTCAGCAGTTACAGTTAACAACCTAGTTGCTCTGATAGGTGGGTTTATCTTGTATCATGGGGGAAAGAAAAATAGCAGCTGGAAAAGAAGCAGCCAGACATAGTGACAGAATCATCATCAGTTTCAGTAAGTTTTTCAAACAAATGCTTAAGCAACAAAACGAATGTAGGAACCAGAACAAAGTAATGTTAAAGGAGGATGCCATAGATAAGTATTAAAAGATATTCACACCTGTCTGATGACCAAACTTAACTGCTGTATTGTAGCATTGCTTAAAGTTAGCCTTATATACTGCGTGATCCCATGGAAGGTGGTAAGACCTTTCCTTTAAAGGGAAGACAAGAAGAGGGTGAAAACCTATGCATAAGTATAACAACGTTGACTTAACCTGCAGTGTAAAGGCTGTCTGGTTATTATAAAGAAGAGACAGAGATGCAGAAACTAAAAAGAAAGTGACTGAGGATATTAAAGCTGCTTGTGCCTCCTCCTTCAGTGAGGAGTGGAGGTGGCTGTGTGGGACACAGCAGCAGCTCTGACCTCACCGCTCTTGTTTGTGCTTTCCTGTCCCTGCCTATGCTCTCTGCCTAAATGCTGCTTCCCCTGTTAAGTAACACGGGTATTTCCAGGGTTGTGTCTAATCCCATGCACACACTCTACACCCAGGTCATTTCCACCCAGGGAATCTCAGCCAATCCTAAAGGTATCTTTCCAAAATCCAGAGCAGGGAGTAGAGATGTGTGTGGATGAGAACAAGAGATAATCTTATGTGAGGAAGGAAGCCTCTGCAACTGCTCTTTGTACCAGTGTCCAGAGTCATTCCTCAGCCACCCTAATGCTAATATTTGCACTCCTTCTATGGAGATAAACATTACAGATGTATCAGCTGCACAGAGGCACGGCACAAAATATGCTCCCTGCTGGCAAGGAAGCACTTTTGTTCCATGTGGCAGTTCCTGAGACCACCCCCACACTGCCCTGCTTTCTGCTGTTTTTCCACTCTTGCCAATGGTTTGCTTGCTGTAGCAATCATTAGAACCTTCCCAGCTCTGGTAGTCCAATTCTTGACTTAATAGCTGATGTCATGACATCCAGACCATTCCTGAATCCCTGTTCCTGGAAGCCCTTGTTTTCCTGGCTGGTTTTGTGTGTGCTAGCTCCCTGCTTCTCAGAGTTTCTGTTTCCTTTCAGATGGACTTTAGCATGTTCCACTATGGGGGAAAGAAAAGGGGGAGCCCAGCCTTCATGCTGCTTCATCCTCCTCCACTCAGTTGGGAATTACAAGGCATTGGGAAGAATGCACTGAGAATGGAGCAGCTGACCTAAATGGGACGAAAATTTAAATTCACAGTGGGCTGTCAAAGGCACCCTTTCTGCTCCTTGTCATGGGCAAGGGAGAAAGGGGAACACTGAAACTGTGTCTTGTGGTGCCAAAAGAGCTGAGGCTGAGCTTGCTGATAACTGCAGGAAGGAAAGACAACTGAGCATTAGGAAGAATCAGGAGGGCTTGCAGCTAAAAAGAGAAGGACTGAGAATGGCTAAGGAGGTCTCAAAGTCTTCCTGCATTTGAGGCTGCTAGAGTACAGCCTTTGAGAACAGCCTGTGGCAGGGACCGGAACCAGCACTGGGGGGGGGGGGGGGGGGCAGTGATAGTGCCAGGGCAGCATGGGAGCAAGGCAAGGTAAAAGGAGCAAAAGTTCTCTGGCTGGGATGACTGTGAGCTGGCAGAGGTACCTCTCTCCAGCCCACGTTCTCCCTGTGCCCTGGGACAAACTTGTCCTCTTGCTACTCATGCCATCTTCCTACATGTGAAATAGGAAGTAAGGAAACAAAGATGCTCTGACAGGAGGGAGAGATGCCAAGAGAGGAGGGATGAGTCCCACCGTCCCTGACACACCACGACCTGGAGTCCTGTTTCTTCATTCTGGTTCAATATTAACCCAGCAGGGCTGTGACTCTGCTTATTCTGCTTCCTTTGCAATTCCCCTGCAGCCAGGGCTATACAGCATGGCGCACACCAAAACCAGCATACTGAGGGGACTGCTCTTCTTCAGCCTTCTGCACCTCACCTTGAGCCATGCTGGAGGTAAGACTCAAGGGAAGAACTACCAATAGATGATAGGAGGAAGAAAGATGGGGCTAGTTCTTTCCAGGGGTAACACAGGTGGCAAGTTTTCTTCCTCAAGTCAAGAGGACAGGCTAAAAGCTTGAAGATGGGAGCAAAAGGGTGCTGAGACTGGAATTAACATAGCAGAATGCAGCTGCATCTGTCAGTTGGTGACAGCAACTCAGTGGATTTTATGGGTCACGTAGGAAATGGCAGGGGACTGTGCTCCATCCAGGATCGAGTGTAACACAACCATGGGGCTTTTAGGGATACAGTTCCTCAGCTGACCTAGGTGATTTCAATTCTCCATTGTTTCCCCAGCTGTCCCTTATCAAAACTTTAGCTACAAAATATGCCACCTTCCTGCTCACTGCTCCTTTTATTAGAGACTCTAAATGTCTTTTCTTAACAAGAGGTTAAGCCCTCTCAGACCCACTACTGTGTGGGGGAAGACCTGTCTCCGGGTCTCAAGTCAGGGGCTCTGAATATGAAATGAAACCAAGCTGTGCTTATCACAGTGGTCTGAGGTTGGCAAGCTGGAAATACAGTGGCTGGGAACAGGGACAGCAGCAGGCTCAAAGCAAACAAGCCTCTATCTAACTGCAAATGAGGAGAGCAGCTTTGCTGAGGAAGCAATGCTCCTGTTACTTCTGTTCCCTAAGTGACGGGAGATGTGACAGGATGAATTCAAGAGAGCCTGCTCTGATCAAGTGTAGACCTGACAGGGCTTCTCCTCTCTGTATGGTGCACTGGGGGAGGCTGGGCTGCGGGATCACCACAGCAGCTGCATGTGGTTTTTGGAAACTGAAAGGGGAGACAGAGGTGCCCTCTGGCTGTGAGCAGCCCTTTGACTGGCAGTGTTCTGACCTGATAGTTTTCCTGGAAAAGGGGCAGGCACTGTCACTGCTCAGGCGCCACCGACGTGCCAACAAGGGATTTCTAGAAGAGATGCTTAAGGGAAACCTGGAGCGAGAGTGCCTGGAGGAGAAATGCAGTTATGAGGAGGCTTTTGAAGCCCTGGAATCCATCGATCAGACGGTACGTACCGGGAAACATTCCCCCAGCCAGCCTCTGTAGGGAGACACCAACAGGTTACACACAGCCAGAGGCCAGGGTTGTAATACTCAATTCTGTGAACCAAAGATGAGGCTGATGTGTGCACACCACATGGCAAGCTCAGGCTTCCTTTGGGGGCTTCCGTCCTTGAGATACTGCAGGGAATACATCTGAAAGCTCAGGTTCTTTTCTCTCCCTCTCCAAGCATGAAGTGACAAGGTGCCATTGGTCCTGAATAGCATCTTCCACTAGCTCAGCATGGTACCTCACACATGAGAGCTGCTGCCCCAGACACTCACAGAAGCACTGGCATAGAAGCCAAACACTGAGGGCAGGTGCCTCAGACTCCCTTGAGCTGAAGCTTTTGCACACCCTGTCCCTTTTTCTGGTTTCCAGACTCACTCACTCTGCCAAATTTGTGCTGCATCCTTTTGGAATTTCCTCCTAGCTCCAAGGCTGATGTCCCTGCAGAATTCCACACGCAAAAATACAACAGATAAACAGTTAGGAGGTTAAGCCAACAAGATGCTACCTCTGGGGAGTACTTCAAAAGCAATCAGCCTCAGGCTGCATGGTAGAGATGTAGATCCAAAGAGCTGAGCAATATGTACATGTGATCTGTGGCCTTAGAAATTCCAGGTTCAGCTGCTTGGACTTCTGCACTGTAGTCCACTGCTCTACAGAAAGCTCTGCTTGCTCTGCAGGCTGATGAAGGTTGTAAACATATTTGGTCTCTTTAGAAACAAGAGTACTGTCTTGATTCCTGAGTCTGATGTGTGGGAATGTGGTTTTGTATGGGAATTTTTAGCTTTGACTCCATAGTAATTGGAATAAACAGAGCTAGGTTAGGCTTTTTGTTGTGATGGGACATTCGCTTACTGGTTTGAATTGTAGTAGACAAGAAAAACGTGATGTTCTGTGTCCCTAAATACACATTTTTCTTTTTTTTTCCTATTTTACAGGACATATTTTGGTCAAAATACCAAGGTAAGTTGTTCTGAGTCCTGCAGGTACTCTTATCCCTTAGGATGCACTGTCTCATCCTGGAGAGATGGCTCCCTTTTAAGGGCTCACTTTCCAGGGCTAAGCACTGGTTTGTCTCTAGATGATAAACTGATTCAAATGATGATGCTTATTTGGATTGCTTTCATATAATGTGTTTCTTTCTTCTTATTTTGCTAGTATGTCAGGGCCTGGGAATGTCCAGGACAATTCTGGATGCTTGTCTAGAAGGTATGAACTTCATGCTGACCTCAATCTCCCAGATACAGTGAGTGCCAGGAACTTGCTTCCTGCAGAGATTATACAGAAAAAAAAAATGAACTGATGTTGGAGAAGCCATCTAATTATAAAGAAAAATAACGGGAGGAATTTTAAATTATTTCTTACTCTTTATATCCCCAGTAACAATTTCAACAGACAATCTACCTTGTGCACTGAAATAGCATGGGGTAAATATCCCTATCCTTGTGACAGAGTCAGGTGTGAGCAGCCTCTCAGAAAGGCTGTGAGCCAAAGCAAAGCACAGAGGCCTCAGGGATAGCAGCCTCTGATAAGGAAGGGAAAACTTAGGCTGTGTGCTCTTCTCACAGGAAGAGGATGCCTCTGTTGTGCAGGCTCATACACCCAGCAAAAGCTAAAGGGATACATGAGATGGTACTTCTGACCTTGAAAAATGTAACATCCAGTTCTCCACTGACTCTGGCTTACACTGTGTTGGGATTTTGACAGGTAACTGCGCTCTTGGGCTGGGCCAGAACTATCGGGGAACAATTAGCCACACTAAGTCTGGGATTGAATGTCAAGTGTGGACAAGCAAATATCCACATATTCCTAAGTAAGTTCATCTCCCACATACCCTTATGAGTTCTCTGGGAGGTCCTTCCTTCCTAGCCTAACCAGCTTTGTCTCTCATAGATTTAATGCCACCGTTTATCCCAGCCTCATTGAGAACTACTGCAGGAACCCAGACAACAACTCAGAAGGCCCATGGTGCTATACTCGAGACCCAACGGTGGAACGGGAGGCGTGCCCCATCCCCGTGTGTGGTATGCCTCAGCACTCCAGAGACCCCTTCACTCACAGCAAAACACTGCACTGAGACTGATACTAAAGCAGTCAAGGAGAGGGTTAAGGAGGGGAATGCTTACATGAACAGAGGTCAGTAGGAGTAGAGAAACTGCATCTTAAAGGGTAAAAGAGCTGAGGAAGAAAAGTCACTGAGTTGTTCATACATAATGAGCTGTTTTGTCTACATTATGCTAACCTAGATCTAAATTAAAACCAGTCTCAACAGTCCCCTAGAATGTTCTACAATATTTTCTAGTCAGTGACCCCAAAATCCTAATGCAGTTGTCTCTAATTTGTGACAGACATGAGTCAATAATGTTTTTTGTTCTGAATTCCTACCTTTAGGACAAAATAACTAGTTTTTGCTTGACTGCCTGCCTTAGTATCATTCTCTCCTGTGGAGGTGTGCAGTTTAATACTCACAATTTTGAGTAAAGAGAAGATGCCATTCTCTTATTCTTGCACTGGACATGGAGGACCATCCCCCTACACTTAGACATTCCAGTTTCTCCCCAGTACAGAGCAACTTCCCTGAGACTTGGCCTCTGTCTCCGAAGAACTAGTAAAGGAGAGAACCTTCTCATACAGCAGAAGTTTCTCTTCCAAAAACAGAGTAGAAGCAACAACTCATAAGCATAAGTTAGAGATTGGAAACCATTTTGACATGGGGCATTTTGATATTTTAAAAGCCATTACCATTGCTCTGGTCTGCAGAATCTAACAAACTGAGAAGAAATACTGCCCTGCTTTGAGGCCATCAGGCATCTGTGCTACTTCTGTTCACCAGCAAATTTCTGACCTGCAGTATCTTACATTTCCATGTGCATAGATATAGCAGGATTAGAAAAGCCTTGGTTTTATGCACAGTTCTTTTATAATCATGTTGAAATGAGGCAAAAAACAGGAGTAGCCCCACCAATTAAGGTGACTGCTACTTGCCTAGTGACTGTTGTGGACCAGACCAGCGTGAATAGTCAAATAGGGTCTCTCCTCACATGGGGACTTTCCCTGTGCACAAGGAGCAAGCACCTTGAGACCAAGCAAGAACAGATCATTGGGTACCCACTCATTCAGGAAATGCTGCTTAAAACTTACAGTCATTAGGATACTTGCAAGAAAGTGTGAAAAGTCTTGCAGGGAAATTTTTCACTTAGCATTAGACACAGAAACATTGGCAAAAGGTAAATTTGCCATTTCAGTAGAACAGCACAGTAAAAGGCTCCCCCAAATATGGCCTAATTAAGCATTTCAGAATAAGGCGTTGGAGGACCTAATACAGCAGAATTTTGATGCCTGAGACACCTACCCATCCCTTGAGCTGGTTCTCAAAGATGCCCCAGATGGTAACATAATATTGTTCCTCATACCTTAGTGACAAAGAAGTGTGATGAATAGTGCCAGCCTCACTTCACATACTGCTGGACCACCTCTGACACTGCAATATTTTAGAGGGCCACCACATGCATGGGAACACAGTGGGAGCTCCCAAACATAATGGAAGGTTCCATGGAACTCTAGGCTTTAGAGAAGGGGGTGTGGTGCTATTTGTTAACAGCACCTCTGAGTATATAGCTATGGCTTAAGACAGCTCTCTCTCTTTTCAGGTGAAGATAGAACAACAGTTCCATTTACTCCACCAGCCATAGAACCTACCCCAAAGGAACCTTGTGAACCAGAGAAAGGCATGCTTTACACAGGGGCTCTCTCAGTCACTGTGTCTGGAGCTAAGTGTCTGCCATGGAACTCCGAGAAAGCCAAAGAGGTGCTCCATGGAAAAGACATTGACCCAGAAGTGGAGCTGCAGGAGAATTACTGTCGGAATCCAGACAGAGATGATGAAGGTGTCTGGTGCGTCACGGAGGAACCACCCTACTTTGGCTACTGTGATCTGCACTACTGTGGTGAGAAGTCTGCATAGGTTTGGGTAGGCACACATTTGAGGCAGTGACAAATAACAACAGGAGTAGAATGAAGTGCTTGGCCTGGGAGGCACAGAAAAGGATGTACATGCAGTCTGCCCATGGGAGTCCCGTTTGTCCATATAGCACATGTACTAACCTGCCTTAAGTGCACAGCACTGTTACCTCTCTCAGGTATTCTCCCTGAAAACTCACAGTGGTGGATAAGGCATGTCAGAAAGAGCACTGGTATTTTAAAACATCATTTCTTCATCAGACCCACTCTGTGGGGAAAGGAACATTTACATTGCTGATAATTATGGTAACTACATTTAAGCCTTTCACTATGTTTGTCTTTCCATTTCTCAGACAGCTCGCTAGAGGATGACAACCAAGAGTCTGAGGGAATATCAGGACGTTCTACTATTCCTAAAGAGTTCAAAACTTTCTTTGATGAAAAAACTTTTGGTTCAGGTGAAGCAGGTGAGCAAAGACTCTCTCTCTCTATGTATATAGCATGTTTGCAGAAGGGCTGGAGCTTCTTCCTATTCACTGTTCCTCAGAAACATCAGCTAGCCAAAAGCTGTTAAAAGCAGAGGAAGATACTTAAATTCCTTGAAGAACTCTTGGAAGTCAATATCCAGTTCCAATCATGGAGCTAGTAAGCACTTCCTTTCTAAGATCTTCCAGCTTTGCATGCTGACAGCAGACAACAGTTGTCCACTGTGAATCAGGTAGAGCAGCAAATCCAGATTGCTTGTTTTTTCAGATTGTGGCAGTCGTCCTTTATTTGAGAAGAAAAAGATAACAGACAAAAGTGAGAGGGAGCTGTTGGATTCCTACACAGGAAGAGTTGTTGGTGGTGATGATGCAGAAGTTGCCAGCTCCCCCTGGTAAGTACTGTCTTTGCATTTGGGAATTGTGTCTGTCTTTCTTCTCTTCAGCTCAAGCAGGTAGACATAAAAGGGCTTTCCTACCTTAGGCAGTGTGCACGAATTACAGATTCTAAGCTAAAGCTTCTCAAAGTGGTTGACAGAGCAGTACTAAAATAGCTGGAAAGAAACTCATCTTTTGAATCAAGTATGCAATGCAAGAACTGGAGGAAGCAAGTGTGTTGGTGTGTTTCATCTTCATGTCTTCCTCTTTCCAGCTTTGCTGAAACAAAAAGGATAAGAAACTTCTCCAGGTGAAAGAAATGGGGAAAATGGCCTACTATATAGGACATACATATACGTCTAGGAAGACTTTTTCTAAAGAGCTACTTAGGCATTAGCATTAGTGCAATGCTGTTTCCTCCTCACTGCCAATTCTGCACTTTCTTTAGCAGAACCCATTTAGTCCTGCTAAGGCCTTCCTTCTTCCTCATCTCTCAGGCAGGTGATGCTCTACAAAAAGTCTCCTCAGGAGCTGCTGTGTGGTGCCAGCCTCATCAGTGACACCTGGATCCTGACTGCTGCTCATTGTCTTTTTTATCCACCCTGGGATAAGAACTTAACTACAAATGACATATTGGTGCGAATTGGCAAACACGTAAGAGCAAAGTAAGAGTCTGAATGAAGTGAGAAGGAACTAGGCTTCCTCTTGAAGTTATGAGATACTTTGAAGTTGGGCTGTCATTCAGTATCCAAGGAAATATTATAGCTAATGTTACATGCCTCTCAATAACAGGATCTAATGGGGCTGTCATTTGCTGCTCTTGCTGATCTTGAAAGGTTAAAGTGAAAGAAAGCAAGGAAGCCTGGGAAATCTAAAAGGGTGCTCCTATGTAAAGACAGCATTATCTCAGAGGGTACAAAGCTGAGAGTATCAAACTCTAGAAGACTCTCAGCTGCTACTGTACAGCAAGTTCTTTCCTTCATAACTATTTCAGATATGAAAAGAATAAAGAGAAGATTGCTCTGTTGGATAAAATCATCATCCATCCCAAGTACAACTGGAAAGAGAACATGGACCGAGACATTGCACTCATGCACTTAAAGAGACCCATCAGCTTCAGTGACTACATCCATCCTGTGTGCCTACCTACCAAAGAGGTTGTGCAGAGGTGAGGAGGAGAATGAAAAATATGACTTCTCAAGCAGTAAGAGTGCCAGGCAGGAGAAAGCTGTTGCAATACATTTAATTATACTTGTGCTTCCTTCCACAGGCTGATGCTGGCAGGTTACAAAGGGAGGGTAACTGGCTGGGGAAACTTGAAAGAAACGTGGGCCACTAACCCCTCCAACCTGCCCACAGTTCTGCAACAGGTCAATTTGCCCATTGTAGATCAAAGTACCTGCAAGGCATCCACCAGAGTTAAAGTCACTGACAACATGTTCTGTGCAGGTAAGTAACACTGGAGTCACAGGCACACATGAAGGGCTCTGAGCTCCTGCTGTGACTTGTGCAGCAAGGTTACCTTCTGATAAATTTGCAAATGCCCTCCACAAAGAATAACTTCCCTATGATAAGAACTTTCTCAGGTCTCAGAAAACATGAAGGTTGGGATACTTAAAGCTAGGAATAAAGTTTGCAACTCCAACCTGTGTAAGGCACAAGTCTAATGGCACTAAGTAGCAGCAGCAGCTGTGGGACAACTACACAGAAATAAAATTATCTTTTCACCAGTACATAGAGCAGTTCAGTGACTTCTTGAATTAAAGGCTACACACCTATTATCCTATCTACTAGCTTGTCTCAATCTTTTGGAGCCCATTCATACACCTGGCCACAAAGTTTGAAGGCTCCTACCTTCCTAAATCTCTTCTAGCATCATACCCTTTTTGCGTGAGAAGAGGGCACAGAATTCAAGTTACCAAGACACCATGGATTTATGTAGCAGTTTAATAATTTCTGCTGAAGAATTTAATAATTCTTCACTTGTGCAGACTTTATCAGTTTCTACAAGCAAGCCTTGTGATCTTTCCCTAAATTTGTGCTGCTTGCATTTAAACATGTGATTTGCTTGAGTTACGATGGAAGTCACTTACATGAGTGTGCTGAAAACACAGTTCTTATTGATTCTTTTTCTAGACAACATTCTTTGAAATAGCTGAGATGCAGACATACAGAAAAAAAATGGAGACACGGGTGATGGGAAAATGCAGGGATACTATCTATTTCATCAGGAATGAACAAAATCATCTTTCTCCTCATAGTGAGACTTCAGGAAAACAGCTGGGGAAAGGTCAAGCAGAACTCAAGAGTGACAGGAAGGTGAAAGTGTGGACAACAATGTATCTATAGTAAACAGAAGAACAGGGAACATGGATTATTACAAATAAGTTTCTAAGACAAGAAAAGCACAGTAGCTCAAGCTACAGCTGCTGTACAGTGTTAGTGCTGACAGTAACAGCAATTCTGATGAAAAAACAGGAATGAGAGCACAGAGGGTGGATTCAAGAATGCTGCAAAGATAGATGCAGACTTAGAATTTTTACATATGTGAAAAGCACAAGTCCAAGAGTTGACAGAATCAGAAAACAATCTCATGGGTACCAAAACATTTATGCCATGTATCCCAAAACTTTAAAGAAAACGTGGCCAACACCAGCCAACTCCCCCTACAGTCAAATGTCCATTTTTCTTGCCTGTAGGTTACAGTCCTGATGCATTAAAGAGAGGAGATGCCTGTGAAGGGGACAGTGGGGGACCTTTTGTAATGAAGGTATGTTCAACAAGTTCAAGCTTAGAAGACATACAGCAATAGGTTTGTTCTATGCTGAACTTCATACTCTACTGAACAGCAGCAGAGTTGAGCCACTGCTGAGTGGATGAAGCAAACCCAGCTTGTGCCCAAGAGGAGCAATGGAGACAAATCCTGCAGTCATCCAGCCCCATTTTGATACTGAACTCCCAGCATATTGGGAGATCACCTGCAGGACAAATGAGTGATGGCTAATTCTTAATTACAGATTTAAGAGTAGAGACAAAATTACTCCAACAAACTCTGTTAGAGATGCCAGTCTGAATCCCAAGTTAGCATCCATCATTAAACAGGCTGAAGCACATCCAAGGTTTAGATGAGAGGGCAACAATCTAATCAACAATCTGCTAAGCAATCCAGAGCATAAGTCTTACGAGGCGCAGCTGAGGGAGCTGGGCTCATTTAGCCTGGAGAAAATGAAGCTCACAGGAGACCTCCTGAAAGGAGGTTGGAGTTAGGTGGCCCTCAGCATCTTCTTCCTGTCAAGCAAAGGACAAGAGAAAATGGCCTCAAGCGGTGACAAAGGATGTCCAAGCTGGACATAAGGAGGAATTTCTTCAATGAAAGAGTACACTCAGTGCTGTGGTTTGGTTAAACATGCTGGTGTTTGGTCAAAGGTTGGACTTGATCGTGGAAGTCTTTTCTAACCTTAATGATTCTCTGATTTTATCAAATCTCTTGCTCCTTGTCTCAATACCATTTTTTCTTTACTTTAGAACCCAGATGACAACCGTTGGTATCAAGTGGGAATAGTTTCATGGGGAGAAGGCTGTGACCGAGACGGCAAATATGGATTTTACACCCATGTATTCCGCCTGAAAAAGTGGATGCGAAAAACCATCGAAAATCACGGGCGATAGATGAAGCATTTACTTTCCTTGCTCTCAGTTTTGTTACAATGCTCCACTTCAAAACATAAGCATAGAAGATCCTGAAGTAAAACAAGTTATATCCTTACAACTTGATAAAGGAAAAGTCTTATCCCTTGAAAATAAAAGCTCTGAAACCCATCTTCTTCCTGCTGAGTTTAGTTTGCAGTTGGATCTAAGTCATGACAGTAGCCAGGAGTACCACAGCACTAGCTATACTGCTAATTACTAATTACTGCTGTGCTTCAAACAAATTCCCCTCCCTTCCATTAGCTATAATCAACAGGTTTTGGACCTCACATAATGGCCTTGTCAGTCACAGCAAGATTACGCCCTCATGCATTACCCTTTTCCTCCCTTCAAGGCAACTGATTTTCTGTTCTAGTTTTTGACCCACCAGAGATACCCACCCCAGAGGTAACCACCCTACAGAACTTGAGGCATTACACAAAACACCAATGTCAAAAGTAAAGAAAGCAGAAGCTGTTTTGATCAGACAAACATTGTTCTCAGCTACAACAGCAGGCAATAAATACCAGCACCACTGTGTGCAATTCATCGTACAAGGAATAGCAGCTCAAATACTTTAAGCAGCACTTCCAGTAAGTTCCTACACAGCTGGGTCCTCACTGTGTTTCCTCACAGGTGTTTTCCACCTGCACAGCAAGATTCTGAAGGACGCAATTCATGCAGTCATTGTGAAAGCCTGCAATGGAAGTATCCTGCACTACACCTGTTTGCTTATATTATAAAGGCTGTTTAGGGATCTCTCCAAAAACAAGCTTCAGTCTTTCACAAACTGCTCTGTAGCAGCAATCTGTGGACCACTGAGGACCCAGAAGTAGAGCAGTAAATGCAAATTCTTGACCATCCAATTTGTTCAGCCCAATTTTCTACTAAGACAATCATGAGATTTGAAAATTCTCCTTTCTCCCTATGGCACCACATTTCTAAACTTTTCACTTATAGTGCCATAAAGTCACAGAAACAGGCAACATTAAAATTAGTTGTTCTAAAAAAAAAAATAATGGATCAGTTAGTGTCTGGCCATCTCCTTTTAGACGGCTCATTTGCGAACCAAGTTGAAGCAGCCCAATTTGATTGCCTAAATAAAGAATAAAAAACAACTTCTCAAAGAAATCTGAAGGACAAAACCTCAACAGCTCAAGTTTCCTGACCATTTAAAGTCATTGATAACCACAGACATTGAACACTGAAAATGTTTAGCCCTTCTAATGTTTAAATTTTAAGCCTTGCCCCTTCAATACTAATAAATAATCTGTGACAAAGGAGGGGGACCAGGACCCATACTGTGACAATAGTTTCTGGAGAAAGTCACTGTTCATATTGACTTGTTACAAACAATACAGAGGAATCACTTTTAAAATTCAGTTTAATGTTATTTAAATATTGTCTGGGGTAAAGATTAGGCTTTATTAATTTATGTGCACAAGTTTTAGTTCAGAACTCCCAGGATATTGAGTCCAACCAAACACTACAAAGACACAGGGCAAAAACTCATTCATAAAACCAACTATATCTTCTGCTACTCAATTATTCCTGTATTTCACCTCTGATTCAGCTTCAAATTTAAAATAAGTTTATGCAGGTTTGCAGGCATTGCTGTTTTAACATCCTGAGCTAATTAACAAATAGTTCTTCAGAATGTCTGCTGAATATGGCAAAGGAACATATGGATTAATTTAAATGTCACTAAGTTTCAGAGAGCAGCTAGTAATTGAGAGGTAGTGGCAGTAACTCTAGTGTCAGCCAACACAAACTATTCACAAACTGCCCCAGTTTAAGTGCACAATACCACAGCACTTACCATAAGGGCCAAACCTCCACTTGTAACAGAGCTCTGTTCCACGAGTGCATGCCCATTTCAGGTTAAGGGAGGAGACTGTGACTACTAAATCAAGGCAGTGGAGCAATGAACAGGATCATATCATTTAATGCAGGATGGAGAACGCTCGCGATCACCTGCTATTAGTGTGCAAACTCACCATAAGCACCAAGAAGCTTTATGTCAACTGCAACCCCAGCCTAGGGGTCCTGTGAAAGGAAGATTTCAGACATTTGCAGAAGCTCTGGCATAGATCTGTTGTACAAGTATTAATTTAAAGCCACATTTTTACTGTAATCAGGCAAGACAGTTTTAGTAATGGCTCTTACGCAGAGACTGCTGGTCCACATAGCAAACAACAAAAGCAGCAGTTACATGGAACAGATTAAAATCTAGCATAGAACTGTGTTATTTTAAGCCTGCCTGTCCAACTCTTCAATAACTCTGTTCTAGTTATCAAACAGATGTGCAATTTATGCTTCACAGCCAGTTTTCATATGGAAGTGTAGTAGTAAGGTGAAAATACATCACACCTCCCTAGAAATGCAAGGGCTAGAAAGGATACACAGTGTGTCTGTCTTAATCTTCATTATTTGGAGCTTCTGAAAAAGGCTAATTACTCATTAAAAAAAAAAAAAAAAGTGGCTACAACTTTTGCAGACTACTTCCATTAGGTGTCTTAGTTACAAAATGGTAACATCTGATGTTGAAGAGCAAAAAGAATGTAGTGTGTGAGGTTTACCTGCACGAGCAACACTGCTTAACCAGATGAGCTCAGGATAAATGAGTCCACTGACTGAACACCACTACTACTCTATTCCATACCAACAGCAGCAGGCTCCCTCAAAGAAAGCTCCCTCAGATGGGACCACACACTCTGGGTAAAGGCATCACAAGGACCAGATAATTCAAAATAAGCATTACAGCAAATTAAGTATTTTCAAGTTACAGAAACTTATTCCAAAACAAAAAAAAAGCAACTATATGAAAAATGTACTACTGTTAATAGAAGTAAGAGTGCAAAGTCTCAGGATTGCACACACAGACAGTATATTTCCACTCATCTTCCTTATAGTGTATCCAAACCCCAAGGTTCATGTCAGCTTAGTTCAGTTTTAAGATGCCCAGTCACTAACATTCAGGAATAGAGAGTGACCTCTAACCAGCAGTCACTGCTGTTCCTACAGAGGCTGGTATAGTTAATGCAAACTTTATTTACAAAAGACACTTAAATTAGTTACTTCATGCCATGTGTCCATACAGAATCAACAGTTCAAGGATTACATGGAGAAGAATTCACAAAATTAAAAGTGAAATCACTAAAGATCTTCTAAGAGTTAAGAACTAGGAAAAGATTTTAAAGACAACTTTACAAATAAAAACCCCAAGTCATGAGAAACTAGTCTGAGCAAGAGGATGGTTGTTTACAGGTCTGTACACTAAAACTAATACACAGACAGCCTTCTATTGTCAAAGAGATGCTCATTGAGAAGCAGATTATGTACAAATACTTGTGCCACAATGACTCAACCCCCCAAAATCCACTGTATTATACATAAACCAGTTTGTATACATTAGGCCTAAACGAGGCCATTTAACTATGAAGACTTCTAGTTTAGTAAACTAAAGCTGAAGACAGCCCCAAGCAACAGCAATACCGTCTCTTTGCATCTCTATTTGCGACTGCTTTTTATTCTCTCCAATCTTTTTTTCAAGTCATCAATATTGGCTGCTGCAGAAGAGGGTGAAGCCAGAGTAGTTCCAATGCCAGAGGAATGAGTCTGATTGGAGTCCAGGTCCAGATGTTGGTACTGCTCCCGGGATTCACGCAGCTGGGAGAGCTTACTATGAAGCATATCTGTAGAGGATGCGACTGTAGGGAGTGTTGGTTTAGAAAGTAGAGACGTCAGAGGGGGTCTGTCTTCCTGCTATGAGGGAGGAAAGTGAAGTGTTAAGACAGTGGTAAAGGCCATATAAAAAGTACAAATCATAATCAATGGCTTTTCATCTCTACAGGAAGCAATAAAAACAAAGGAAAGGGAAGAACACTACAACACAAATGGATCTGGAGCAATAAAGTCAGTTGCTGTCAAAGTCAGAACCATGCAAAGCTAATTACAATACTCAATTCTTATCATCTGAGTAGTTAATGTTTCATTTTATGTCAACAGTGACACAAAGAAACTAGTCTTTCAGATGAAAAAATTCCCCGCAGACCAGAGTTTTACTGAGAGAGACTGCAAGAGTCTTGAACAGCTTAAATTCTAGCACAAGCGAAAAATCCCTGCCTATGTGCAACATCAGCAGACAATGAATTTTCTGGAAGAATGAGAAGAGGAAACTTTGACTGACTGGCAAGACTGAATCTGTCAAAGACTTAAAAGTGTCAATTCACTGTTCTTTTACCAACTGATATATCCATCTGAGTTACTTACCTTGTTACTATCATCTAGGAAACATTTCTCCTTCCTCAGATCTCTAAGCCAATACTCAAATTTGTGTCAAAGTTAAAACAGTGATGCATTTGGATGACTATTCCTAGAGTGAACATCACTTCTTACATGGCCAAATTCAAATTTCAGGAATTGGCACTAGATTCTTAACACAGAGATCATTGAACTGTAAGAAATTTTGGTCCACAAGTTTCCAATACTAAGCTCATTCACCATTCCTGTAACTCAGTACCCAGACACTGAAAAACTTCAAAGTTTTAATTCAGCTCTCATGATTGTTTCAGAGCAGAAAGATCTGGAATTTCCACATCATTCATCTCTGAGGTATTAACTTTTAGAGAATGGTTGTTGTTTGAACCTTTCTGAGACTCAACTTCCCAGCAAGGGAAGATAATAAGCAACAGGCCTGTAGAAACAACCTGCACGTAACACCAGTGATGCAGATAGAATGGATTGAAATGTAAGCCTACTTAGCCAAGTAATGAGTTTAAAGCCATTTATAATAGAAACAGTGACATGCAGTGAGTAGCCAGGACATGCATAATAAGTGAAATATCATACATTCTGATTGGAATTTGCCTTCTGGCATTTGAATTTAAAAAAAAAAAAAAAAGAAAAAAAGCAAATTAAGTGCCTCCCCAGGAGATTTACAAGTGGTGTCAAGTACAATACCTTTGCGTTGTCAAGGCCACAACGCTGCCTGAGGATTTTTAATCTTTCCAAGTAAACTGAAGGCCCCACTTCCTCCCCATTTGTATTTCCTATAGATGAAGATACAGTGTGGGTAGACGCAGGAACACATGTTCCTTCCATCTGAGTAGAAATTCCTGGAGGATGAAGGGAAGGAAGGAGGAAAGATAAAAAAATTTAAAACATCAGAAAGGCATAAACCTTTTGGTCAGTTCCTTGAAATAAGATGCAATGGATGAAGAAACAACCAACCTATTATTTTCTAGTTATTTGCATTTGCTAGTATAGACATATCTGGCCTTTTGTGTCCTTGCAAAAGTGACAACTGAAAACCAAGAAAAGAAATGGAGAAATTCAAGGAGTGGCTGCAGAGCAGCTCTAGAAGTGCTGAAGCCAATAGCTGAAGAGAACAGCGTGGGGAGAGGAAGATGCTGATGTGCATCAGCTAGTGTCCAACACGAGAACTGAGAAACTGGCAAGGTAGAAGATACTTGGAGTTGTAGGGTTTTTGGGTTTATCACTAATTCTAACCCATCTTTATCTCTCATTTGTGCAACTTGAAGCTTTTTATTCCAACTCAGTCTCAAAAGAGTGATTTCCGGAATGCACATAGCAAGGTTTTTAAAGCTTCCCTACCAAGAGACTAGAAAAGGAATTTACAAGATGAAAAAAACTTATCCATTATTAAAAGAATTGCAAATTCTAAGACTTGGCATGGACAAGGATTTGTTCTCACTAATTTACTACAAGGGTGTTTAAAATAGATAAAAGGAGAATTAAGGTTAAGCATTTATACCTTACTCTACATGAAGCACTGCTGCAATAAGGAACAGCAAGTTCTATATATCAGACCTTAAGTTAGGGAAGGAAAAAAAAAAAGACAACTGTGGCATGTAAATTTGGTTTTGAAAACGGTTGAACTAATATTTCTCAGTTGTACAAACTTTCATGATGAAAGGTAGAATTTTCTGTCCTGCATAGTTGGACACATTAGGAAGTTCAGAAAGAATCTCATATCATCTGTCTTCCTAAAGGAATCTACAATACAGGGATAGGAGAAGAAGCAGTAGTAGAAAAAAAGCTAAAGTTCCACAGGACACTATGAAACAATTAAGAAATAAAAGTTAGAGGTAGTCTTGCTAGACTGTGTATCAGCTTTTACTGTTAGCTAATAACTTGTCACATTCCTTCCCTAATATTTCATTAAATACTCCTTTGTATTTATCTGCAATGAAAAGACTCAGCAACAAGCAGTTGTTCAAGCAGTAATTCATACAATTTAAAAGCTAATTATTGGAAAGGGATCATCACAACACAGAAACAGTTAATGTAATTTAAAATAAGCTCTACAATTACACAGAAAATACCACTACTAAAATGCCTCCTAAATGTTTTTAGTAACAAGGTAAAAGAAGAATCTGACAGTGCCTGCTGCTGTTTTAAACCAGCTTTATAAAACCTTGCAGAACCAATTCTTGATAACAGACATATGAAACACAGGCTAATGTTCAACCCACACTACAGGATATGGACTAAAACCACATTTGCCAAGCCTTTCAGATGTTTTCTACATTTGCTGTGTGGTCATAACTTCTGTTTTTGTAAACGAAGAATGCATACTCCCTACAAATGGTGCCTTGTGAAGCAACACAAGCAGCAAGAAAATACATGGCTTGCTTCAGAAATCCATAAATGTATGCAAATATTAATTTCTACCATGAGACAAGTAACTGTTCTATCTCTGCCTCTCATAAATCAATCAGTTTCTCTATAACATGTACCTGTAGAAGTAGCAATGCGTCCTTTCCCTTCCCGTTCTGTTTCTATCAGTCGGAGGCCTCTTTCCACATAGCTTTGGAAGAACTGTGAGGAATTTTTCAGGAAGGGCTCAATGTCTGCATCGGAATATTTCTTCTTGTATTCATACAGTTCTGCAAGACCCTGGGAGGGAAGAGTTGTTATGTATTACTACAACTGCTGCAAACACCATTCTAGTGTATCATGCTCTCTTTCTTGCAGGAAGGGAGCACTCACCTCCTTGGTGTTCTCCTTTGAGCCAATCTTCTTAAATATTTCTGCCAAAATATCATTGACTTTGGCTTTTGAAGCCTTTTCCTCCTAAACAAATAAACAACAGGAGACTTTTAGAACAAAGCAAATAAAACTAAACAGAAATCATGACATCCATGACACCCTCAGACCTGCTAGATGAATACAGAGCTTCCAAGATGAAGAAAATCTTGAAGTGATCAGGGTTCTACACAGACACTTTATACTCAGTATATGAGCAAGGAAGCTCTAGGACTTCTTCCGAGAAGTTAAGTGTTTAAAACCTGCTTTGGATAGAGCTAACTTTTAGTAGATCAGATGCAGTACCATGCAGCATAAAATTTATGCTGCACATTTGAATCTCCTGGAGAGTACTTCATCCTGGGATATGCACAGAATACTCAGGTAAACACACACAACAAATTCCCAAAACAGCTGCAAATGAAAATTTCACTTTAGAAGAGTATTTCCAATGTTAGTTGCATGTTGAAAAGGGAATTATTTGATATTTCACAAACACAAAATGAAGTTTATTTCTTAAATAAGTTGCTTTACACTCACTTCCCCTGCCAACACATTTTCTTTACTTACTATGCGAGAAGCTCCTTTTTCTGTATCCTTATCAGCTTTTCCAGTCTGGTCCATGGCATGTTTCATTACTCTACAAAGGTGAGCTTCTAGCTCTGACTCATTTTTGTTATCTATCATTGTTAAATGATCTAAGATCTAAAATGAGAAAAAAGGACGATTAAAAAAAGAAAAAAAAAAGAGGAAAGACTAGAGACTGCATGAACATCCAATTTAAAAATATATGACTAGTGATTGCTCTGACCTTGGGCCCTTTCAACTTGCACAGGGTGTGAAGCAGAGTCTTCAATGTCCTAATAGGGAACTCACTCTTACATTGCTTCAGCTTCTCTTTGGGAAAGACCTTCATGAAAATGTGGATATCCAGCAGAATCCGATCCAGATTGATACTGTTAATGGTTTCCGGAAGAAGACGCACCATTCTCCACAGACACTGGAATGAGAGGCTGACTTAAAGCACGACAACTCAAGAAAGAAGCACTTGATTATATAAGGACAAGTTACACAACACTATTACTGAGCCACTTCACTCTGCTAGCACATCATACAGGCACACACTGTGTCTGCTGCTCAAGCTAATTTGCACTGGTACGTACTTTCTTTTTGTAACTGGCTGTACAATATCCAGATGTTTCTTTAGAGCTGATGCATAAGTGAGGTGCTGACTTCTCTACCTATAACAGGAGACTGAACGCCTTGTGTGAAGAAATTTCAGCAGATAATACATATATGCTATGTACACCTACACACAGCACAAATTCTTTAGATTTAACCTCATTAAGAATGCCTGAGCTGTCTTTAAATCATGCCATCTACAAAAGGGTGTTGTATGGCAAGAAAAGATGGTGCTGATGCTTTAAATGCAGATGCTTGTCTGTTCACTCTGCCTGTCAATACAGATGACAGGATACAAGCCAGCTCCAGTCTGGCACTGTTTGAATCCATAGTCGAGTGCGGTGCCTAAGCAAACAAGCCCAGCAGGTGACTGTACACCTCTGCGTGCATTTTGTATCAGTGTACTCAAGTTTCTGTAAACTATTAACAGGTATACAGCTGTCTCCTCAAGTTCCTATATGTGACATCTAATAAGAATTATAGAAGTTGTAAGAAATATTTCAAGTTATGGACACTAATATTTTTTAACTCCATCTGTTCTTTCAGGTAAGGTAATTCAGATAAATCAAAATCTCTACTACAGGCTCACCTTCATGACAAGTTCTGCAAACTTAGGAGAACTGGCTGTTGCTAGAAGACTGTCTTGGAGCAATACAAGCAGAGCACTAGAAGGAAAAAATTTATAAAGGTTACACAGAAAAAAAGTGCTATACATGAGAAAAAAAGATGCCAGTTCACCACATATTACAGAATATTACACCAGTGATTTGGGTTAGTCCAGCAGATGTGCAATAGCTCTCTCCTTTCTAGTATGCTACAAGAATTTAAGATACAGTCTGCTGAACTTCAAAGCACAAAGAATCATACTAAACTGGTTTGTTTAGCCTGTCTCCAGCTGTGCAGTCAAATTCTGTTCACAATCAGTGATCATTCTTTATTAGCTAGCTGAATGATTCTACAGGCATCGGTCTTTGCTTACAAAATAACTAACAAACTCAGTCATTCAAGGAACGCAAGAGAACAGGTAAGCAAGAGCAGTAATTGTGCAGTTTTCATTACATACCTCAAGATGTTGGTCTGGTCAGACTTCTCCAGTACTTTCACTACCAAGAGGTTGACTGATCGGATGACCTGCTCACCCTCCTCAAGATCTTCAACTCGAGAATCCAGCATTAATGTAATAAGACCATGCATTAGGTCTTTAAGCACACCAGTGGATGCTTCTCGAGCCAGACTCTCTATCTGAAATAGCTACAGATTGAAGAAAGTGTAAGTTTTCCCTGCACATGATCCTTTAGTATAGGGACTTCTCTAGACTACACTATCAAACCATGACATCTTCGCATTTCCCACAACAGTAAAAACAGTCAAAACACAACTATGAAGAAAGTTACTTTTACTGTGTGACTTCTAAAAATACTCAGGCCACCAACTCAGCACTCAAAAGGTAAAGAATATTAAAACCAGAGGTTAACAATAGTCTTAGTGGCTGTATCTTGCAGAAGCAGAGACCTTCTCTTCCCCAACTTTTCATTCCCCACCTGTTCTCAAAAGGTGTGTTGATGAGCATTTGGCGACAAACCTTTGTAAGAAAGACTCAGTAGTAAGTTAACCTAGGCACAGAACAGACATTCCATTCTCCCACAACTTCTGCACAGGAGTTGTTTGCTCTTCACCTTATGTTTTACAGAAAAGCCTTACCGTGATCATGCTCCCAATAATACAGCTGTAAAGTCTGACGATCTCATCTTTGTCCAGCTTCTCGTCTGCCATGTGTGTGTTGTATATTAACCGGAGCTGCATAAATGTGGCTATTAGGAACTGGTCAATATGGCCAGACATAGCTTCTGCTTTGTCCTCCTGTTTGAGTACCTCATCAATCTAAGATTTAAAACCAGAATGCTTTAATGAAGTCAACACAATGCAAACAGTACAAAACAACAATTTAAATAGTGTTCTACAAGAAGGTTTTTGCCATGACCAATCCATTTGCCAAGGCAGTTGTATTCTAAGCTTTCACCCAAAATCAGTAGCTTGAGACTTGTATTGCTAATCCAAACCCAACCACTTACTGATATTTTTAGAGAACTGCAATCTTATCCTGTAGACAAATGAAAGCATCAACAGCTGCATTATAGGTGCTGAAATTTACAGCTTTATGAAATCCTCTGAATAAAGAAAAAAATTTTAAACACTTAAAGCCACCATAAATTCATGTAAAAACTATGGGGCAAAACAATTCTTCTAAATTTAAACTGTTATAGAGATCCTTGACAGAGGTTAAGTCTCATTGACTAACTGGCTTTTCCAAAGTCATAGTACAAATAATTTGACAAAACCAAAAATATAACACAGAAGCACTAATGAAAAAAGCATTAAAGTTGTAGAATAAACTTCCAAGTGGAATTTCTATTGCTAAAGCGAGTCAGATGGCCCCTGTGCACTTAGTTTTGTCATCAGGGAGATCCTGAGCAGAGCCCACGTCACCTGACATGATTGCTCCACCACAGTGCAACTCATCACCCTCGCAGGCAAAGTACAGTGTGATTAATTGCTACCTTAATTCACTTACCTGTGTCAGAGCCTGGATGCTTGTATTTATATCACCACTGGCTACTTGGGAAATGACAAAGTTGATAGTAGAAGCTGTGTTACTGTGCATGTCATCAAAGTGAGGGGACACAGCACGGATTCTAAAGGATTGAACACAGGATTGATTACTTTTTGGAGAGCTACTTTAGCATACACCTAACTGGTGTATTTCAATGACGATTTAGAGACTAGGAAAAATTATCTCATTCTTCACTGAGGATTCTCAAGGAAGGAATCATTCCTTTTACCATGTCTATTGCACTATTTGTAAAGACACTGATGATGCACTTACAAACTTAAGACCCTCTAACTATAAAAATGCCTAAGTAGAACTCACATTTTTCATTAAAAATAACTGCTCTCCAGATTTCAGAAGAGTACAACACACTTTTGTTTTGCCATCTCTTCCAATCAGCTGACATTACCCTCTCATGAAAACAAGTATGAATGTAGAAACTAGCATTATCAATTCACCTTCTCAAAATACTTTTTAGGCAGCCCAGCTAATTTCACCTAGGAGTTAAAACTAAACTCACTTGGGCTCAGGAATCAAGACTGGCTCAAAGATGTCATCTAGTTTGTGCTGTACAAGTGCTGGCATCTCACATCTGACGGTTCCATTGTCATTTTCAATTTCATCAAGATCCAGCTGAAATTCCCGTGGAACTGAATGTGCTGTCTCAGAGTGGCTGCCCATGTTGCGATTTTGGCTACAGAAACCAGGAGATAGTTTTAGTTTATTATACATACACAAGAGGCAAGAATATTAGCACTAGTATCCACTGGTAGCCCTAAAGCTCTCATAGTAGCACAGGTTTTGCAGTTTGGATTATATTCAAGCCCCCTTAACTCCCTTTGCCTTTCCCCATGTCCTTAGTAAAACAAACACTGTAGGCTAGAAGAGCAGTTGCTACTTACTTGCCCTCCTAGTTTCTCTTTTAAACCACAAGATGCCCTGTACCTGTGCTATGTATGCATGGGTGGAGATAACTAGCACAGTTTACAGTACTAGGCTACTTTACTTCCTTTACTCGTATAAAGGAACATAACTTTAAAGTTTGAGTGGCCTTTTTTCACCTTTGGTTTTTTTAAATAATGGATAGGATGCACATGTACAGAGCAACCTCACAAGCTCCTCTGAATCTAGGACTCCCAGCATCCCCTCGTGACCTATGCTGCATATCAGATTTTTCAAGGAAATATTTTAATATATACCTCTCAGCACAGACTTTTATTCCCAAACAATGAGCAGGTGGCAAGGAATAGTTCCTGAGCTTTCTGTTTTGGGTACTCTTGCCCCAGGCTCTACACTTCACACACGCTTATCCATTTCTATGCTTTGTGTCTAACATAACTAGAACAGGGCCCAACAAATACCAAGTTAAACGCAACTGAAAGTTCTCCCAATATTTTGAACAGTTGCTTAATGTGGAAGTGCCATGTGTGTCTGCAGCTTTATCTACAGTGGCAGAAACCCGTATTTCTATCTTCTTTCTTTTCTTTAATTCAGAGACCTGTAAATAACCTAGAACTAACCATGGAAAACCCATCACCCTCAGGAAGGGATGGCTAGGATAGAAATTGAAAGATACAAGAGCCTTGCTACCAAGGAGTTAGTGGGCAGTACTTACATCCTATAAGTGCGATACATAATTCTGTCCATGGAGAAGCAGTGAAAAAAGGCACAAGACCATTTAGAAAGATTTAAAGACAGACAAGACAAAAAAATTTCAGACATTTAGATTTATATTATTTGGCCATTTTTCACAACATGCAAAGATGATGATACAGGAACTAAAATGACATTGTCAGACATATTGGCACATACACTATGCAGGCAAGAGACCATAATGTAACATTACATACTTGAGTTTGGAGGACATGTCCTCAGCTTGTCCCTTGCGCATCATGCTGGCGTTGGCGCTGACGTTCTGAGTACGCTGGGGTTTCTCCTCTGCCTGTCTCACTGGAGCAGAAGTGGGTCTCTTGGCTGACCGCTTTATTCTTTCCTCCAGCATGCTCATGTCTTTCTCTGAAAGCTGTAACACACAATGCTTTCAACTCAACCTGAGTTGTATGGGTTTTAGAAAACTCAGTCACCTACAGGATTCACACCATACTTATTAGTACAGACTGAAGTTCTCTAATACAAAGGTGGGAATTTTTTCAATGCTACCTCCTAGGAGCAAACTCACCAGGACACTCTGGACTGTCAGGTGCTACTTCAAGAGCTAACTAACACATGTTGACAAGCTGTAATACAGAATACACCTATTTCTAGCCCACATAACTTTCAAAAAACAGTACATCTTGAATTCAAACTATAGTACTATCCTGTGTTTGTAATTGTTGCATGTGTTGCTGCAAAAACCCCGAACAAAAAAACCCCACCCACCTTTCTATATTCGCTATTAGCAGGCCAGGCAGTACTTTAACACTCTAGACCCTGCCACACAGGCCAGAGTCCTGACAGTTGTCCTGTTCAGTGTACTCATAATTCAATATGAGCACCAGATCAGGCAACTTAATGCTCCAATTTACCTCCTTATCTACCAGACCAAAGACTACCAATAAAACTATTTGAGCAAAGATAGGTACTACAATTTCATGAGAAGTACTCTCCAGCATCCCCATGATTTAGAAACCTTCCTGAGAACTCATAGATGGGCCATACTGAAGCTCAGAAAATCATGGCTTAAAAGGGCTGAATTGTTCAGGTGCTACAGTTTTTCCTTTACCTTGAAAATTCAAAACTAAACAGACTATCTAGAACTGAGGCAGAAGCAGATTGCACTCTGAACAACTGTTAAATAGGATGAAAATCTAAAATGTTAATGAAAATGTAACATTAAACCTCATGGGAACAGTTACCAGAGAAAATAAGAGTCTCATTAAATTTTAACTTTTCAAGAAGCTAGAAGTTTAAACAAAAAACAAATCAACAACAACAAAAAAAAAGGGCAGCCTTGCTTCCCCTGCTTGTCATATTCCATAAAATACCCATCCAATAGCTTGCATGCCCTATGGCATATGACACAACACAACAAAGCTGCAAAGTTATTAAAATATCTATCATATCCCAATCAGTGCTGCTAGAAACATTACCGAGAACAAATCCAGAGAACAGAACTGTAAAAAATTATCTAACTGCTCTTGATTAGATCTCACATTAGAATTCAGTGTACTTAATCTGATATGCACAGTAATTATAAACACAGTCAACTAGCTTTCCACTGTTGGGCACTGGAAACTGAGTTTGGCCACCTTCAACTTTTACAGCATTTTAAATGATAATAGCTAAGTAGGATTTTCAGAGAGCAAAAGAGCAGCAATACAAAGCGACATAGTACTGACACTTCAAAAATGAAATGCAGCAAGATAAAGCAAGCAATCCAAACTTACAAGACTTCAACTGCAAAGCAATTGGATAAATTTGGCATAAAAAAAACCGCTGAGGACTTAACTGAGCCCAAACAATTAGCTTTTTTTAGCCAAATAAGTTATCCAAATATTCTCAATCAGAGGCATTACTTGTACAGTTGACTATAACGCAAGTTACTCTTTATGAACAATTTAATTCCCATGAAGATCAATGTTTTTCCCTTTTTTTAAATTTCCAGTTTTCTTTTTCATTCATGCACATCCAGGTTACATATACATCTCTTATTTGAGACAGGCTGAGAAGCTGGGGTTGGGAACATGCTGAAGAGAAGGCTCTGTAGAGACCTCATTGCAGTCTTCCAGTACATAAAAGGGGCCTACAAGGAAGCCGGAGAGGGACTTCTAACAGGAGCATGCAGTGACAGAAAAGTGGTAATTAATATAAATTAAAGAAACTAAATTAAATTGGATTAAAATATCTTGATTGTGAGAATGGCTGAGGCAATGAAACAGGATACCGGCTCTCTGAAGTGTTCAAGTGTCTCTGCCCATGGCAGGGGGTTTGGACCTAAATGGTTTTTAAAGACCCTTTCCAAACCATTCTAAGATTTCATATATTCTACAGTCTGGGATTAACCAGATAGCCATCAGAGGATCTATGATGCACTAAGTTATTTTCAAAACTACAAAAATCACAATAACAAGCAAAACAGTGCTAATTCCCTACAAAAGCGTAAGGACTTAAAGAAAAACCAAACCACCAAACCCCAAACAAAAAAATCCATAAATCAAACCAAGCCCAGCACCCTAACCCCAAATCCCCCATAAACTTATTTGCAGTTATACTGACATTTCCAATCAGCTTGAACACTTGGTCACCATGGACGTTGTAGACGGTCACAATGGTATTCAGTGCAGCGTTGCGCACAGCGTTGTCTCGGTCACCGATGTGAGTTGCCATTTCTTTTAAGGCTTTCCCTGGAGTTGGCTGGCATACATTCATGCCATATGATTCAACCAGACATCCAAGCTCTTCCAAGCATTCTAAAAGAAGAAAATAGCATATGCACTTTCAATTTTAAAACTGCTGGGAAAAGAGCACTCCCAATTCCTGTGTTGCTTGCACAACTTGAACATTTACTGTAGAGAACTGCCTATCATAAAGGCTGATGATAGATATACTCCAGGTGATTTATGGGATCAATAGTAAGCTACAGCAGACCACCTCACAGATAGTATCTAAAAGCTGTCAGTCACTCCTCTACACTTCAAGTATTTCCCATAATCATGTATGAGCAATGTTACAGTTAGCATCACATTCAGGTAAACAGTTGTGAGCTGGCAATACTATATTATGTATAGAATTCAACTTTCTGCTTATACCAGGATAAGGTATTTTCCAAGTGACAGGTAGTTTGAACTACAAATACCACAACTTTATTATAGACATTACTTGTGGTGAGACAGATGTACAGTGTAGACATGTCTTGATCAGATTAACTGATTCCCCTGCTGAGTAGGAAAATACTATTGCCACTGTTCTCCCCAGCATTGTTTCACTAAGAAAACAAGACTACTCAAAGGACTCATAATACTCATAGCAACAACAAGAGATTACTTGTCTTTGGGGGGGACAAAGACACCAAAAAATAAAAAGCAACATGTAGCTACTTGAAATTCTGATCATTTAAACACTCACAAACATCTGCATAAAATGCCATGTGCACACAAATCTCACATCCCACCCAACATTCTTATGCTGCGTTTTTCAATATGTAAGCCAAAGCAATTTCAAATACTTGGCACATGTGCAGTTCAACAGGCCATTTCTCACCTGCACGTTGTTTGGAGTTTTTTGATTTTGTCCCCTCCATGATAAAAGGGAACATCTTGCTGGCAGGATAGATGAGACACATTCTGTTCAGAATTGCACGTACATCCTTACGGATGACATCTTTCGGTTCTCCTACCTAATGGAAAATTAATTTAAAAATAAAAATTAAAAAGAAGGGAAGAAATACAGAATATTTCATACCATCCCATGATACTTTTGACTACTCTAAATAGTCTTAGGAAAGCCAGAATCATTCTTAAGGTAAAATCCATTTTCTGTCAATGGCTTTTAATGGGTAATATGCAATATAGAATCATGAAAATGATAAAAGACAACCTTAAGATCATTAAGTCAAACTGTTAAACCAACACTGCCAAGTCCACCACTAAACCATGTTCCCCAGGTGTGACATCTATATGTCTTCTAAATACTTCCAGTGATGGAGACTCAACCTCTTCTCTGGGCAGCCTGTTTCAGTGATTGACAACCCATTCAGTGAAGAAATTTTTCCAAATATCCAAAGCCTCCCCTAGAACAACTTGTGGCCTTTTTGCTCTCATTCTATTTAATTCTTACTTGACAAGACAATACCAACACCCCCCTCACTGCAACCTCCTTTCAGGTAGTTCTAAAGAGCACCAAGATGTCCCCTGAGCCTCCTTTTCTCCAGGTTAAAAAAAACACAGCCTTTTGAATCTCAAACCAGCCATCAACTGGATTTAGCTCCATTCACAATATATTTAGAATGAACATACTGCCATGTTTGATAGTAATCTGCCACATTCCTCATGAAAAATAACATTAGCTTCAGTAAAACAAATTGTACCTTTAGGATAAGATATGGGATGAAAGAGGATGCTTCATTTTCAGTGAGGTGATACTCTTCCTGATTCAGCAAATTGAAAAGCAATTTAAGGTATTCAAGTGTTTTCATCAAAACACTTGTGTTGGTATCAAAGAACCTCAGGGTAAGCCATTTTAGGATCAAATCCAGGCAGCTGATGACTCCATCTTTTTCACTCTCCAAGTGCTTGAAGAAAGTGAAAAAAAAAAAAAGGTTGTGTAAATGAAACACACATATACATTGTTCAAGAAGAAAATAAACTAAGCTATGTCTGGTAAGAATCTACATTTATTGGTAGATTCTTAGAACCATACATACTGACTTAACTTACATGGCTTCCTGAAATTCTCAGAGAAGTCTCTGATGAGGAAATTTTCCCATCTCCCAGGAAACAGTATTAATACCAACTTCATCATACCTCTCAAAATTACTTCGATGTATGTTTAAGTTTCAACTACAAAGAACACTGACCCCTGGCTCCTCAGAGAATTTCTATTTTAATTTAAGCAGTATTTTTCATAGCAGAGAGTAATTCTATCAGCCTCATCTTCTACCACAAATCCAAACTCACCTCAATCATAACAGTCAGTGCTTTGTTGTGGTGCTGGAAGTCTGCATGAAACATCTCATCCTGTAGCCATTTGGCCACACAAGTGGACATCTGAGTTTTTAGCTGTTCAATATATTCATCACGGGGAGTAGTGAAATTCCACTTTAACACCTGTAAAAGGAAGCATTTAGAATTTACATAAAGCAATACCTTTTCTTACTGACAGATGCTGCTGACTGAAAATCTTTTAATTCTGCTTCAGAATTTGTTTTCAAAGCCTCCTTATTGCCAAGAAGTAATGAAAAATCAGTGATTGCTCAACTTTTTTATGTGACAAGTTTTCTTCAGATGGACTAGTTATCCTTATGCCATTATCTTAATGATTATCCCAAAGTCATTTTAAAGCTCCATACAGGCCTACCTACTAGCAAGTTACAAAGAACGTGCATATTTTCAATAACAGAATTTCACTACAATCTGCTAAGTTTGGGGCTGCTCAAAATAAATATATTAAAGCATTTGCAATGTACCCTAGAATTCTGACATTGTACCTGCAAACAACTGACTAAGCTTAATGATACTTCATAACTTGAAAAATTGTAAAAGGCCTCTGGCTTTTATGACAGGGCATAAATGCACAAAATTTGAAAATCAGAAAAGAAACACCACAGTAAGCCCACAATTGATGTATTAAATTCAACTCAAGAATCAGACTCCAAGAGATGGACAGTGGCTAACACATGCCACAGTATATTTAATTCTAAATTCAAAACTAAAGAATGCGTCACAAGCCTCCACTTCAGAACTTGTGAATGCATTCTGGTTTTTCTCACCTTCAGAGCTTTCTCTTCTTTCATCCTCTGTTCTTTCCCATTTGGGACAATGATAAAAATAGGGCCTGATTTATCATCATCTTCCTTCAGATTAGGCTTGCTTATCACCTTCTTTCCCTGTACACCCTGAAAGAAGCAAGGTATTAGCAGGCAACAAAAGCCATATATATGCCTCAGTCCCAACAACTGCCAGCGTTAGATACTTGCCACCCTCATGCTGCCTATGTGTACAAGAGCCAGAGAGAAGCTGAAAGAAAAATGTTGATTAGAAGTTTAAAAGTATGTGCTCAGCCACTGTGGAAGCAACACCCATGACAGTGTGCACAGTAGTACTCTGTGAATTACGACACATCACTCTCAACCAGTGTGCTAGTCACTCACACACATCCCTAAAACTCAACGCGGTACCTGTTTGATAGACTGGCTCTTTGTCAGACTTGAACTGCCCTTGCTGAGGCTTGCATTAGCTTTGGGCAGGCGGGCATTACCCCTGGACATATTGCTATTAACATCTGACTGCTGTAAATAAGCCATAGAAAAGTCTTTGCTGTGGATGTGTTAAAAGGTTTGGAATGGAAACTCTTAAGAGTAAACAGCTGTCTGACAGAACACTGCATTGACTTCAGCAAACCTACAACATCCTTCAAGGTTTGCTCTGCTCATTCTTGCCATGAATATGGACCTACATCAAATGTTCCTGTTACAACACTACTTCAGACAATGGAGACAACAGGAGTGTAGAACAATTTGGGTTATTTTGAGTTACACACATAGGACAAACTTTATTATTAACAGCAAAAAAAAAATTACCGTAACACAACAGGAAAACCTAACCAAAAATTGACCGTAATCAGTTGAGATTGTTATTTTTTTAAGCATACTCCTTCCCTTTTTTCCACTTTTGACTGAGAACTTTAGACCCTTCATTCAGTAAGGCAGAGGTTAATTTCTTTTTATACATGGGTTCAAAATCAACATTCAAGTGTAACATTTGACCTGAAATGGTAAGAATGAATTCTCAATAGCACAAAGTTGAAGAGGCCAAGAAAACTTGGAACAAACAAAAATGCTCATAAGACTGATTTTTGATAATATACACTTTAGGAATTAAATAGGTAATGACAAAAAGCAGTGATCAGGTAAGTGATACAGGAATGCCTGTCATTTCAGAGTTCAGACAAGCATGAAGATTTTTAATAAAAGTTGTCTAGCAAGGACTACACTTTTCTACCTAAAAGATATTAACAAACCACAGCTACTAACTTCATAAAACTGATTTTACACAAAATACAATCAACATACCTTAGTTTTAGAGGAGAGTCCTCCTGCTTTGGCTTTTTTGAGATCAGGCTTGGGTTCCATGGTATTAGACCCCAAATCATCAGCAAATGCTGGAGAAACAATTGACCATTTAAAGTTATCTAGAAGCTTATTTTATGTTCTAAGTTTTCTGTTCTTAGGGCATAAGAAAAACTCTTTGTGGATACAATATGCTTAATCACACATATGTCTGTGGACTTTAGACCCACTGAAGTCCCTTAAATTCCATGTTAGCATACAAAGTTTTCCTAATTAAAATCATGATATGTCAGCCAATTTGTCATTTTTCAGAACAATTAAAAATGTAGACATATATACTGTGCAGGCTAATGTCTAGACCTGTAGTTGCACCTGGCTTGAGAAGGCAAGCTAGCCCCAGCAAGCAGGACTACTTCTTCAAATGATTTGTCCCCTAATCCCATCACACAAGCATTCTGGAAGCCCCACAGTGAACTACACTGAGGAAATAGTCCAGAAAAAATAATGTGAAAACATTAAAAAAAAATAAATATATATATTAAAATCAGATTAGTATTAGAAAAAATCTTTCCCTTTAGACCAGCTTGGTTTTAGCTTCAATGCCAAGCAGACATTTTCAAGTTTTCAAAGAGCAGCTGACAGATGGCTGTGTGGAAAGGAAACACCCTCCTACACTGGAAACTGATTCAAATGCAAGAAAGACCAAAACCCTAACTATGCTGAATACCTCTTCTCCAGCTAAGTACGTTTATTCCTCTGGCAAGTCAAAAAGCTTCAAATCCACCATTTTCTCAGTCATTTCCCAAAATGTCAGAGAGGTTACCTGATGCAGGCTGGAATTTGGCTGGAGCTGCTCCTCCTACCACTCTGGAAGATGTTTTAGCAAGAGGAGCTGGTTTGGCTGGCATGTTGGCTTTGGCTTTCTCAAGCATGGCCAGTACTTGGTCTTTGGAAGTTGGCTAGAGAATAAAAAGTGCAAAAAAGAAGTGATAAATTTAGTAGTATATATCACTAATCTTTCCAATACATGCCACAAACAACAGAAACGAAAGTAGCTTGCAACAATCCATGCTCTGCTAAGCATCTCAGAGGATGCTCATCTTAAAACATCACTGTTCTCAGATACTTTTCTTCTGAGTTAATAAATCTTCAGTTAAAGTTTCTTCTGCAAGCTCTATGGGAAATATGCAAACCAGCAATGTGTTCTAGGTAAGTGGTCTTCAGACATCAAATGAAGTGCCTATTCACCACTCAGGGGTCCCTAAGTCAAACCAAACTGCTAGAAATCACGTTAAAGTATGAGTACAAAGGCACAGAGTGGAACAGGACCTGGTATGGAAGCTATCTACACGTACATTTTTTTCAGAAGAAAAGCAGAGTGAATAAGTATCAAGCTTTTGAAGTAATAAGCCTGTAATGGCAGTAATAATTTTTGATGCAGAGAAAGCTCTAGCTCAGAGCTGATACTATTTTCAGTCCCCCTGAAAATATTCAATGCAGACAAGCTTACATGACTCAAGAGAGCATGTCATGAGATTGTGAATAGGACTTAATATTCACTCATTCAAGATCACATGATCTAATCTTTCTAAGAGAAGTACCTTCAGCTTGCCAGTGGCTTTTGCCATCTTCTCAAAGCCAAGATGCATCATGAAGAACGGCAGGGCATCCTGTGCCTTTTTGCGCACATCCCCATTTCGATCTTCAAGGCAGGAGTACAGGTGAGGCACACACAAGAGTAGGTCAGAAGGAACAGAACGGAGGGCAGGCAACTTCTCAGCCAACCAACCAAGAAGCTGAAAGAAAGTTTTAAAATAAAAGCTTTTAAAGAAGTGTTCACAGTGCTGTGTCAGGCCATGAGAGTATGAATAGTAGTCCTTCACATACCATTACATTCTACAGTGTAAGAAAGAAAAACCCACCCAAACTTTTTTTCAGACAAATATTCATGAACAACACAAATTTTCCTATCAAAAAAATAACAAAAATTAAAAGTTAAATTCAGCACATTAACACACAACTATCTTAAAACTTTAAACCTGGTCTCTTTACAGGCTGTTTCTTCCTTTTGAAGGGAACAGAATTCCAGCAGCACTTTTTAATGTCTCCAGTTCTATTCTGTGGTGAATTTGAGGGAGTACAACACTAGAACTCTTAAAATGCTAACCAAAACAGATAAAAGTTTCATTTTAGAAGCACTGAAGTCTAAATGGCAGTTATGATGCAGGAAGAAAGCTTGTTATTAGCCTTTTGAGGTTTAACAATTTTATGTTAATACAAATACACAGCTACTTGCTTTCCCATATAATGGTAGCATTGTGCCATTTCAGTCTGCATAGATAGAGTCCATAGCACATAAGATTATTTTGATTTGACACATACAAGTTTACTTGACAGAAGCCTACCTCTTGTCTTAGGAAAGGGTTTTCTTTTTTTAGCTCTTCAGACAGGTCTTCCCCTTCCAACCATTCCTTCATGCCAGTTTGTTCAGCCCAGGCATTCACAGTTGCCAGCGCAGCAGCACGAACATTATTCTGCAGCAAGAACAAAATTTAAGAAGAATAAACCTAAAGAGGGGTCAGAAGATTATGACAGAAAAAGCAATAGTCCTCCTTCCTATGAAAGCAAAAAGCTACACATCACAGGCTTTGAAATCTCTTATTTGCAGCTTGAGAAGTCCAAGATTCAGAAGAATTTAGTTTCAGTGATGATACACCAGCTACTGTAATCCCCAAATCAGACATTAAACTTATCTTTTTTAAATAGTTTAATAAAGAGGGTGAAGTTTAATAAGGAGAGTGAAAGGATATCTCTAAAATAACTTTTACATGCTACCATTCACTAATGACAATTCTGGAAGTCTAACTCTCAAAGAAGATAAAAAAATAATATGACTTATGTAGTGCTTAAAATAAACTGCACATTCATAAATCAAGGCAAGTGGATTATGGAGCCTGTTATTAGGACACTCATTTAGGATACACATGAGCAAAAGTCATATCAGGAATGAGGGAGCCCTCTAACTCCTACCTATTTCCATCTTTAGTGTTTTTTCCAAGTAAAATTTAGAACAGCACCCTTTTTTGAAGGGGCTATATGAAGTTATGAGAAGCCAGATGGAATATTTAACAACCATGGCTCTTTAAAACTTTTATCAGTCTAGACATGACTCTATACATACAACCCTCTCCTGTAGGCTGAATTTCTGAGGAAAGCTAATAACATAGCAGACTCAGTTAAGTATGAGCCATATTAAATACACAAGTAACATTCTGGCATATATGTAAACAAGAAGTCAGCATCCTTGCTTTACCAGCTTCTTGCACCTTCTATCTCATTGAGGAAAAGAAATCATGTACTACAGGTAAACACATGCTTATCAGCCTCTCTGACAAGGCCTTGGTTCCCACCACCCTAATTTAACTTATCTTCACTCATGCTTCAAGCTGATTATTTTCTTCAATTATTCAGCAGGTCCACTATAAAAGTAGGTCCACATATTAAAGTAGGACCTAAAATGGTCACCCTCATCTTCAAAAACTTGATAGATTTGATAAACTAGGTAAATCTTGCCTTTGCTCTACTTAAAAAAAAAAATACCACTGTTAGAGTGTTCAAACAAGCACACAATCTTCTTTGTCAGTATTACAGTGCTTACAAGTTATGTCAGTATTATGCATTTTAGTAACTAAGTTAATCACAATTGGTCTTATCCTTAAACCACGTGCTTGCAACTCTCCTACCAGTCTTGGGCTCTGAGCAACATGGTCTACTGGAAAGTGTCCCTGCCAATGGCAGTGGGGTTGGAACTAGATGGTTTCTAGGGTTCCTTTCCAACCTAAAAAGTTCCATGACTCTACAAGAGAAGCTCGCTTTATCTCAGGATAATTGGTGAATTAAAAGAGTAACTTAAGAGTCACATAAAATCTCAGTTCTTGAAGACTCTTTATAGAGAAAAAATTGAACCAGGAGATTTTTTATCTAGCCCTAGAACCAGTCCAAGTCCTTCCATTGTTTGGGACAGGTAGATCCAGCTTCTGCTCTTTTTCCTACTCACATTCCAAGCAGAGACAGCTGAAGTATGCTGTCTTTGATAATTGCCCAAGACTTCTGGCACAAGATATTGGCACCCTCCCAAACCTCTTTACCCATTGCTTCAAATAGCTCTTTACCATGGTCCTAAGCTTGATTTTGACACAGCATCCCAGCAAACTCGATGCTGATGTTATTTATACAAGCTTCAGTGTCAGTTGCAAATGTCCTATGTCTACCACCAGTTCAAAGGTCTCCTCTGGTGACAAAGACAACAATGTATACCAGAATCTACAGTGATACATTAAAAATTCTATAAGAAACTTCACCAAGCAAACCTGTCCAGTGTCTAAAACGGTGTACTTTCAGCAGCAGAAATATGAATATAGTCACCACATTCATATAAAGGCCAGATTGTTCCACTGGGTTTAGTTACAGGGAAGAAAATATATCTGAATATACATTCAGGCTCATATTTATACTTGAATATTAAGTTGACATTCAGGCAAGAAAATTGGTAAGCTTCCAAGCAAGTTTTAACTACCATCCAACTTTCAGGCATAGCTCAGGTACACAAAATGCAAAGATCCTGATGTCTGTCCTACCTTACTATCTCCGAGGACTGTAATGACAGGAATCCCCAAATTCTTCACATACTGTTTGATATTGGGGCCCATTGCTGTTGCTAGTTGCTGAAGAATGCTCAGTGTTTGTTGCACCTGCACATAAGGGAAAAAAAGGTTTTAAATAAAACAGCATTACAAGCATTTGTGGAAAAGCTCCCAGTTATACAGGGAAAAGAGACACTGCTATATATTAAGCGTTTACTTTAGAATGCCTGCTCAATGACACCTATTCCAGCCTTCAAATCCATCATACTGAAAAATAAAAAATACTTCCATATTCTGAGCAAATTAAGTTTCAAGTAAAAATATTTTCAAACAAGACAAATTCACTTTTGTCACAAATTATGCAATTAGTTAAATTCTTTTAAGATTTCCTTATATTACACTCAGAATAAAGGTAGATTTTCCTTTCTTTCAAAGCATTTCTAAATTAAAAAAAGGCAAGTACTTATTAAAATAGACAAATACATGATTTGGAAACACACAGTTCACTGTTTTCCAACTGTTCATTTAATGACATTGAAAGAGACCACACAGTAATAAGCAAGGCTCAGAAATCATAACTTCTGTAAGTTTTAAGCTGGAAGCAACTGAAATAAAATTTTGAAAAACATACCAAGATTTTATTGGAGTCATTGAGACGACCCTTCAGAGCAGCTGGAAGTTCTCCGATGTTTGGCTGAATGAACTTTGCTTCATTTATTATGCTTGTCACTTCATCTAGACCTTCCTTTCTGATCTTCCAATTTTTATCCCCAATCTTAGACACTAGTTCTGCTGTGATCTTATCACTGCAAGAGAAAAACAGGTAAAGTGCCTGTTTACTTAGTAATATCTCTATTAGTATATTTGAGCCCTTTAACACCATAGATTTCTGCTTAGAAAGCATTTATAAAAGCAAAGTTTTTAATTGCAATAGAAGTGTATCATCAGGTGCTAGAATCCAAACCTACCCAATATCAGTTCTTGGCAAGAGATCCACAACATCATTCCCAACCTCCTCCTGTTCTTCTTCTTCACCATCATCCCCCCCACCTCCCACGTTGTGCCTGGAAATGCCACGAGTTGGAGCTGGTGCTGTCTGTCCTTGCATCTGCAAGTAACATAAAATCAGAAACAACAATTTTACAATTTTTCATTTGACATTAAAAATAAAACCACTTGCATGATATGAATGCATTGGCTGAGGACAACAGAATTCTAAACCACTACACTATTCAAACAAATCCAGGAACTTTTCAAGTTCATAATGAAAAAAAATTACTATTGGGGTAGGTACACATAATAAATTTAGAGCCTTTGTGCACCATCTTCAATCACAAGCCCAAAGGTTAGACCACAATATTACTACCAACTCCTACCAGCTACTGAAGTTTCAAAGTAGCTTTAATAACACTTGGTAGCAAGAGAGCTCCACCTCTTACCTTTTCAAATTCTGCATCTATCTGGGAAAGGAGGGCTGGCTTCTCATCCTCAAAAAACATTCGCAGAGAAGGTCCCACATAAAGATACATTACTCCCAGCAATGTAATGGCAGAAGTCCTCACAGCCTGTGAGAAAGAGGAAAAAGCACTCAGTCTTCAAATTAAGGACTGATAACAATTCAGGATTAAGATTCTAAATTTACTCACAGGGTTAGTTGCAGCAAGAGCTGTCTTCACATTACTGATGAAAGCTTTGACATTCAATCTGTGAAGAAAATATATCTCCCATAAATACAACACAGGAAACAACACCAACAAACAAAATCATCGCAATATGTTAAATAACAAAGATACCCCTAGACAGATTTACACAACTTAGATGCATGTATACTCAAAATATCATCACAGGTACAGTGTAGATAGTAGCTACTTAAATAACTACTGAAAGATCAGTTTGGAAAACAGCTTACTGTGAAAATCAATCTGCCAAGAATTTATATCAAAGCTTACTATTATCACAGCTGGAAAGTTTCTTAAACTACATAATCCCTGTGACTGCTAGGACTGAAATATTGAGGAATGAATATAGAAACATTTTGAGTACCTGAAACATGACTACACAATAAAGATATTTATTTATGTAAATAAACATTATTGTTGTAGTGGGCTATTTTTATTTTTTTTTATTACTCTCATGATCTTCCAGAAAAAGGCACAAGTTTCAAGAGTATATTTACAACAGAAATAAAGGAAGGTTTAAATTCATGAATCTTCTCTAAGTATATATTTCTGGGGGGAATTTACTAAAGGAGAGTTTATTTCCCAGACTTCATCAATGTCACTAGCCATTTAAAAGCCACAAAATATCTTAAGACAGGCATGGTAACTGCCCAAGTTGTCAAATAAAGGGATATTTGAAGCATTCCCTGCTTAGAGATTTTTTCCTCAGGACTAAACTCTATTATATATATCTGCTTTACCACATTCAGTTAAAAGACTAGTGATTGAAAATTAAAGCATGCTATCCCTAGTTCTGATGGAGAATTAATTTCTTACACTCGCAATGTCAGACATAATAACAGCTATTTTGTTGCCTAAAACTTCATCCATCTGTAATCAACCTCAAAATGTCTCCCAAGGAGATGAACAGGAATGTTGGTATGTCTCTTCTGTAGGTTGATGTGGCTTTTCCTTTTAAATTATAAAATACAGTAGCCCATCTGGGTGCAGGTGTATCTAAGTAGGATGCAATACCAGAGCTCTGTGCCCAGCCCACACCTATTAAGTACCTTAAGTTTAAGACAAATGCTCTTCAGAGAGGATCAAGTGATGAGTAGCCAGTAGTGTAATCACATCCTATTGTACCAGTAATGTCAGATACTTTGTTATATACTTAAGAGCTAGAAGAACATGATTGGCATGAGAGTTTAAGGGACTAGAGCTCAGATGAACTGAATCTTAACTCCAGATTAGCAACATTTTCATTCAAGATTTTCTTAGCAATTTACTTAAGACTTACCCAGAAAAGCCAAACTCTTTAATTGCATTTGAAAGCCAGTTCAAAGTTTCTGACTGGTTTTTAGGATTCTTCTGAGAGAAAGCCATAGCCACAACCTAGAATAGAAGAGAGCTAAATGTAAACTTTCACTGGCAAACCAGGTGACAAAGCACTGTAATAAAAAAGTGAAGACACCTGCAAAAAACATAGGACAAGTGAACAGAAACAGCTGGGGTAACAGAAGAGGAAAAGGCAACTGTGTCACCGTAGCAGGATACAACTGGGACTGAAGTGAACCAGAAGCTCCTGAAGTACTTAAAAGGCAGCCAGAGACACCTTTATTATGGATTTGTACCTGCTTGGGCAGTATAAAGAAAGAAGCATAATTATTCATTATTACTGTGCCTTGGAAGATCATGAAAGAGATCCTCCTAGAAGCTGTGCTGAATCACATGGAGGACAGGGAGGTGGCTGAGACAGCCAGCACGGCTTCTCAACAAGGACAAGTCCTCCCTGACCAACCTCACAGCCTTTTATGATAGAGCAATTACATCAGTGCAGTTACAGGTACCACATATCTGGACTTCTGACAGGCTTTTGACAAGGTCCCCCACAACATTCTTCTCTCTGAATTGGAGAGATGTGGATTTCACATGTGGACTTTGTAGATCTAGTGGTTTTGATTTGCTAATTTTGTTTCCTGGCCAATGCACCAAATAAATGTGGTTTTAAAGCAGCAACTAAAAAATTACTAGAAAACTTACTTATTTCTTGCTGTGAGATATGGATTAGAACAAGAGCAAAACAGGCTTAAAACTTAAGAATAAAGAAGGTTTATTAACAAAACTACAATAATAAGAAAACCAGAATAAAACTTCCAGAAAACCCATTTTTCCCCCACTATTCAATTATTCTCTTGTTCACATGACAACAGAGACAAAAAACTTTGGTGTTTACAACAGTCTCAATTCTTGCTATAGTCTTTTCATCAGTCTTTGTAGAGAAACAGAAGTCTTCTGCTAATCTATGGAGTTTCTCACAAGACAACTATTTCTGTTATAGTGTTCTATTTCTCTGATGCCAGCTGCCTGGAAGAATCTGCCATCAGTTCTCTCCTCCCATTTCACATCACTCTGAGGTGTGTTATGGGTCAAATGAGTCTAGGGATGTCATTTTTAAGGATGAGTTATTCAAAGGCAAAAGTTCTCTTCATCTGTCTCTGTGAGCTTCCCTGGAAACAGAAGTTTTCTCTTTGCCTCTTAAGGGCCCCAAATCTTCAACTATTACTTCTCCTCCCTCGGTTCCAGCATCGCACTGTATCACAACTACTCCACCTTTTGCTCAAAATCTACACTTTGAACACTCCATTCCTCCCAATGCACTCTGTCATGAATTAAAGGAGTTGTTTTTTTTGTTCAAAACACTATTGTCCATAGCTTTAACAGAAAAATATTTCAGCTTATTAAAGCATCTCCTTATTCCCTCTTCCCCATCTAAAACTTTATTCTTTTTTTCACCATCTTTGATGGTTTTATGATGTCTTCTTCATGTTGATTATCTCTCTCTCTCTTTCCCTCTCTCTGGGAAAAAGGAGTAATCTGTAAGTCTCATCCAGGTAGTAAAAGAGTTAAAGTCTTGGAAAAGCCGCAGATGTTCATGGTGTCAGGTTTCAGTTCAGCAGCAGAAACTGCAAACTAAGTCAGAGGGGCCTGCTCCGTTTCTCCCCCCCCCCACCCTCTGTGGCCTTGTCCAAACTGGTGGTAGGGGAAAGAGGCCGAGACAGAGCCGTTACCTCCTCAGAAGCCAGAAATAAAAAGAGAGAGAGAAATTCCCGGTCTTGAGTCTTAAGGTAGGTATTCACAAGTTGATCTCACTTTTCAATAGTCAGAATTGCTGTCAGTTCTCAGACATGGCTAGTAATTGGTCAAGAGAAAAAAACTCCCATCAGCCTCTCGCAGCTTCAACTTCCCCCCAGCTCCCGAAGCTATCTTAAATGTAGAGTCACCCCAGGACAGTAGGTAAAGAATTGGAATGATCACATCCAGAGGGTAGTGGTCAGTGGCTCAGAGTCCTGATGGACATCAATGACAGGCAGCACCGTTCAGAGATCTGTATTAGGACCAGTGCCATTTAATGTCATAACTGCCAGACAAAAGGATTGAGTGCTTCCTGAGGGCAAGTGTGAGATGAAACAAGCTGAGTGGTGGAGTTAACAGCTCAAGGACAGGATACCATCCAGAGGGACCTGGACAAGCTTGAGAAGTGAGCCCATGGAAACCTTAAGAAGTTCAACAAGCCAAGGTGTTGCACCTGGGTCAGGGCAACTCCAGTATCAACACAGGCTGGGGTATGAATGGAGAGACAGTGTGTGCAAGAGAGTGCATCCAGCCCCTCCAAGGAGGTTAGACACGACCCAGCAACGTACACTCACAGCCCAGAAAGCCAACTGTGTCCTGGGCTGCACCAAAAGCAGTGTGGCCGGCAGGGTGAGGGAGGAGATTCTGCCTTTCTGCTCTGCTCTACCAGCAGACCCTACCCAGCAGCACTGCATCCAGTTCTGGGGCATTCAGCACACGAAGGACTTGGATCTGTTGGAATGAGGACAGAGCAGGGCCACCATGATTAAAAGGATGGAGCACCTCTCCAATGAGAAAAGACTGACAGAATAGGAAATTTTCATCCCAGAAAAGGCTCCAGGGTGATCTTCTTGTGGCCCTTCAGTACTTGAAGGAGACCTCCAAGAAAACTTGAAATGGGCATACAGTGGTTGGACAAAGAGGAATGTGTCTGAACTGAAAGAGTTGTGGCTGCCCCATCCCTGGAAATGTTCAAGGCCAGATTTGAGGGGCTTTGAGCAACCTGGTCCAGTAGAAGGTATCCCTACCTATGGTGTGAGGGGAGGACCTGGATGATTTTTAGGGTCCCTTCCAACTCAAACCATCCTAGGATTCTATTTTCAATTTTAGAAGAATATATATTTAACTTCTACTTCAGGAAGCATCTTGAGAGCAAACAAATCACTTTCATGCAACAGAGAAAAATCAAAGATTTGGGATTTAGTCCCCAGACTGAAAGGACACCCTACATATTATTTCTGATTATACTTACTGAATGAATACCTTTGCTACTCACTCACCTGCTCAGCAGTCCATGGCAACTGACATGCTTCTGCTATTGCTGTCATGGCCTCTTTTGCATTAGTTCCACATTTCACATCACCAACCTTGTCTACAAGACCATCCAGCACAACCTGTGCTGAAGTTTTGGAGAAATTTCCTTTCTGTGCAATCAATGCAACTATATGTAGTTTCATCTGCATCACCTGCAATGTCCAAAATAGGAAGGAAGTTAACTCATGTCTTTGTGTATTTTAGACTAATTTTTCTCATTCTATATATAGATACATATAAGAATTATATGGCTTCATGGGTAAACACTAACATGCACAAAATTTGTATTTATATATATACACACACATTTGAATATGCAAAAGTATTTATGCACACAGATATTTTGTACACATACATATGTAGGTGTTTGATGTGATTATACACAAAAACTGTACACACACAAATACATACTATTATATATATACACACAACCAACAATACTGGGCTGCAATTATCTACTTTTAGAACTTACATATACACACATGCTTATATATATATATATATATATATACACGCAGATGTATACATATACATCTAAAGACAATCTTTAGATAGATACCTTAGATGACATCTAAAGTCTCAACTCTCAACAGCAATAAAATCCAGTTTGAGAGTATATATTCTCATTGATTACAGATAGAACTGTGGCCACAGTGACATATGCACTTACAGACTTTTAGCTGGAGACTACATTAACAAAAATGGACTATTTAGATACAAAAGGATAATGTATTACCTGAAAATTTGTTTCCTTCCAACCAGGTTTCTTGGCCAGCATTCTTACAAGGGCTTGGCAAGGCATTTCACTTCTTTCCATAAGCTCAACAGCCTAAAGAATAAACATTAGGTTAGCCAGTGGGTCAAAAATCATACAAAACTCAAATTCTCAACTGTCCTCAAAGTATTTTCTTAATACTGAATTAAATTACAAAAATTCTCAGCATAATAATTTACCTGAAGAGTCACTTGTAACAAGGAGTTCGAGTTACTGAACCAACATTTAACCTACAGCATTCACATTACTCCTTTAATGTTTTTTAACAAATGTCCTTAACAATCATTATTGGCCATTCCAATCATAGAAATTTACCACTTAATTAAAAACAAACAAACAAAATCCCCCCAACCACTCACCTGTCCCTCAAAAAGCTGCTTTTGTTTTTAAGATGAATTCACAGAATAACTAGGTTGGAAGAGACCCTCAAGATCGAATCCAACCCATGCCATAACACCTCAACTAAACCTAGTGCCACATCCAGTCTATTTTTAAACACATCCATGGATGGCGACTCCACCACCTCCCCAGGCAGGCCATTCCAGTATTTCATCACTTTCCATGAAAAGCTTTTTCCGAATATCCAACCTATATTTCCCTTGGCAGAGCTTGAGTCTGTCCTCCCGTTCTGTCAGTTGCTTCCTGGAGAAAGAGATCAACTCCCACCTGACTACAGCCACCTTTCAGGGAGTTGTAGAGAGTGATAAGGTCACCTCCGAGTCTCTTTTTCTCCAGGCTAAACAACCCCAGATCCCTCAGCTGTTCCTCACAGGGTTTGTGTTCCAGCCTCGTTGCCCTCCTCTGGAGGCGCTCAAGTGTCTCAACATCCTTCCTAAACTGAACTATATTGTGCAGCTTTCATATTGGAACGCTGACTACACAGCAGAGATTAAGCCTGAATATGGTCTAAATTACTGGGGTTTAGCTGTTGTTAAGCTTATTCATTCAACTGAAATGGCAACATTTTAATAAAGCAGGCTTCTGCAGCAGCATTTCAACGAAGCCAGTCACCATGTTGTAAATGAAGTTAGTCACTTTTCCCATTAAAATATTAAAAGCTCAGTCATGACTGTACCGCTGTAATGGTATGAACTACTTGTACATCTAGTTTAAGCTTTTTTGAGTGTGAACTCTCAAAGGTCTTCTAATGGATACTATCTGAGGGACATTTGATTATTTTTTTTTTTTTTTTTTGTGACTACATGAAGCACTTTCCACTAGCTGTGAAGAATTCTAGTACCGTGTAAGTCTCTAAACAAAAATTTCAACTGGCAAATAATTGGTTATAATCAATTGCTGCCTAACACACGAACAGCAGGAACTTATTTGCAATAGATGTGGCCTAGTTGTTGCAAAAACTTTGGTTTAAGTCTAGTTATCTTTGAGACCAAGCTTTACAATGACTTGGAGTTTTAAAAAGATGTCTAAGTATCCTCAATCAAAATACAAGTATTTTTGAGAAAAGCACAACTATCTACATTAAGGTAAAATACTCCACTATTGTTATGGAATTTGAACCATATAAGCCATTTGGCTTTTGCAAGTACTGTTTAATCCATCTGATCTGAAGTGCTGACATACAACTACTACAAATAAGTATTTCAGGAGACTTACCAGGCCTAAAGAGTTAAGAAACTATTACTTGTTTCCTCTGTCCCTACTGCCTCTCTTATCAACTGTTCAAACATACCTTCTGAAACTCCTCCATGCAGGCAAGCCGCTCTTTCCAGTTACCACTGTCCAACTGCTGGATACAAGAAGCTGGAAGGACAGCAGCAGCTTTCTCTTCACATACTTCTATCTGCAGACAGATCAGACCAAGGTTAACACTCCACTATATCCCTTCAGAGGAAGGCAGAAACCTTAAAAACAGGTAATATACTGGACTGACCCTTGTACTGTGGTGCATTTACAAAACAGGAAAAGGATTCTGCTGTAGATTGGAAGAAATCGAAAATAAAAGTTATTTAGTGATAAAAACTTCATTTGTTTCACTGGTGTCTGCATCACCTCCAGGAACTGTATTCTCATTTTCTACTGTATAACTAGGAATATAAACTGCATGCACAATACAAATTATTCACCCTAAGCAATACTTCAAATATAACTATGATTTGAACTGACAGTCCAAAAAACTTGCAGATATATCTAGCAAAGCTTTAATAGGTTTTTCATTACTGTTTGACCAACAGATACCCGAGTTTACCTGGTTCTCTACCAAGAAAGTAGGTAGATGCTCAGCTAACATGCAGAATTCAGTAATTTTTTTGAAATGTAACTTTGTAGGAACAGAACAGATTTTTATTAATTATTTAATTATATATTAATTAATTCAGTGATCAATAATTTAATTAATCCAATTATTATATTTATTTTTAAATTAATTTATTGCTTAATTTCAGATTTCAATGTAAACTCCACAATAATGTATTCTCAGGCTTTTAATACCAGACTCCTTCAGCAAATCATGTGTCCTAAATTACAGATGAAGTATTACTATTTTTTTCATCTCTTCCTACTTCAGGGACAACAATATACCCTGTTATAAGGGTATAAGCATGATTTATTGCTTACTCTCTTATATGGCCTGGTGCCAGAAACAGCCTGAAGAACAGGTGTATTTACCAAAGACCCATTTCACAGATTCTAAATTTATATATACAGCTTTCCCTTCTCCTAACTAAAACAACCAACCTCCCTGAAAAACTCTGTAGTACCTGAAGAATTGATTAACCAAAGCTGCAATCCTTTGGTTATAGAGGGTCTTACATTTTAGAGAACAGAAGAATACTCACAGAGAGCTCCGATTCAAAGATTTCTTTGGTCTCAGGACCCTTCTTGCCTTTAGTTCCAGCACCTCCTGTGCCTGCAGATGTAGCTGGTTTCCCTTTCTTCGGTGGGACCCCAGCCTAGAAAATTAATTGACAAGTTAGCCAAGATCAAATATGTTTCTAGCTCAGATATCAAAAGAACTGCTGATTTTCCTATACTACACTTCTACATTCTAATGCCAAAAAAAATACGTATCTCTGATAGCATAACGACTGCACTGGAAGAGATAAGCTAGAGCTTATTCAATTAATATATTGCTTTCAGACTACAAAAGGTAGTTTTTACAAAAAAACACAGGACAATGAAAGATAAAAAAGGTAAGAATGATGTATTTGTCAAAGTTCAGGAAATAATGACTTAATCTATATGTTTTCCTGTGGATACTGGTTAGATACTAAACTTGTGACTGGTGTCTCTTTTCTCAGGTTATCTGAGTACCAATAGATTTCCAAAAATTTTATCCATTCTTCTGTTCACTTCCAGGTATCCCACCTGAAGAACTAAGTAGCATATTACAAAGACCGTCTACTGCAGTCAATATTTAAAATCCAAAAAATAATATTAAAGAAATAGAGGCTAATAGTTCAATTTTTTTCAAAATATACAAAACAACAAACTAAAAACAATGCTGAAAAAATACCCAATACTTAATTAGTAACCTTGCTAGTTACAAAAAGTGTTGACTTCACCCAAGTATTACTATATCACAATACATGAATGTTACAATATCTGAGGCTTCTCTGAATGCCTCCAGTCTTTTATCACTATTTCAAAATCAAAATCTGGGATTAAGACATAAGTGACAAGACTGTTTGTATAATTAAAACCCAAGATTTCATTACATTCCCAGAAGTCACAGATTCCTTTTGCTGTTGGCTCACCTGCTCCTGGGCAAAAGGACAGTGATAACTCAGTGGAGGCAGATGTTCAACAGGCCACCTTTGATCTGCACTAAGTAACTATTTGATACAGTCACAGACAACTGTCAGACTATCTCTTACCTTCATTGCAGATGTTTTTTTCAGTGGTCCTGGTCTGGTTGCTGCATCTTTTGTTTCTTTATCTCCTGCAGGCCCTGGAAGAGCAGCGGTCTTTCCAGTAATAGGCTTGCCTTCTTTTTTCTCAGCTGGTCCTCCTGGTTTTTTACCATAAACCAATTCTACCTTTTCAGCACACTCTTTAATCTGCCACACAGTGGGGGGAAAAAAAAAAAAAGGTGGGGGTGGAAAGAAGCTAGTTAGCTACCACAATTGGATGCAGTGTCCCTTTGCCAGCAGTGGCTCAAATTTGACTACTGTGAAAAAAATTTGAGGAGTATAAGTTGTTTACTTAACAAAATTTTGTTATCTGGTGTTCCTTAAATAGTAATGTTAACCAGTCAGTGGCATCAGCCATCACTGTATTGCCAAAATAATTCTCCTAGTTCAAAATGAATTGCATTTATATACAATAAAAACAGTGACATCCTACTGACACTCATAGATGCTCTAAGACTTAATCTGAGCACCTTAAATTATAAAATCCTCATTCAGTCAATATACCTGTCAGCTTACGCAAAAGCATAACAACTTCACTGTTGAGAAGTATGTCTTTAATACCAAATCCCATCTAGTAACAAAAACTTTGACCCTATGTTGTCTGAAAGAAACTTTTAGGTCACAACCAAAGTATTAAAAAAAAACAAAACTCCAAATATCACCAACTGAAACCACAACTAAATCTCACAACCCACTTCATAGATAATACAGCCAGATACTTTATGTCAGAGGGAAAAGATTTCCAGATTTCCTGTAACATCAGTAACATTTAAGTAAAAAATACATCTTCAAAGATCTACACTGAAATGAACTAGGCTAAAGCATCTTCTTTCACCTTCTCTAGCCTAAGATGCATCTTAAATGGATAAATTAAGCCTTTTTTATAACATGTATAACAATACTCACCCGATCAAGCTTGAGTTTGTCTACATCTGCTAAAAATGGATTCACAGCTTTCTCTCCAGCAACTTTCAAGGCAGTGCCTAATGCTTCAAATCCAGCATCTCTTACTTCAGGAGCAGAATCATTGATATGCTGCAGAGAAACACAACTTATGTCATGTGACTTGTGGCTCGTATCTAAACATCTTATATAAATCCCCTCTCCTTATTTAAAATCTAAATCTATTACAGAGTAATCCTTGACATTTCAGTGCAGAAAGAAAAAAGGCTGTTTTTCACTTCTGTTTTCCTATGTACTGATCAAGTCTACTTTTTCTCAGATACAGCCATTTTACCATCTTTTTTTTCCACAACAAAAGGTTGAATATTCATGCTTTAAACATCATGAAAGTTCATAAAGAGTTTCAAGTCCTGCAATCTTGTTCAAATCTCCATTTTTAAGCCAAGGATGTTGCCTATACCAAAAAAGGGCTATTTGCAGTAAGAAAAAAAGTACACATAATTATCATTTACACTGATAAATAATGCTCTAATGTCACTACCATGCATGAATTAATGATGGTTGCTCTTTTCTTCACAGTAAACAACATCATTCCAACAAAAACTTGCTAGAGATGTGTGCTAGAAGCAAGTGGCAGTGTCTCAGATAACAGTTGTAAATCAGTGTTAACCTTTTACAAACTTAGTGAGTACAGCTACAAAAAAGCTAAGATAAAGGAAACTAAATTGTTCCCCTGACTGAAATCACCTTCAAGTTTGATGTCAGCCAAAACTGACTCTGAGGACTACATAGCACACAAGAACCCTCTTGTCTCTGCACTACGTTTGGGTCTTTCTCCCCAAACAATCCAAGGTTTCATAACAACAGTGTTCAAGTCAATGCCAGAGAAGTATCAACTCCTTCTGCTTTACCTTGAGAAGTGCAGCACAGAAAGGTTTCAACAGGCTTTTTGGCAGAGTAGAAGGTGTGCAGTGACGAAAGCTTCTTGCAATGAAAAGGGATGTTTGCTGCTTAATTGTTGGGTTTTTATTGTCCATGACTGCCAAAATATCTTCACTTATGTTCTGCAATGTTGTCTATAGTATTGAATAAAAAAGTCATTATTCCAGTGAAGAGAAAAGCAAAGCAAAATTAAAGAACAATTCTCAGACAATGGGGAAATTTTCACGCTTACTTACTGTAAGAAAGATTGCATCAATGGCCTCCTGCAGTGCTTGCACTACCTGGGGCTTCTTCTCTTTGAATTTCTCCAGGATTGTTGGAACAACCTATGGAAAAAGGAACAAAGTTGTCAACCCCCTCTTCACTGATATAACTGGAAAGCTTGATAGTCTGCACCTGGGCAGAGAAGCCAGTAATTCAAACATCTCCGCTGTCCCCCTCCAGAAGTACACAACAGCACTCTAAACTAGTTTATTCTTGCTCTTCTCCAATATTAAACTCATTCTAGTCACTATTAACAAATAAAGATTTTTAAACAATTTTGTAACAAAAGGTAGACCTACAAGTTCACATAATTACAGATCATGGAATTATGCAGAATACAGAGCAATAGAATGGAAATGAATGATTTCATAACAAAAAGGGTGCCATACTCTTGTATTCTAAGAATTCAGGAAGGCATTTAACCTGTCCCCTCTCTCCCAGCTTTCTGACAGCACTAAACATGGATCATTAGTCCTCATCTGATCCACAGCTGACAAGATCATAGTTCTAAAGCTACTGGAATCCTCTCTGCAGCAATATTTTTCAGATCTATAACCCTGAAAAAGCACGTTTGACAGCAAATTATGCCATACTGGAATTTGACCAGTAGCAATTTCTACCTAGTCTAGGGCTCAGACAGCCACTGCTGAAAAAACAAGTAAATAAAATATTCAAGGGGAGAAAAAAGTAAAAATAACTACACTGCAGACACTCATGTGCCAGTAATATGAATAGGTACATTTTAGATTTTAGTATGGGGTCTGTAACAGTAATGACTTCTGTCACTGAACCAGAAACACACAGATCTTAAGTGTGGAAAGCAAGCTATTTTCAATATTTTCATAAACATAACACTTCATAGTTCGGAAGCAGTCAGATGCTTTATAGAAGTTATACACTCTTGCATAACAAAAAATAGATTTGCTTTCTACTCAGAAGCTATGGGATCTCAACCCCTGTGATGCACTGTGACCTAGGCTCACGTGGTATCCTTTTTTGGGCTTCAACCTCCGAATTCCCAGTTCACAGACTTCAGCACTAAAAAACCTTCAGATAATACAGGTGGCACCACAAAGACCATCATTCATGCTATTGCAGGTGCTAGACATCCTTACACCCTACAGAGAACAAAGTCATAAGGAAGAGATATTTTAAATCATGAAGCCTCTGTTTTAGAAAATGCTGACAGGTAAAATGAGCGTTTTTTTGTTTTTTTTTTTAACATGGAAATCAGAAGCCATAGCCCATGTGAGAGGGAAAGAAGAAAAATTAGTCCAGGGGTACAAATGCAGTCAGAGGTGAGGCTGGCACCCATACACTCAATTACAGTGAAGAGTGCGATTCTATGCATGATTTCACTACTCTTGCTAGAAACACAGATTGCAGACTAGCATTTCAGTCCTATATATAAGTAATAGAGTTTATGGTCATACAATTCTAGCAACAATTGTTTTTTAACACTTCTGTGCCCACTCTCAGGAGAAGTCTACATCTTCCTCACAAGTAAATAAACCCAGCTAACAAATCAAGTGAACTGGTAAAATGAGTACTGAGATTATACAATTCAGAGCTGCCATTACAGTATTGAAAAAGTCATCTTGTCAATGCCATTTGCTTGGCAACCACAGAGATACACCCTTATTTTAGAAGCCTGGCTTTTTCAACACTAACGCTGTAGCTATAAGGGTTAACCTTCAGAAATCAACTATGAAACAGATGTAAGAATGATTTTTATAACTACAGACAGCTTTCAGAATGAAAAGTCCAAACCATTGTTCAGAGTTCAGGAGACTTGAATGTTTCTGAAGCAGTGACACTCAGCAACTTTCCAATTCAGATACAACACTACTGGCAGCCAGGCACATCAGTTCTCTAAGCCCATTACTCTTGCTTATCACACAGATAATTTGATTGAGCAGCTTAAAGAACACAGTGACACAGGCTTGAGAAATGAGTGAGAACTGAAACTTATTAAAAGCTCTCTTTGTTTCCACATACTGGTTAAGCTTCCCTGTATTCCCTGATATTAGCTATTGATAAGAGATGATCAGCAAAGGAGAGAACAAACAGCACTAAACTGGAGCACCAGAACATTTTGGTACCAAAAATCTCAGAACTTTTTACTATTTAAAGCAGACAAAAACCCCCACAAAACCCAGGCAACAAGGAAACAGAACACCCACCACCTACCATCCCCCAACATTCAAAACAGCAAACCAACATAAAACATACACCCTGGAGGTGCTAAGTAGAACTCCAATTTAGAAGCTGTTTTTTCCACTGTGGCCTACAAATGCATTCCTGTCTGGGTATCTCTAGGATGAGGTAATGAAAATGAAGTTCATTTAATGGCAGAACAATTCAATTTTCTAAGTAGAGAAGACTTACATTGCAACTGGAAGTTTCATGCTAAATATGAATGAAGAAGGTTCTTTTGAACTTAAGCTACAAATATCTAGGCAAGTATTTCAATGCTTACTCTTTTAAGGGGTTGGTACACATTCCTAACTGTACAAAGAATACCTTTGATAAATATGAAGGCTTGACAGGGGAAAGGGAAAAAAGGTGTCCAGCATGAATAAAATCAGGAAAAAAGCACATACTCTTACTTACATGCCCTGCATACTGTCCAAATTTCTTTCGGAGGCCTGTAGCTAGTCCAGCAAGGCATTTGGCAGCCAAAGCAACTAACATAACATTTGTATCCTTTCCAACAACCTGAAGAGAAAAATCTAAGTTTCAGAGGCATGGAAGAATTTCTTACAATAATCAGTGGACCACAGATTGGGTTATTTCCACAACTGTTCCAGCTAGTAATTTTCTACTCATGATTATTATATTAACTGTAACTTTTAAATTATCATACCAGTAAATTACAAAAAAAAAAATTAAATTATATGTGCACTCAGAGTTTTATTTACTACCTTTTTGAGAGCTTTCACCAAGTCTGCATAGTCTCCTGATTCCAGCTTGGGATTTTTGACAAGCAGTTCAACAGCCTCTAAAGCTTCTTTCCTTTCTTGCCACTTTTTTGCTTCCTGCAGAGCAAATAATTTACATTAATTTATAAATACAAACACTTCCAAAGAAGCATACAAAAGAAGAACACTTCTAGAGAAGTGTTAAAAACCTTTATTCCATCCAGAGAAAACCAGGGTCTCTCTACAGATCAACATCAGTAATTGCAATGAAATATGAAATACAGTCCTTTCCCAAGACATACCTCAGGCCCCTTAAAATTACAGCTTTTTTGCTGCTAAATCAAACTTAAAAAACTTATGATATGTTATTAACACTAGTTTGTTATTATCTATGCAGCACTAAAGCATACATTGCAGAATTGCCCATAAGTCTTAAGACTCATCAGCCAAAGAATTAACAGGTAGTATTTAAGTTTTGGCTTACTATTTTCTCATAGAAGTCTTTGGGAAGCTTGGAGAGAATTTCTACAGCTTCAAGCAACTCATATGCATCTACTTGTGGTACCACTTCTTCCTCATCATCATCTCCTGCAACCAGTAGAAAGAAATATATAAGCATAGTGACACAAAATCTTGACCAGAGCACCACCTAAGACTCATTGTTTACAAAGTGCTATCAGCAGCTGTGATTTTGCTATTTCAAAAGACAGATACTCTCTAATATAGTTTCTGCCTCAGACACATTTTCTTCTTGTATAGTACACTCCACGTTTTGCACCATCTTGATTAGAAGCTCCTTTACAATTTAATGCATCCCTTCACACACTGTATACAATATACTTGAAATAGAGTTCAGAGATTAAATAGCTTACCTCCATCTGCATCTCCTCCAAGTCCCTGCTGCTGCTCAAATTTTGCTTTCAGCTCCTGTTGGGAACGCAGGAACCTGGTCTGCTTAGGAGCAGCTGATGACACTTTGATCCATTCTTCTTCCAGTTCTTTTAGCTGTCAAAAAGGGAAAAGAATCATTGTATCAGAGACATTATGGACATACTCCAAGACAAGCAAGCCATTACAATTTTCCATTTCTAAGCCAAGATAGCACTACCTTTCACTACTATCTTTTTTCTGACAATAAAGGAATGACTTCACATTCACTGCTCAGAAGTCTTTGACTAAGTATATCCACAGAAGAGAATGTTATTGCAAAGCAATTACATAAGAACAAATAGAAAAACAGTCAGAATGGTGTGACCCCTCTGTAGACACTTCGAAATAAAAACGGCTGAGCATGAAGGAAGCTTCCCTTGTCTGTAGACACTTCGAAATAAAAACGGCTGAGCATGAAGGAAGCTTCCCTTTACAGTCATGCTATTATTGCGCACTAAAACTAAGATGAAACAAACATGCTAAGCTACAGTTGATGAAACAGTTAGGGTTTTTTTTAACCACGCCCTTTTAAAGCAAGCTACTGCTTTCCACCTGAAAATAATTAACTCAAGTGGGTAGGAGGAAAGGATGCATAATTTATGGAGTTTTAAAATGATGAAACATTCTATCTATCATAATGCAATGCCACTTCCTGAAGGGAAGCAGTCACATCCTGAGCATCATCAGAATAAGTATGAAGGGATGCACAAAGGAAAAAACTTCATGAAAAAAGAAAACTGAAGAAGAAAATTATTGACTTGAACACTCTCAGTGCAAGGGTCTTCTGTAAGGGCAATCATTCTGCTACATTCTACTGCCCAATTGCCATCCTCAGTTTCAATATGAGGCTTCACCCCACAACTTCATGTATGTTCAGAGCAATCAAACATTGTTATGATTTCCTTACAAATAACTAGGAGTGATCAATGTTTCAGGTAAAGTTAAATGGAGCTAAAAAAATATTCCAGTTTTGGCTTTAAGAATGCCCAACATCACAGAATCAGGGAGGATGAGCATTAAATGTTTGGATACAGAAATACTTCCTGCCTACCTGAACAGAATTTATGTTCTGCAATGGAGGTCTCAAAGCATCCCTTATCCAACGGTAGATCTCCACAGCAAGGAGCTTGGCTTCGTCTCGAACAGCCTTTTCCCGAGATTCAAAAAGTTTTGGCAATACTTTGATGATTGGCTTCAGTGAGATTATCTTTGAACCAAATTCACTGGAAGTTAAACACACAGAATAGCATCAGTGCCCATGAACAGGGAGTGATCCACAAATAACAATTCATTTTAAAAAAACAGTCTATGAAAGTCTTCCGAGTGCACATTTAGCGACTTTGTCAGTTACTCAAACCATTATGCTAGATATTATTTTGAGATGCTACTGTAAAATTTAAAGAATATATGCCCTATCAAAATTAGCCTCCACACCCACCTTGGAATTACAAAATCAGGCCTCTCAAATTACTTCAAAGCATTTAATCCAATCCAGTGCTTAAATCGTCTCCCTTGCCAAGGGGGGAAAAAAAGATGAGAGAAGAAAGAAGTTGTCCTTTGACCAAAATTTGTATGACCTACTTTTTTTTTTTTTTTTTTTTTAAAAATCAGAATAGAATCTCCTTTGTATATCCTTGGAAGCAAACTGCAGTAAAAGCATTAGTCACTTTTCCACTTGTTGGACCAGATAATTAAAGTGAGCTTGGGTCATCTTCACAGAAAACATATGTGCTGAAATATGTGCCACTGAAGGAACACATAAAACAAGTTTCCCCAGCCAGTCACCCTTCCTTGACAGAAGACTCTACATGTTGTTGCACTTAATACACAAAACTTCCTATTTCAATCAGTGACTAATGAGAACACAAGAACTTGCTTTTCAAACTCAAAGTTAAATGCTGTAGTTACTACGGTATCATATATAAAGCACCTCTAAAGCAGTATTTTTTTTTATTCAGAAACAATTCTTAATTCTGCATTACGCTTTCTACCAATCATAAATTTTCTTTTGGTTCCCTCCAATTCAAGTTCCACATAAAAAAAGCTAGCAAAAAAGGCTGCTCAAGAACTAAAATCTACATGTCTCACTTTCTAGAAATTCTAGTGCACATCATTTTATTTCTACATCAACTTCAAAAAATACTAAGTATAAAAACGTTCAAAAGAGGTCTTGGAAGTAGCAAGATTTAAATATGTTAACAAATGAGTTGCCCAAGAATTCAATTTTCCATCATGACTCAAAAAGAGAGCATATTGTGAGAAATGCCTGTGCAAACTTATTTGTATCTAATTCATATAATCTAATTTATATAATAAGCAAAAACAGAAATCTTAGCATAAGATAGAAAATACCAGAAATTAAACTAGTTATGCATTCAAGCTATCTATCTATCTAGGTACAACACAGATAAATTTTTTTTATCTGTGCAGAAAGCCTACCAAAGCAGAAGAAAAATTTAAGTAGCAACAGAGATCAGAATCAGAAGATGGAGTTTAAGCCAAGAGGACTGCACAAGAGTATTTGATTCTAACATCACAAAGATAATAAAATTCTGCATGTAAGGAAAATAATCTATGTGGCACATTTTACAGAAGTTTTTAGTTGAAAGATATTGAGAAAGGTTATGGAGGTTTCTAATTACACTGCACTCTTAAAATGACATTTAACCAGATAAGCAATTTAAAGTAGCTGAAATATATTTTTAAATATAAGACAGTAGTTTCACTTAGAAGAAGCATAGGTAATATGTTAAGTCCAAAGCTTTATACTGACATGACTGAAGCCTGAAACAATCAGTTTAACAAGGATCATCTCTATGTAAGTATCAGAAACTTTGCAATGATATATAAACAAGGCACTCTCCAGATACATTATATAGTTTTCACATAAGCTGTTTTACTCAGAAAGAAATGTTCTGTCCATTAATTCCAAAATTTTCTCTTTCCTTTTAAAAAGCCCCTAATGGTCAGTAAATTATATATACACTAAGTATAATAACTTCATAAAGCCCCAGTATTTTTCACTCAAAGGCAGCAAACAAACTTGATGTACAACCAAAAAATAATCTAATACTTGAATGAAGCCTACTACATGATCTTAAACTGGATTTGATTTTTAGGGAGCACTAGCAGCTCTCCAATAAAGAAATTATTATATGGACAATAGAAGCTTACTGTGCAATAGGCTTGTTTTTTTCTTTCTTCCAAAAACACACACTGTGTACCCAATCAAAAATGCTCACATCAGTGAGGAAAACAGTGGTTTAAAAACAAAACAAAACAAAACAAAACAACAATAAAAAACAAACCCAAACTACATTTTAGTTTTTAAATTAGTGAGTTTATTACAGATATTCAGAAGAGAAGCTACACAGTCTGGAACAACACACACTAATATTGCCCTTCTCTCAGAGGCTGGAGAAATGGAAGTTTGCTAAACAGTTACCATGAATGCAAGAGATCCAGGTGAGGCTTACACAACACAGACAACCCTTGCATCTAACTAATCTCATGGTGTTGTCAACTGTTGCTGTAAAAAAATACCAGATCGGGAAAGATGTGTTGTAGTCAACAATAGCAAGGGCCTACTGAAGACTTAAGCAATAAAATTAGGCTCCACATATTGCTGGGGTGAGGAAAAAGCAAAGAAAACCACAAAAAACACTATGAACTAAAAGCTTACCTTAGTGCTTTCCTCAGTGTCTCAATACATGCTACTATGATTTTGGGGTTTTTGTTGTCCAGACCCTTTAATAATTCTTCTTGTACTGCCTCTCCTTTCTCAATTTCTATATACATTAGACATATATCTTCACCCAACTCTTTTGCTCTGGCCTTTGGCTGATTGAACACTTTATTTACAACTCCAGATGCTACTTCTCCTGTTGTCCTGAAAGATGAGAGAGTATTACTTTTGAAACATTTATGTGAATTAAGTGTTCTACATCATTATCCACAGGAAAAAACATACAAGAACCAAATCCATATTAAAACCCAACAAGCCTTCACATAAAAGGGTCTACATCCTAAGATAACCTTAAAGGAAATAAACTTTCTTAAGGGATAACTTTGTCATCTAGTTTTATAAAAGAACACATACCATAGTTAATATGATTCTAATACCAGAGTATACCAGTGAATAGCAGACAATCTCAAGAGTGTATTAACATTCTCTAGTTGAGGTTCACAAATGCCATGCCAAGAAATTATGTATGTTTCAATATGTTAACTGTATCAGTACATAACCCCAGCACAGTGCTTCACATATACTTCTGAACTTCAGATAAACTAAGTCATTGACACCATTTTTAGATCAAGGAGTGTACAAGGCTGTTAGATTTTCAAACAAAGCTTTGGGTTTGTTTATTTAAGTAAGACCTTTATTCATTTCATCAGGTCACAAAGTCAGCAGACCAAAGCACTAACCTGGCCTGTTATGTGCTTTCATTTCACCCTCAGGAGTATGGCCTATTTCATTGGCTAGCCAACAAAGAAGTACTAAAACACATCCAATAAAGAAATTGGCAGGTATGAAGATTCATCGTTATGCTGGATGCAATGTCTCATAACTATATTTTATTTCATGTATGAATTAAACAATCCCTGAAAAAAAGGCTCCCTTCTGTACTGATAAGACTATTTCCATCAAGCAAGAACAGAGATTCCAGTTCACAGCACTTAGACCACCACATTAGTGATTTACTATTTTAGCCATTTTAGAAATTTTTACTAGTGCCTTCAATAGTTTTTTTAGAATACTGCAAGCAATTTGTGATAAATACTACTTGCAACTTGTGGCACATGGAGGCCATCCATAAGGAAAGCCTGCCATTTAGCAAGATCTCTGGATTAGAAAGCAAGAAACTGCACAATTTACGTGCAGTTGCAGCCTTTCTCAGATAGGCACATAAAACTGTCCTAAGCCTAAGAGTAGCAAGAAAAGGCTACTTACTTCCCAGCTACATGAGCATTTTCAACATAAGCAAGCGCTGCTTCCAGTCCTTTCAGCTGAGCCACTGCATTGGAATCGGTCACAAACTTCTTTATCAATCCAAGATACTTGGACCATTCAGGACTCTTTTCATCATCTATCTTCTGGAAGAGCTTAAGGGCTTCTTCATAACCGTTTAATCTGGCTTTCCATAGCTGGAAGCAGAAATTGGAGATTTAAATGTTGTGCTACTACAACCTTAACTCACCAATCTCACAAAGCTCTTCCATCATATCTGAAAGTACGCTCAACAAGCTGGCACCTGCAGATTTCTCTTCAATGTCTATATGAATAACATGCATCAGGACAAAATACTTGTCAAAATACTTGTTTTTCTCCTGCCAAGAATGATTTGGACAGAGAGATGCCAGTCTTCCCCCTGCTCTTCATAAGTTCTAGCAACCACCAATGAGGAGGTGGGAGCCCAGCAATAGTTTCAGCTACAGATGACTAATTTCTCCACGTGAATGACTGTACTCATCTTTCAGTGCACAAGCTTACGCCATATAACACTACTAAAATCTGCTTAATAGAGGTTATCCAGACTCTAGGCTGGACAGAGCTGATGCACTTTCAGATCTGTTAGTACTCACACCATGCAGCTGTCAAGATTACCCAATTACAGTGTATTTAGATACAGAAGCACTACAGAATCACCATGAGCAGAGATATACAGCAAGCCAAATTCAAGATTGCCTACCTTATGTTCACATTTTTGATCAATAGGCAGTTTCATCCACTCACTGTCGTCCCCCATTGTAAATCAGGCTCTCTCTGTAACTACAGTAATTTCTGTGGAGATAAGGACAAGTTAGAAAACAAAAAAAATACATATTGGGTGTATACTTACTTATACCTAAAAATACAAAAACATAAAACAAAAAAACCCAAATAAATAAAACCCCACCAAACCCAAAACTAACCAAAAAACCCCACAGAAACAAACCAAAACTAACCAACTAACCCTCAACCCTCCTCTCAAAAACACCCCAGTTTGGTAGCAAATCTCACTGCTAATATGCAATCCAAGGTTGTAATTATATTTAGATGTACACTTTACAGAGCAGACCACTGTTTTTTAGCTCTAGAAAGTTACCAGTAGTCATTAAAGATTAGAGAGCAGTGCAATTTGTAGTATTTCTGACACCACAAGTCTCCATCAGTGAAACTTTTAGTAAGCTGAAAAGGCTTACTGAAAGGTGGAATATAACCTCACCTAAGTTTGAGGAAGAATGCATTACAGCTAAGGCAGTAAACCAAAATGAGTTCCCATCATCGCTTACTGAGATGTGCTTTTAGCAACAGGTGCCGTGAATCAGTGTCAAAAAATAATCTGATACAAGTGTAAGCACAGTTATTTTAATAACTTTACAAACAGCACAACTGAAACGAAGCTACTGAGAAGAACAAAACCCTTTTTTGCCCTAATTCTAATGTAGCCAGCGTCAGCAACTGTCAACAAGAGATCAATTTCTTGCCAAGAATAGGGCTCAAATCCTTAGTCATCCAAGTTTTAGTGGTTTCTCCCTTCTCCCTTTCCTTTAGATTAAAACAACACCACCACCACTGACTATTAGGGTATGACAGATGAGATCTCAGGCTCAATGCTCATCCCCTACTTGTTTTACAACTAACCTGACTGCTCAGAAAATAATGAGAGAACATGTCTCCTGCAGAGAGATCAGCAAAATGAAAATAGCAGCAGCAGTAGAAAGGGCTCCCAGTGTTATTTATAAGCACAAAATCAAACCAGAGAGGGAGTAACACATTACAACACACCAGTCTGAATTCACAGACCAAGCCAAAAACTCTATAACCCGGCCATACACAACAATTTATCACTACACAAGTACACAACACTAGCAGAATGCTCCTAACAGAAATTCAGCCTATGCCAGCAAAGCTGTATACTTTAGCCTACAAAATATTTCACCTAATACACAGAGGTTCTCTGTAGAAAACTAATCCCTTGAATTAGGGGTGTATTTTCACTCATATAAATTAATATAAGTAAGCTCTTCAAAACCTTCTGTCAGCCACACATACAGCTAACTCAACAGCAAAATTAGGCTAGCAACAGCATACAGTAAAAACAATCTTTTTTATTCCTTCCTGGTTTAGTTAGAAGATACTGAAGTAACAACCCAACCTCACAATAATTAAAAAAGAAAAGCCATAAGAAAAACAAAGAACTCCAAAACTCCTACCTGTAACCAACAGACACAGCCCCACAGCAAATTACACTGAGCTTGCCTTAAATATTTAGAAGTTCCTATGGATGTTAATACTGTTCTCACTATAATTGCATAAACTATTAATTTGCCCAATGTTAGAAGACAAGTTGACTACATACATAAACAAGTGTATCCAAGTGTTATTATGGTTTGTCCTTCTCATTTCCCATCAAAACAAACAACAATATGGCTATTTTTTCTTGATATCACAAAGTAGTAGCAAGTGTGCCTCTAAAGAAAAAAAAAATATTTTTGGGGAGGGCCAAAGAACTGTAAACCACTGAGAATGAAAGGATCTGCTCATTATGTAAGAAGCAAAGTACTCAGAAGTGAGGTTACCTAAAACCCATGCCACTGAACTGTTAATTCTGTTTCACTATCTTTTTTAATGTTCAACACACTAAAAAACATTCCCCCCCCACCAAGTCACGGCATTCCTCCATATCAGGAATTGCCAAAAAGGGTACTCCAAATTAAAATTTACAATGAGAACAGAACTCAAAGGCCATACCAATCCCAAACAAACATACAAGGTCAAAAGGGCAAGTGAGTTTCTCCATCCAAACTCCATCAACCTTTTGCAAGGGATATGCTTCATCTGTTTAAACTCATGTTTATGTTTTCTCTGCCCCAACCTCTCATTTGTTCTCTTACCTGTCCTTCAGACTACTGAGAGAGTTCAAAATAAAATAGAAACCAACAGACTCCTGATTCAAACTCAATGCACTTTATCTTTTAAAAAAACTTATCAAACAAAAAAACCTAAACCCACCAAAAAACCAACATGCACACTGAAATAACACAAAAAGCACCACCCCACACCCAAAAGCAAGATGCTTATGGCAAATACAGAAGGGGGGGTAAAACATATCTATCTCTATGTAGGTGATTACTTCTGTTCAAAAGCAAGAAATGAGACTGAATTTACATTAAAAGCCTTCCAAACAGCCCACCTAGCAATGGATGCAGGCATGCCCTATAGTGAACACCGTTTCCAGCAGTAAAATTCCCCATCCATCAAGTTAGTTCTGCAGCCAAATGCCATCAGCAAAGACAGCTTTGCCAGTATAAACTCAGCTTGCATTAAAAATATCTTCATTTCAATGCACAAATATAGAAATAATGGAGTACTTCCTCAGTGTGGATGCAGACAACATAAATAGATGCGGAGGTCTCTTCCCAAAGTCACACACCTTTGCGAAGAACAAGCAGAGTAAACTTTATAGAAAATTAGGTAGCTCTGATTCTTAATCAGAAACTTGGAACTAATTCAAGCTATTGCCTCTTTATACTTTTTTGTTGAAGAACATATAAAGGAACCAATACAAGGACAAAAGTTATTCTGAACAAAAAAAAAAAAAAAGGGAAGAAAGCATGAACATACCTGCCAGCAACAGAAACACCAGGATAAAATTTTGGCACCTGTACTAGACATCTATGCTCTGTTTCTTTACAAAACTGACAAAAGCATGAACTTCCTGATTCAACAATAAAAAGAAACATTTATTTCTTTCCAGAGATCTGTTCTGCCAAGGAAAGAAGTCTTTAATGTAGGACAGTCCTCAATCAAGTACTACAAACCTCAATACAGTTCAAACCCCAAAGTCGATAGCAACTCTGTTAAAAAGGCTTGTCCATTACCAGACTGATACTGATTTACAATTACTTTTATCCTCACACATATACAACAGTTCACTGCCACGAAGTACAACCTCTGCTTGTACACTAGTGATACACTACAGAATCTAGAATTTCCTTTCCCACATCACAATGTACTTGGGGGGATCACATATGATAAGACATAGAGAAGGGAGTTGAACAACCATCAAACAATGTTTCAACTATTATTTTCAGCCTGGTCAACCCAGTTCCCCCACTATTTTTAGTCATTAACATCTACAATCAATATTTCAATTACAAAATGGGTTAAGTTGCACTGAATCTAGCATCTAAAAATAGTGATAAAATTATACTCCCCCCAGTAATTTACAAATCCCTTTAGAACAGATAATTTCTCAAAGTATTTCACAGTCACAGAGGGAAAGCTCCATCTTGAACATCCAGTCTTTCTAGCTTCATCCCTGCTCGTGTCTGTCCTAGTGCCAAGATTTTGTACTGTCTGCATCTTACATTTAGCAGAATAAAAGACTGTTGTTTCTCTTTTCAATTAAGTCACTGGGTTCTGTGTGATCATAGAGTACCCCACATTTGACAAAAAGGTTTTTCTTAAAAGCTGCTTTGCAAAGACATGTAAACTTCAAGTCATTACTTCTCAACATCCAAATAGCAAGTGGCCTCATTGTATGATAACACAGCTAAATTCTGTTATTACTAGTGAATTTGCAGCAATGAAGTGTTTGACCTACTTAGATTTTTTTTGTTGCCACAACTTGGAACAAACAGAATTAAGTCTTTCAGTGACAACATTCATGGTAAAATCCAGAAAACAAGACCTCTGAAACAACTGAACTGCCAAATTAAGTTTTGTGTGAGACATTTGTCATAAAAGTGGTCAATGCAACATTTCCAAAAGCAAGCCACCCGAGAAATCTATAGTGGAGATGAATAACAAATCTTTCCTGACAGTTCTTGGCAGGGCAAGTTTATATTACAGAACAGTGAGAAAATGAAGACCATCAAGAAAAGAACAGGATCTTTTGAAGGGAGATCACGCAAAACGCAGCAAGAGTAGAAAGCGCTTACAAGGCAGCACAAAAGCAAGAATTTCAAACGTAAAAGTGAGAGTTCCCAAATTAATATACGCAAGTTTGGGATATAAATGTATCAACACATTAAAAGATTGTGAGAAAGTATCGAAACATCAAAGTTTGGATTCACCATGCACAACGCTGGAACAGCTCCTACTCAACTTCGAAATAAATGCTTTTCCTGCCATAATTTGGAGAGATGAACTGCATTAACATCGTAGCTTATAGTATAGGGTACTCCTAAGGAAAAGTCTTTACATCATTAACATTCTAAAATGTGATTTCTTTTGAAGCATACATTGATCACCTATCACTATATTTTATTGTGAAGTGTCAGCTTCCAGACCATCTTCTATAGAAGATGTACAATGGCAAGCTAGGAAGCCATTTTATGCTAAACAAAACCAGTGGTTTACTGATACTGATTGTCTACTTCTCCCTACTCACTTTCACCTATTGAATATTACTGTTGCACAAGAATATCATCAAGTATTTTCATAATTTGAAAGATTCTCAAAAACGTTATTCAAGAATAAGTTCTGAGAAATCAAGACTGGTATTTTTAAAGGAAAAAATCTGTTTGAAATATTCCTATACAGCAGGCCACAAATTTGGAGTGTACATAGTTGGATGACATATTTCAGATAAAACTATACTTCTTGGCAGACAGATCTCTGTTAGTGCAGCCACCGTTTTCCCAGCACAAAGAATTGTCTGTTTGTTTGTTTGATGGCAGTTTTGGGTCACATTTGCTCTTTGGCTCTGAAATGATTAAGTTTCACTTTCTTAGAAGTTTAGCCCAAAACAGTTGGGTTTTTTTGCATTTTCCAGCCAAACCTTCCCCTACAATATAAAGTAGATCAGAAAAAAAGTTGAAGGCTGAAGCAATCACAAGACAGTAGGCAATTAAAAAATTATAGAATTTTAAAGGCTAGCATTTTCAATTGGTAGATGAATTATAGGTTGCAAAATACACAGACACTCAATGAAAAAATGGAAAAACCTCAGAATAACAAAAAGGAGAAATGTATGCTAAATGGAAGCTACTGCTTCAGCAGCAATGCAATGGCATTCAAGAACAAGCAGCATTAAATTCTCTCCTGCCCACTCTAACTTGTATGTCCTAACTCACCTCAGTGAAAATTTTAATAGCACAAATGACAAGTTATAGGTAAGATATACAAATACTTAATTTCTCTGGAAAAATACATTTTAATACATATATATGTATAATACACAATACTCTGAAAGTAACCAGGGCCATTCTTCTCCATTCATCTGAAAGTGAAAGAATGCAAAATAAACGGACCTTCTGTTACAGCTAAGGAGAGAAGCAATTTGTAACTGCATGGGTAAGCCTGGAGTGAAGCCAGAAGCTGAGAAGGGCAAAAGGGAAAAAGGGCAACACTCGGGCAAGCGTACAGGCATGCACTGACATAATTCTAAGAGTGGACAGTAGGGAGTGAAAGATGTCAGTGGGACTGTGCTTTTAAGATGCAAAGGCCCCCCATCCCTCAAGAGGTTTTACAAAGCTCAGGCATGAAAAGGTTCATGTGATGTTCTTTAAAAGGACGGCCTGAACTGCTGATGAAGGAAAGCTCCCGCGGAGACATCACTAGCTCCCTCCTTCTCCAAGGGAAGCTCCCTCTGGCACGGCTTCCCTCCTCAACTAGCAGCGCCCCCGCCATCCCCAGCACCTTCCAGAAGAGCACTCCCTCCACTTCTGCCCGCAGCCCCAGATGCGTCCCCGTAGCCCGGAGACGTTTCCTGATCCGCGGGTGTCTGGCCGCAGGCCGCGGCCGGGCACGGCGAG